>NC_072377.2:178977083-179291041 GCF_028885625.2 Pongo pygmaeus
CAGGCCTACCTCTGCAGTTCTTGTCTGCCTTACTGGCCTCCATTAAGCCCATGAGTATGGCTCAGAGGCCAGAACTGGGTATACATTTTAGGAGCAGGGACAAGGTAGTTGAAATGACATTTCTATTCACTTTGAGGAAGTACAGTACAGACTTCTTAGTACATATTCTTTCTCTTTGATCCAACCACCAAGAGAGATGCATCAGTTTGGGGTAGGAAACAAAGAAAAAGGAGGGCCCTTTTCTCTAGTATTGTAAACCCAAGAATTCCAGAAACACAATTTTAGGAGTGAGAATAATAATAATAAGGCCGGGGGTGGTGGCTCATGCCTGTAATCTCAGCACTTTGAGAGGCCAAGGTGGGCAGATCACTAGGTCAGGAGTTCGAGACCAGCCCAATCAACATGGTGAAACCCCGTGTCTACTAAAAATGCAAAAATTAGCCGGGTGTGGTGGTGCACGCCTGTAATCCCAGCTACTCAGGAGGCTGAGGCAGGAGAATCTCTTGAACCCAGGAGGTGGAGGTTACAGTGAGCCGAGATCGTACCATTGCACTCCAGCCTGGGTGACAGAGCAAGACTCCATCTCAAAATAATAATAATAATAACTACAACATTGGTGGAGTGCTTTCCAAGTGCTAGGCGTTTGATATAGGGATCTCCTTTCTACCTCCCCACAATCCTATGTCATGGATCCTGTCATTATACAGTATCTCATTTTAAGTTGACCAGGGTTCAAAAACGTTAACTAATCTGCAAAGCCAGGATTCAAATCCAGGCACACAGGTCCTGCCTGTTTCACCTCACCCCTTAGAAATGTCCAACCTAAGGAGAAATTTGATTACAATTTCATTTATTTCCCTGCATTGGTTAAAAACTCACCAATGAATAGTGTGACAGCTAATCTGTGTTGTAGCTATGCCATCCCCAAATTATCAAGGGACTAAGATGTGGCCCAACTAACCAAAATCACATGGGTTCCAAGGAAGGCTATCCAGCTTGCTAAATAATGAACAGATAGATAGGTAAGTGGATGGAGGGATATATATATATATATATATATATATATATATATATATTTTTTTTTTTTTTTTTTTTTTTTTTGAGGCAGGGTTTCACTTTGTCGCCCAGACTGGAGTGCAGTGGTACCATCATGGCTCACTGCAGCTTTGACCTCCTGGGCTTAAGTGATCCTCCCACCTTAGCTTTCTGAGTAGCTGGGACCACAGATGAGCATCACCACACTCAGCTAATTTTTTATTTCTTGTAGAGACAGGGTCTCTATATGTGTATCTATATATCTATGTGTATATATAGAGATATGTATATCTCTATATATCTCAGATACATGTTTTTTAGATGCAAAGAAAAATCCCACCAACAAGAAAGGGTTTTACTTTTTTCTATAGAACTATAATTGCCCAACATGCTCTATATAGAAAATCAAGCCTCCTCTCATGCATCTGATCCTTTGATATCTGCACGGTCTATGTAATCTCACAAAAATAGTACTGAAGTCCAAAGGAATGGGGGAGAGACTTACGGATGTGTCCTCGTGAATTTTAAAACAGCACTTGAATGTTTTGCTTTTGGATTCGGATGTCAGAAGCATCAAAATAGATTTCTACAGATAATTTATATTCCTGATTTTTTATATATATGTGTGTGTATATATGTAAAGAGAGGCAGTGTCTGCCATTTTTAGAGCACTGGAGCTTTGAATTACACATGGCTTTGATCCTTGCCGCAGCCTAAACAGCTGTTCTTGAGCAGATGTGATGCTGTAGAGCCTGGAAGAATCAACTTAGAATCTCTGAACCTAGATTTGCAGCAAAACGCCCTTCTGAGGGAGACGTTAAGACCATGGTCAAATACAGTCATCAGCAACTTCCTTTATCTTTGCCCCTTCCCAAAGTTCAACTCCTACAAAGACCAAACATGAAATTCTAAAGCTGGAGAGGATGCAACCTGGGAAATCAGATTTAGTCTTGTAAGTGTTGTCCTTAAGTCAGGATCAGCAGCCCTCCATAAGGGGTGTCGGAGGGTGAGGAGGAGGAGTTTAAGGGGGAGAGTAGGGACAATGAGGAGGTCAAGAAGAGAGAGAAGAATTTAACTATTGCGTGCAATTTTGTGTCCAGAAGGCAACAGCACCCTCTACACACACAGCCCATAACTAGGGATCTAAGGCCTTCCACACTCCTGATCACACCCTCATCATTCTCCCCAGGGTGGGGGGCAATTTTGCATTGACATAGTTATCACCCATAATGGGGAAAAACTGGAATTTTTTCTTGGCTTTCCTTATACACATTTTGTAATACTCTTTCCTTTGAATTCCACACGGAAAGTGGAGCTCCATAGTGGTTGGAAGTCGGGGTCTATCATCTGATTCTGGTAGCATGTAGCACTGTGTTTAGCACAGAGGAAGCACTCAGTAAGTGTTAACTCATTATTATCATCATCATTGTTGTTTGCTACTATTATCTATCCACTTACAAAGTGCCAGTCCCAGTGCTGAGTTGAGGGCAGAAGTGGGTGGCAGGGACACTGCCCAGTGCAGGGGCTAGGAACCCCGGGATGCCCCTCTCCCATGTTCCTTTCCTCCTGTAGATTCTCTGGCTCCCACCCCATCCAGCCTACAACAGTTGCCATGGTGACCGAGAAGGCTCTGCGGCTCCAGGCCCTGCTGCTACCGCAATGCCCAGCTCTCGCTGTCTCCCTCTTTCCACCTTAGGAACTGGAGGATTCCTCCCATGTCTGGGAGTCATGAGCGGCAGCAGAGGGGGTTGAATGTGTGCTACCAAACTGGACATAAACTCCAGAGGGGCTGTGTCCTGGGACTGGTTTTCTGGAAACTTTGCATAAGCCCCAAATCTTTCCCTTTAGGGAAAGAATCAGGAGGTGGGAAGAGGAGTTGGAAATTAGGCCCTGTGTCCTTCAGCGACAGCTCAGTGATACTGCCTTTGAGGAAACAGAATTTTTAGTTCTGCAATTATTTCCCCTTTGTCCTTATAAACTGCGAAAGGTGGGTGAAGGGAGCCCAGACACCATGTGGGATAGTAGACCTGACTTGTGTCTGGGAGTTAGGCATAGCTGGGCTCAAACGCCAAAGACAGGAAGCGTTGTGGTTAGGGACTTGACTTTGGGGTGACACCAACGGGGTTTCTATCCTTGGACTACTGCTGACGGACCCAGTGACCGTGACCACATTAGGTAACCTCTAAGAACTGGCTTTCTCATGCATTAGAAGGGGCAAATAATATCTTCATCACTGGTTTGAGGTTAGGATTTCAACAAGGTATTCATGAAAAATGTGCTTCAGTCATAATCATTAGGGGTCCCCAGTATCATTAACATTATTGCCCCAGATCTGACCATTGTTGGCCCCAACTACCTAAGGAAAGTCTCCTCACCTCTCAGAGAGATGGAGATATGGCCTCCAGCCTCCACCCCCGCAGCTAGGGTGGAACAGAAACCTGACCGCCTCTGCCCCTGCCTTGCAAAACACCCCAGCAGCAGCGGCTCATTGCCCTGGAAATAAAATCCGCCCCAAGGCCTTGCAAGATCTGGCCCTCGCTCCTAGCCTGCCCTTCTATTTCTCCTTCTTGACGGTGGGCTGCCGCCACTCTGCCTGGGCCACCGTTCTGGTAATGCAGGTCCCCTTCCCTGGTGCACCGTCTTCTCACCTGCCTCCTAGGGAAGTCTCTGCCTGCTCCTGCCCTGCCCCTCTCCTTGCTTCAACCCAGCTCCATGTGGGCTAGCTCCTCACTTCTTCTGCAGTCAGCTGGCACATCACCATCACCTCCTCCCTCCGAGAGGACTTCCTGGGTCTTTGAAGCCCTCCTGGCCATCACTTTTTATTTGTTATCAGAAGCACTCCTGACTCAGCACTAAATAGGATGCATAATTGTCACTGCCTATCATTTGTTTACCTTTCTTGGGGGAGGAAACAAATATTCTCTTGCTCGCCTGTGTCCTCAGGGCCCATCATGTGCCTTGCTCCTGGTAAGCACTTACTAAATGTTTGTTGAATGAGTGACTAACAGGATCCCTATGTGAGCTCTCTTTCTTAGACCGGCTTTCAAAATTGCCATTAAGAGGAGGGCTGTGCTTCAGGAGTAGAGGCCCACAGCTTATGGGGCCCCAAGGCTGGATGTTTCACAAGGAAAGTGGAGATCAGAATGCCTGATAAAGGTAGCTTGGAGCACTCAGAGAAGTACAGGCAAAAAGTTCACCTGGGGATCTTGTCAAAATACAGGTTCTGAGTCAGCAGCGCTGGGAGCCTGAGACTACATCTCTAACAAGCTGTCCAGTGGGCTCCATGCTACTGCTTCTCCATAGAAGTTAGTTCTTGAGAAACCCGTGAACTTTCAGACCTCGGAGTAACGCGGTCAGAATGAGTGCAGCGGCCTGGAGAGCAGAGCCTGGGTGGGTTGTGGGTGGGCCTTCTGCCTGACCTAGGCCCTAGGGGCAGGGAGGACAAAAGCAAAGGCAGGGCTGGCTCCTCTCTATGTCTGAGCAGACCAGCCAGATGAGGCTGGAATCTGTTTTCTAGAATTTGCCTTAGTCCCAGGGAAAGAATTCCATCCGGGAGTTTGCTCATTCATTCATCTATTTATTTCTTCAACAAATATTTGTTATTCTTAGGCCCCGAGGATGCTGTGGGGACAAGACAGGCAAAGGCTCTGTCCTCTTGGCATTTATGTTCTGGAGACAAAGGCCTGGATTTGAGCCCTGGGATGTGTGTGTGTGTGTGTGTGTGTGTGTGTGTGTGTGTGTTGCTGTGTCAGATTTTGGTGAGTCACTTCAGCTTCAGCAATGCAGCCTTAGTGAAATGTGATGGGCGTTATTGGGAAGATCTTGGGAAAGAATGCCTTGAAAAGATAAGGCATTACTGTTATGCATAGAACCACTAATCTGAATTTGCAACTTTATAACTTACCCAAAGTTGTTGATCTGCAAAAGAGCATTGCATCAGGGAGTTTCTTTATTCATTCAGTCATTCATCCAACAAGTATTTGCACTGTCCCAGGCTCTGGGGACATTGTGGGGACAAATCCAGCAAAGTCCTTGTTCCCTTGGCATTTATGTCCTGGGAAAGGGAACTCATCAGACGGTCACCAAGTAAACACGTACATAAGTAGGAAAATATTAGTGCTACGCCTCGAGGAAATTAAACCAGCGAATACAGTGCAGACTAGGAAGGAGTGGGGCTATGTTAAATGGGCGATTAGAGAGGCCTCCCTGACAGGTGAGATTTAAAGAGATCTGAATAATGAGAAAACACAAGCCATGCTAAAGTGTGAGGAGAAAGTATTCTGGACAGAGGAAATAGCACGTGCAAGTGTCCTGGGGCAAGACTGAGCTTGATAAATGTGCAAGGAAGAGCAGTGTGGCCGGGCACAGTGAGCCAGGGGGCGCACCAGGACCTGAGCTCAGAAAGGTGGAGGGGCTGCACAAGACAAGACCTTGTTAGCCCAGTAGAGACTTTAGATTTTATTGTTAATTACACAGAGGGAGAGTCAGTGAAGAGTAGCTGCAGGGGAGGGATGGGACCGATTTGCGATCACCAGGACAACTGTGGGAAGAATAGATTGTAAAGGAGCCCGAGTGGGACAGGAGAAGCCCTTAGGAGGGGGTAGCAGTGGCGCTGGTGACGGTGGTGTCAGTGGAGGATGGCGGCAGAACCGGGCCACGTTAGCTCTTCGTGTCAGAGAGAACGTGGGCAGTGAGGAAGACACGTGCGCATGACTTGAGAGTTGGCAAAGTCCCACATGCCCTACTATTTTGGGAGGAAACACAATTTACAATGCATTACTAATCTCGTTCCCTTGGAACACTTCAGCAAAGGCAAAACCTTCATGAAGTCAGAAGGAAACAAGGCCAGTTCTAATCCTGCCTAGACACACAGAACCTTCAAAAGGAAGGTATCGATTACAAAGGGAGACTGTTACCCCAATCCCCTCCCTGTCCTCTGAAGTCTCGTTGAAATTCTTTGCTTATCTGAAAGGGTACGAGATCCTGCTTCAACAAGTAAGGAGTGGTATCAATACTTAGTTGCATGAAACAGACTCCAATTCTGATCAAGCGTTGCTCTAATTTGGCGGGGGCGGGAAGGGCGGTTCTGGAAGGAAAATGAGATAGAAGTGATGATGCAGGCAATTTAATTAATTTAGAGACTGGGCGCAAAACCCAGGTGTGTGTCTGTGTTGGTTTAGTAGTGTGGAGGCAGCAGGGGGAGGGAGGAAACACTCAGTTTTCCTGCTACCAGGTCTAGAGAATTGTATCTCAGTTCCCTGTAGGGGTGGGGCCCTCCCATTCCTTCAGGGTTGGGCCAGGTCCCCTGGGCCCAGGGTCCTTTCATTCACAAAGGACTGAAAATGGAGACAGCTGACATTATCTGAAGGTTAAACAATAGCCATAGAGCTCCACTGCCTGGCATCATAGCATTGAGCCCTGAACACCTTTCAACTTGGTACCTTTATCACACCCTCTGCGGTAACCCACAAAGAATCCAATCTTCCCCTAATTCTCAACAAGAGCACAAGGATGTTACATTGTATTTTGAGGGTTAATAGCATTTATTTATTTGTTTAACATACACATTTAAAATATATCGATTTCTGTTTTTTTTTTTTTTAAGATGGAGTCTTGCTCTGTCGCCCAGGCCGGAGTGCAGTGGTGCCATCTCGGCTCACTGCAACCTCTGCCTCCCAGGTTCAAGCGATTCTCCCGCCCCAGCCTCCTGAACAGGTGGGATTACAGGCGTGTGCCACCACACCTAGCTAATTTTATATTTTTAGTTGAGACAGAGTTTTGCCCTGTTGGCCAGGCTGGTCTCGAACTCTTGACCTCAGGTGATCCGCGCGCCTCGGCCTCCCAGAGTGCTGGAATTTAGAGGCGTGAGCCACCGCACCCGGCCCACAATTTCTTTATTATAAAAAAGGATATCTCTCTTCCCCTCAACCCATGGAATTGGCCTGGGCCTCTTTCCTTCACAGAGCAGTCCTGGGGTTAGCATTTTGAAAGCTGGGGGACTTAGGAGCAAGGTGTGTTCCAGCTCCCCACTCCCCCGGAATCAGTCCCCTTTCCACTCTTGGGAACACAATGGAAGCTGCCAGAAGCTGTGGCAGAACCAGCATTTCAGGCAGATGAGGCGGGAAGGCCCTTTCCTGACAGCCATCCCCGAGGTGTCCTCATGGGACCGTATGTCCCAGACCTGCTGCTGGCCAAATGGAATTCATGACTAGGAATATGCACCGTTTGGTTAACTCGGCTCCTGCAGCTGTTTGATGAGGGGTGGGGAGGGAGGAGCCAGTCACTTCTTTTGTGGGCTGAAATTCCATCTCACAGCATGGATCCTGGGCTCCCACGCTGCGCACCCCCAAGCCTGCCTGCTTCTCTCCGCTTGCGTCGCGGCTCACAAGGGTTGGAGACGCACCTTCTCCAAGTGCCGTTTTCAAAAAGCTCAGGCAGGGAGTCGTGTTTTGAATTGAGGCTACTCACTTCAATTCTTGGTAATAATAAAAATTGAGGGAGGCGGTGTCGGGGAAAAAAAAGGGTTTCCTTCTTAAAGGGGAAGGGGGGAAATGAAAGGGGACGACTTTATCCGGGAGCTGTGACTGCCACCTGGTGGACGATGTCAGCTGAGCAAGTCAAAGGCTCCCTCCTTCCAATCAGCCGTTCCTGCATCCTTCGCTCTTCCGATCCACTGTCTCCCTCCAGCAGAAGCTCCGTGGAGGGGAAGACAGAAACAACTATAACACAGTGTGATGGATGCTGTGATAGGCGCGGTCTCGAAGAGGGGCTCAGGGTGTGGGAGCCAGAGCCACACAGCCTGGGTTTGAGTCTCTGCCCCGGGACTTCCCTGCTGTAACTTTGGCTGAGCGACTTAACCTCTCCTGTGCCGCCTCCTTCTTATCTGTAAAACGAGGCTCACGGCCCCTACCTCACAGAATGGCAGTTCCTGTCTCCTAGGTCGTAAGGATGGAATGACGCACTCCATGTACACACCGAGCACGGGTCTGGCTCAGATACAGGGCTCAGAAGTTGGCTGGTAGCAGGGAGGGAAGCCTGGAGCCACGGGAACCTCTGGATGGTGTCAGGCGCTCTGCGGCCCACGGGGGCCGGGGGAAGGACTAGCGAGCAGAAACATTCCTTCTCGCCTCATCAGGTGAGAGACAGGCATGAACACTTGAATGAAGAACAGAAAAGGCACGTGCCTGCCCCAGTGGTCTCCTTGGGGAGGTAGACTTGTACACGGTGATTATAATTTGTAATAAGCATATTCGGGGATGGGATGCAGTGCCATAGGAGCTACCCCACCTCGGGAGTGGGCAGACTTTGGGGAAACCGTGGAGGTGGCGTACCCTAGTACTGAGGGTTGGCCCCTTGCTGCAGGTGAAGGAGATGCTGGAGATGATGTCTAAGTGTTGAGATGAGCCACAGTCCTCTCCCCCTCTTACCAGAACACTTGAGTCCCAAGAGGCTGGTGGTGGTGGTGGTGGTGGTGGTGGTGGTGGTGGTTGGGTTGCGGGTGCTGATATGAAGCTGAGGTGGGGGAGGGTGACAATAAACAAGTAAACAGTAAATAAGAGAATTTCAGAGCATGGTAGAGACAATGTGTGAGGGAGGGCGCGAGGACAGAGCTGCTTTGGAGAGAGGGGTCCAGGATGGCAGCTCCCAAGAGGGGCCTTTAGGCTGAGATCTGCACCATGAGAAGGTGTAAGCTGGGTGCACCCTCACCTATCAGGCTCTCGTGTCATCCTGCTGGGCATCCTGTTAGCAGCCCCGCATGCTGACTCTCGTGGAGAACAGGGAAGGCTCCAGGTGACTGTGACGGTGAGACAGCTCTGTGATTGTTCCATATCAATCACAGGCCAAAACAGGGATTAAGACACAGTAGCTTCAGTCTCCTCTGTTCCCTACATCTCCTCCTTCCCTGTTCTTCTGTCTAAGCGGAAGGAGTATCAGATTTGATGTCTCTCCCACCAAAATAAAAAAAAACACTAGATTAAAAAATATATATTTTATATTTATATAAATATATATTCAAAAGGACTGGAGAGCTACTGAGGTGGTAAGACCTTGAGGCGGGTTGTGCACAAGTCTAGGCAGAAGACAAGCACCAAGGTGATGCAATATTCAGCATGACTTCTCCTCCAGTCACTGGCTGATCGTGAGTGACAGCCTAGAGGCTAAGATGCTGAGCTGTAGGTGGCCTCATGGGGTGTAAGGGACAAAAATAAGACCAGGTCCAGAAGGGGCCCTGATAAACACCCTGGACTTTAAATTGGGGCATTTAAGAGCTAGAGTCTAGAGAGTAAGACCAAACAAGATATACACTAGCCTTCATAAAGACTGAACCCAGCTATAAATCAGCTTGATCCCAGATAAGGAATTAAGATGAACTTCCTCTACCTCAACTGCCCACCAGAAACAGAAGTAAATTCTCTCTGGAGAATGATAACATTATCTGGAGTTTCAAATAATCTCTACAATTTTTATTACACACCATCTGGTATTTGATTTTAAAAATTTTTCCAGCACGCCAAAATTCAAAATCCAATGACTAAAAAGTAAGAGAAACAAATGGCTTCGGTTACCATAATAGTATTTCTAAATTTTCAATAGTTTTTTGAGGAACAGGTGGTGTTTGGTTACATGGATAAGTGCTTTAGTGGTGATTTCTGATATTTTGGTGCATCCATCACCCAAGGAGTGTACACTGTTGCTGCTACACCTGAGCAGTGTAGTAGACTACCCAATGTGTAGTATTTTATCCCTTACCCTCACTCCCACCCTTTCCCCTGAGTTCCCAAAGTGCACTGTATCATTCTCACGCCTCCGTCCTCATAGCTTAGCTCCAATTTATAAGTGAAAACATACAATGTTTGGTTTTCCATTCCTGAGTTACTTCACTTAGAATAATGGTCTCCAACTCCATCTAGGTTGCTATGAATGCCATTATTTTATTCCTTTTTATGGCTGAGTAGTATTCCATGGTGTGTGTGTATATATATATATATATACACCACATTTTTATCCACTCGTTGCTGAATGGACATTTGGACTGGTTCCATATTTTTGCAATTGCAAATTGTACGGCTATAAACATGCATGTGCAAGTGTCTTTTTTTTTTTTTTTTTTTTTTAAATAAAATGACTTCTTTTCCTTTGGGAAAATACACAGTAGTGGGATTGCTGGATCAAATGGTAGATCTACTTTTGGTTCTTTAAGAAATCTCCCAACATGGCACATGTATACATATGTAACAAACCTGCACATTGTGCACATGTACCCTAAAACTTAAAAAACTTAAAGTATAATAATAATAAAATTAAAAAAAAATCTCCACACTGTTTTCCATAGTGGTTGTACTAGTTTATATTCCCAACAGCAATGTAAAAGGGTTCCCTTTCCACCACATCCACAGCAACATTATCTAATCTATTTTTAAATTATGGCTATTCTTGCAGGAGTAAGGTGGTATCGCATTGTGGTTTTGATTTGCAGTTCCCTGAGCATTAGTGATGTTGAGCATTTTTTCGTGTTTATTGGCCATTTGTATATCTTCTTTTTTTTTTTTTTTTCTTTTATTGTAATTATTATTATTATTATTATTATACTTTAGGTTTTATGGTACATGTGCCCAATGTGCAGGTAAGTTACATATGTATACATGTGCCATGCTGGTGCACTGCACCCACCAACTCGTCATCTAGCATTAGGTATATCTCCCAATGTTATCCCTCCCCCCTCCCCGCAACCCACAACAGTCCCTGAAGTGTGATGTTCCCCTTCCTGTGTCCATGTGTTCTCATTGTTCAATTCCCACCTATGAGTGAGAATATGCGGTGTTTGGTTTTTTGTTCTTGCGATAGTTTACTGAGAATGATGATTTCCAATTTCATCCATGTCCCTACAAAGGACATGAACTCATCATTTCTTATGGCTGCATAGTATTCCATGGTGTAGATGTGCCACATTTTCTTAATCCAATCTATCATTGTTGGACATTTGGGTTGGTTCCAAGTCTTTGCTATTGTGAATAATGCGGCAATAAACATACGTGTGCATGTGTCTTTATAGCAGCATGATTTATAGTCCTTTGGGTATATACCCAGTAATGGGATGGCTGGGTCGAATGGAATTTCTAGTTCTAGATCCCTGAGGAATCGCCACACTGACTTCCACAAGGGTTGAACTAGTTTACAGTCCCACCAACAGTGTAAAAGTGTTCCTATTTCTCCACATCCTCTCCAGCACCTGTTGTTTCCTGACTTTTTAATGATCGCCATTCTAACTGGTGTGAGATGGTATCTCATTGTGGTTTTGATTTGCATTTCTCTGATGGCCAGTGATGGTGAGCATTTTTTCATGTGTCTTTTGGCTGCATAAATGTCTTCTTTTGAGAAGTGTCTGTTCATGTCCTTCGCCCACTTTTTGATGGGGTTGTTTGTTTTTTTCTTGTAAATTTGTTGGAGTTCATTGTAGATTCTGGATATTAGCCCTTTGTCAGATGAGTAGGTTGCGAAAATTTTCTCCCATTTTGTAGGTTGCCTGTTCACTCTGATGGTAGTTTCCTTTGCTGTGCAGAAGCTCTTTAGTTTAATTAGATCCCATTTGTCAATTTTGGCTTTTGTTGCCATTGCTTTTGGTGTTTTAGACATGAAGTCCTTGCCCATGCCTATGTCCTGAATGGTGTTGCCTAGGTTTTCTTCTAGGGTTTTTATGGTTTTAGGTCTAACATTTAAGTCTTTAATCCATCTTGAATTGATTTTTGTATAAGGTGTAAGGAAGGGATCCAGTTTCAGCTTTCTACATATGGCTAGCCAGTTTTCCCAGCACCATTTATTAAATAGGGAATCCTTTCCCCATTTCTTGTTTTTCTCAGGTTTGTCAAAGATCAGATGGTTGTAGATATGTGGCATTATTTCTGACGGCTCTGTTCTGTTCCATTGATCTATATCTCTGTTTTGGTACCAGTACCATGCTGTTTTGGTTACTGTAGCCTTGTAGTATAGTTTGAAGTCAGGTAGCGTGATGCCTCCAGCTTTGTTCTTTTGGCTTAGGATTGACTTGGCGATGCGGGCTCTTTTTTGGTTCCATATGAACTTTAAAGTAGTTTTTTCCAATTCTGTGAAGAAAGTCATTGGTACCTTGATGGGGATGGCATTGAATCTGTAAATTACCTTGGGAAGGATGGCCATTTTCATGATATTGATTCTTCCTACCCATGAGCATGGAATGTTCTTCCATTTGTTTGTATCCTCTTTTATTTCCTTGAGCGGTGGTTTGTAGTTCTCCTTGAAGAGGTCTTTCACATCCCTTGTAAGTTGGATTCCTAGGTATTTTATTCTCTTTGAAGCAATTGTGAATGGGAGTTCACTCATGATTTGGCTCTCTGTTTGTCTGTTATTGATGTATAAGAATGCTTGTGATTTTTGCACATTGATTTTGTATCCTGAGACTTTGCTGAAGTTGCTTATCAGCTTAAGGAGATTTTGGGCTGAGACAATGGGGTTTTCTAGATATACTATCATGTCATCTGCAAACAGGGACAATTTGACTTCCTCTTTTCCTAATTGAATACCCTTGATTTCCTTCTCCTGCCTAATTGCCCTGGCCAGAACTTCCAACACTATGTTGAATAGAAGTGGCGAGAGAGGGCATCCCTGTCTTGTGCCAGTTTTCAAAGGGAATGCTTTCAGTTTTTGCCCATTCAGTATGATATTGGCTGTGGGTTTGTCATAAATAGCTCTTATTATTTTGAGATACGTCCCATCAATTCCTAATTTATTGAGAGTTTTTAGCATGAAGGGTTGTTGAATTTTGTCAAAGGCCTTTTCTGCATCTATTGAGATAATCATGTGGTTTTTGTCTTTGGTTCTGTTTATATGCTGGATTACATTTATTGATTTGCGTATATTGAACCAGCCTTGCATCCCAGGGATGAAGCCCACTTGATCATGGTGGATAAGCTTTTTGATGTGCTGCTGGATTCTGTTTGCCAGTATTTTATGGAGGATTTTTGCATCAATGTTCATCAAGGATATTGGTCTAAAATTCTCTTTTTTGGTTGTGTCTCTGCCAGGCTTTGGTATCAGGATGATGCTGGCCTCATAAAATGAGTTAGGGAGGATTCCCTCTTTTTCTATTGATTGGAATAGTTTCAGAAGGAATGGTACCAGCTCCTCCTTGTACCTCTGGTAGAATTCGGCTGTGAACCCATCTGGTCCTGGACTTTTTTTGGTTGGTAAGCTATTGATTATTGCCATAATTTCAGCTCCTGTTATTGGTCTATTCAGAGATTGAACTTCTTCTTGGTTTAGTCTTGGGAGGGTGTATGTGTTGAGGAATTTATCCATTTCTTCTAGATTTTCTAGTTTATTTGCATAGAGGTGTTTGTAATATTCTCTGATGGTAGTTTGTATTTCTGTGGGATCGGTGGTGATATCCCCTTTATCATTTTTTTATTGCATCTATTTGATTCTTCTCTCTTTTTTTCTTTATTAATCTTGCTAGCGGTCTATCAATTTTGTTGATCCTTTCAAAAAACCAGCTCCTGGATTCATTTATTTTTTGAAGGGTTTTTTGTGTCTCTATTTCCTTCAGTTCTGCTCTGATTTTAGTTATTTCTTGCCTTCTGCTAGCTTTTGAATGTGTTTGCTCTTGCTTTTCTAGTTCTTTTAATTGTGATGTTAGGGTGTCAATTTTGGATCTTTCCTGCTTTCTCTTGTGGGCATTTAGTGCTATAAATTTCCCTCTACACACTGCTTTGAATGCATCCCAGAGATTCTGGTATGTTGTGTCTTTGTTGTTGTTGGTTTCAAAGAACATCTTTATTTCTGCCTTCATTTCGTTATGTACCCAGTAGTCATTCAGGAGCAGGTTGTTCAGTTTCCACGTAGTTGAGTGGTTTTGAGTGAGATTCTTAATCCTGAGTTCTAGCTTGATTGCACTGTGATCTGAGAGACAGTTTGTTACAATTTCTGTTCTTTTACATTTATTGAGGAGAGCTTTACTTCCAAGGATATGGTCAATTTTGGAATAGGTGTGGTGTGGTGCTGAAAAAAATGTATATTCTGTTGATTTGGGGTGGAGAGTTCTGTAGATGTCTATTAGGTCTGCTTGGTGCAGAGCTGAGTTCAATTCCTGGGTATCCTTGTTGACTTTCTGTCTCGTTGATCTGTCTAATGTTGACAGTGGGGTGTTAAAGTCTCCCATTATTAATGTGTGGGAGTCTAAGTCTCTTTGTAGGTCACTCAGGACTTGCTTTATGAATCTGGGTGCTCCTGTATTGGGTGCATATATATTTAGGATAGTTAGCTCTTCTTGTTGAATTAATCCCTTTACCATTATGTAATGGCCTTCTTTGTCTCTTTTGATCTTTGTTGGTTTAAAGTCTGTTTTATCAGAGACTAGGATTGCAACCCCTGCCTTTTTTTGTTTTCCATTTGCTTGGTAGATCTTCCTCCATCCTTTTATTTTGAGCCTATGTGTGTCTCTGCACGTGAGATGGGTTTCCTGAATACAGCACACTGATGGGTCTTGAGTCTTTATCCAATTTGCCAGTCTGTGTCTTTTAATTGGACCATTTAGTCCATTTACATTTAAAGTTAGTATTGTTATGTGTGAATTTGATCCTGTCATTATGATGTTAGCTCGATGTTTTGCTCGTTAGTTGATGCAGTCTCTTCCTAGTCTCAATGGTCTTTACATTTTGGTATGATTTTGCAGTGGCTGGTACCGGTTGTGCCTTTCCATGTTTACTGCTTCCTTCAAGAGCTCTTTTAGGGCAGGCCTGGTGGTGACAAAATCTCTCAGCATTTGCTTGTCTGTAAAGTATTTTATTTCTCCTTCACTTATGAAGCTTAGTTTGGCAGGATATGAAATTCTGGGTTGAAAATTCTTTTCTTTAAGAATGTTGAATATTGGCCCCCACTCTCTTCTGGCTTGTAGGGTTTCTGCCGAGAGATCCGCTGTTAGTCTGATGGGCTTCCCTTTGATGGTAACCCGTCCTTTCTCTCTGGCTGCCCTTAACATTTTTTCCTTCATTTCAACTTTGGTGAATCTGACAATTATGTGTCTTGGAGTTGCTCTTCTCGAAGAGTATCTTTGTGGCGTTCTCTGTATTTCCTGAATCTGAATGTTGGCCTGCCTTGCTAGATTGGGGAAGTTCTCCTGGATAATATCCTGCAGAGTGTTTTCCAACTTGTTTCCATTCTCCCCATCACTTTCAGGTACACCAATCAGACGTAGATTTGGTCTTTTCACATAGTCCCACATTTCTTGGAGGCTTTGCTCGTTTCTTTTTATTCTTTTTTCTCTAAACTTCCCTTCTCGCTTCATTTCATTCATTTCATCTTCCAGGGCTGATACCCTTTCTTCCATTTGATCGCATCGGCTCCTGAGGCTTCTGCATTCTTCACGTAGTTCTCGAGCCTTGGTTTTCAGCTCCATCAGCTCCTTTAAGCACTTCTCTGTATTGGTTATTCTAGTTATACATTCTTCTAAATTTTTTTCAAAGTTTTCAACTTCTTTGCCTTTGGATTGAATATCCTCCCGTAGCTCGGAGTAATTTGATCGTCTGAAGCCTTCTTCTCTCAGCTCGTCAAAGTCATTCTCCGTCCAGCTTTGTTCGGTTGCTGGTGGGGAACTGCGTTCCTTTGGAGGAGGAGAGGTACTCTGGTTTTTAGAGTTTCCAGTTTTTCTGCTCTGTTTTTTCCCCATCTTTGTGGTTTTATCTACTTTTGGTCTTTGATGATGGTGATGTACAGATGGGTTTTTGGTGTGGATGTCCTTTCTGTTAGTTTTCCTTCTAACAGACAGAACCCTCAGCTGCAGGTCTGTTGGAGTACCTGGCCGGCCGTGTGAGGTATCAGTCTGCCCCTGCTGGGGGGTGCCTCCCAGTTGGGCTGCTCGGGGGTCAGGGGTCAGGGACCCACTTGAGGAGGCAGTCAGCCCGTTCTCAGATCTCCAGCTGCGTGCTGGGAGAACCACTGCTCTCCTCACAGCTGTCAGACAGGGACATTTAAGTCTGCAGAGGTTACTGCTGTCTTTTTGTTTGTCTGTGCCCTGCCCCCAGAGGTGGAGCCTACAGAGGCAGGCAGGCCTCCTTGAGCTGTGGTGGGCTCCACCCAGTTCAAGCTTCCCGGCTGCTTTGTTTACCTAAGCGAGCCTGGGCAATGGCGGGCGCCCCTCCCCCAGCCTCGCTGCCGACTTGCTGCTTGATCTCAGACTGCTGTGCTAGCAATCAGCGAGACTCCGTGGGCGTAGGACCCTCTGAGCCAGGTGTGGGCTATACTCTCCTGGGGCACCGTTTCCTAAGCCCGTCGGAAAAGCACAGTATTCAGGTGGGAGTGGCCCGATTTTCCAGGTGCCGTCTGTCACCTCTGGAAGGGGAACTCCCTGACCCCTTGCGCTTCCCGAGTGAGGCAATGCCTCGCCCCTGCTTCGGCTGGCGCACGGTGCGCTCACCCACTGACCTGCGCCCACTGTCTGGCACTCCCTAGTGAGATGAACACGGTACCTCAGATGGAAATGCAGAAATCACCCGTCTTCTGCGTCGCTCGCGCTGGGAGCTGTAGACCGGAGCTGTTCCTATTCGGCCATCTTGGCTCCTCCCTGTATATCTTCTTTTGAGAATTTTTTCTTCATGTCCTTAGCCCACTTTTTGATGGGATTATTTGTTTTGTTTTTCTTGCTGATTTGAGTTTCTTGTAGATTCCAGATATTAGTCCTTTGTGGGAAGTACAGATTGTAAAGATTTTCTCCCACTCTGTGGGTTATCTGTTTACTCTGCTGATTATTTCTTTCTTTTTAGTTTAATTAACTACCATCTATTTATCTTTGTTGCATTTGTTTTAGGGTTCTTGGTCATGAAGTCTTTGCTTAAGCCAAAGTCTAGAAGGGTTTTTCCAATGTTATCTTCTAGAATATTTATGGTTCCAGGTCTTAGATTTAAGTCCTTGATCCATCTTGAGTTGATTTTTGCATAAGGTGAGAGATGAGGATCCAATTTCATTCTTCTACCTGTGGCTTGCCAATTATCCCAGCACCATTTGTTGAATAGGATGTCCTTTCCCCACTTTATGTTTTTGTTTGCTTTGTCAAAGATCAGCTGCCTGTATTTGACTTTATTTCTGAGTTCTCTATTCTGTTCTGTTGGTTTATGTGCCTATTTTTATACCTGAGTGCCATGCTGTTTGGGTGACTATATGCTTATAATATAGCTTGAAGTTGGATAATGTGATGCCTCCAGAATTTTTTTTTTTTTGCTTAGTCTTGTTTTGGCTATGTGAACTCTTTTTTTTTTTTTTTGTCCCACATGAATTTTAGGATTGCTTTTTCTAGTTCTGTGAAGAATGATGATGGTAATTTGATGGGAATTGCATTGAATTTGGCAGCATGGTCATTTTCACAATATTGATTCTACTTATCCATGAGCATGTGATGTGTTTCCATTCGTTTGTGCCATTTGTGATTTCTTTCAGCAGCATTTTGTAGTTTTCCTTGTAGAGGTCTTTTGCCTCCTTGGTTAGGTGTTAGGTGTATTCCTAAGAATTTTATTATTATTTGCAGCGATTGTAAAAAGGGTTGAGTTCTTGTTCTGATTCTCAGCTTGGTCGCTGTTGGTGTATAGCGGTGCTATTAATTTGTGTACATTGGTTTTGTATCCTGAAACTTTACTGAATTCATTTATCAGATCTAGGTGCTTGTTGGATGAGTCTTTAGGGTTTTCTAGGTAGATGATCATATCATTGGCAAACAGTGACAATTTGATTTCTCCTTTACCAATTTGGATGCCCTTTATTTCTCTTGTCTGATTGCTCTGGCTAGGACTTCCAGTACTATGTTGAATACAGGTGGTGAAAGTGGGCATCCTTGTCTTGTTCCGGGTCTTAGGGGGAAATGCTTTTAACTTTCCCCCATTCAGTATAATGTTGGCTGTAAGTTTGTCATAGATGGCTTTTATTACCTTAAGGTATGTCCCTTCTATGTCGATTTTGCTGAGGGTTTTAATCATAAAGTGTTGTCAAATGCTTTTTCTGTGTCTGTTGAGATGATCGTGTGATTTTTATTTTTAATTCCGTTCATGTGGTGCATCACATTTATTGACTTGTGCATGTTAAACTATCCCTGCGTCCCTGGTATGAAACCCACTTGATCATGGTGGATTATCTTGTTGATATGTTGTTGGATTTGGTTAGCTAGTATTTTGTTGAGGATTTTTGCATCTATGTTTATCAGGAATATTGGTCTGTGGTTTTCTTTTTTTATTATGGCCTTTTCTGGTTTTGGTGTTAGGGTAATACTGGCCTCATAGAATGATTTAGGGAGCATTCCCTCTTTCTGTATGTTTTCGAATAGTGTCAATAGTATTGGTACCAATTCTTTGAATGTCTGATAGAATTCAGCTGTGAAACTATCTGCTCCTGGACTTTTTGTTGTTGTTGGCCATTTTAAAATTACCATTTCAATTTTTCTGCTTGTTATTGGGGGTCTGTTCAGTTTTTATTTTTTAATTTTTTTATTTTAGACAGTCTCGCTCTGTCCCCCAGGCTGGAGTGCAGTGGTGCCATCTTGGCTCACTGCAACCTCCACCTCCCAGGTTCAAGTGATTCTCCTGCCTCAGCCTCCCAAGTAGCTAGGATTACATGGATCTGCCACCATGCTTGGCTAATTTTTATATTTTTAGTAGAGACAGGGTTTCGCCATGTTGACCAGGCTGGTCTTGAACTCCTGACCTCAGGTGATCCACCCGCCTTGGCCTCTCAAACTGCAGGGATTACAGGCGTGAGCCAGTGCTCCTGGCCTGTTCAGAGTTTTTATTTCCTCCTGGTTTAATCTAGTAGGGTTGTATATTGCAGGAATTTATCCATCTCCTCTAGGTTTTCTAGTTTGTGCACATAAAGGTGTTCATAGTGGCCTTGAATGATCTTTTGTATTTCTGTGGTATAGGTTGTAATATCTTCCATTTCTTGTCTAATTGAACTTATTTGGATCTTCTCTCTTCTTGGTTAATGTCACTAATGGTCTATCAATTTTGTTTATCTTTTCAAAGAACCAGCTTTTTGTTTCATTTATCTTTTGTATTTCTTTTGTTTCAATTTCATGTAGTTGTGCTCTGATTTTTGTTATTTCTTTTCTTTCGCTGGGTTTGGGTTTAGTTTGTTCTTGTTTCTATAGTTCCTTGAGGTGACCTTAGATTGTCTATATGTGGTCTTTCAGACTTTTTGATATAGGCATTTAATGCTATGAACATTCCTCTTAGCACCACTTTTGCTGTAATCCCAGATGATTTCATAGGCTGTGTCACTATTATCATTCAGTGCAAAAAAAAGGTTTAATTTCTATCTTCATTTGATTGTTGACTCAATGATCATTCGGGAGATTATTTAACTTCCATGTATTTGCATGGTTTTGAGGGTTCCTTTTGGAGTTTCTAATTTTATTTCACTGTGGTCTGAGAGAGTACTTGATATAATTTTGATTTTCTTAAATTTATTGGGACTTGTTTTGTGGCCAATCATATGGTCTATTTTGAAGAATGTTCCATGTGCTGATGAATATAATGTACATTCTGCAGCTTTTGGGAAGAATGTTCTGTAAGTATCTGTTAAGTCCATTTGTTCTAGGGTATAATTTAAGTCTGCTGTTTCTTTGTTGACTTTTTGTCTTGATGATGTGTCTAATGTTGTCAGTGGAGTATTCAAGTCCCCCACTATTGTTGTGTTGCCATCTGTCTCATTTCTTAGGTCTAGTAGTAATTGTTTATAAATTTGGGAGCTCCAGTGTTAGGTGCATATATATCTAGAATTGTGATATTTTCCTTTTGGACTAGTCTTTTTATTATTATATAATGTCCCTCTTTGTCTTTTTTAACTGTTTAAAAGTCTGTTTTGTCTAATATAAGAATAACTACTCCTGCTCACTTTTGGTGTCCATTTGCATGGAATATCTTTTTCCACTCCTTTACCTTAAGTTTATGTGAGTCCTTACGTATTAGGTGAGTCTGTTGAAGACAGTAGATACTTGGTTGGTGAATTCTTACCCATTCTGCCATTCTGTACCTTTCAGTGGAGCATTTAGGCCATTTACATTCAATGTTAATATTGGGGTGTGAGGTACTGTTCTATTCATTATGCTAGTTGTTGCCTGAATACTTTGGTTTTTCTTTGTGTTATTGTTTATAGGCCCTGTGAGATTTATGCTTTAAGGAGGTTCTATTTTGGCATATTTTGAGGTTTTGTTTCAAGATTTAGAACTCCTTTTTGTATTTCTTGTACTGCTGGCTTGGTAGTGGCAAATTCTCTTTGCATTTGTTTGTCTGAAAAATACTTTTCCTTCATTTATGAAGCTTAGTTTTGCCGGATACAAAATTCTTGGCTGATATTTGTTTCATTTAAGGAGGCTAAAGGTAGGAAGGACCCCAATCGCTTCTAGCTTGTGGGTTTCTGCTGAGAAATCTGCTGTTAATCTGATAGGTTTCCCTTTGTAGGTTACCTGATGCTTTTTGCCTCACAGCACTTAAGATTATTTCCTTCATGGTGACTTTAGATAATCTGATGATTATGTGCCTAGGTGATCTTTTTGCGATGAATTTATCAAGTGTTCTTTGAGCTTCTTGTATTTGAATGTCTAGATCCCTGGCAAGGCCAGGGAAGTTTTCCTTGATTATTCCCTCAAGTAAGTTTTCCAAACTTTTAGATTTCTCCTCTTCCTCAGGAACACCAATTAGTCTTAGACTTGGTCATTTAACATCATCTCAAACTTCTTGGAGGCTTTGTCCATTTTTAAAAAACTCTTTTTTCTTTGTTTTTGTCAGATTGGGTTAATTTGAAAGCCCTGTCTTCAAGTTCTGAATTTCTTTCTCCTACTTATTTGATTCTATTGTTGAGACTTTCCAGTGGATTTTGCATTTCTTTGTGTCTTTCATTTCCAGAAGTTGTGATTGTTTTTTATTTATGCTATTTCTCTGGAGATTTTTTAAATCCATATCTTGTATTATTTAAATAATTTTTTAAAGTTGGTTTTCACCTTTCTTTGGTGCCTCCTTGAGTAGCTCAGTAAGTGACCTTCTGTATTCTTTTTCTGGCAATTCGGAGATTTCTTCTTGGTTTGGATCCATCGCTGGTGAGTTAGTGTGATCTTTGGGGGGCATTAAAAAACCCTGTTTTGTCATATGACCAGAATTGTTTTTCTGGTTCCTTCTTACTTGGGTAGACTATGTCAGAGGAAAGATATGGGCCTCAAGGGCTGCTGTTCAGATTCTTTGGTCCCATGGACCCTTAATGTGGTATTCTCTTCTCTCCCCTAGGGATGGGGCTTTCTGAGAGCCATGCTGCAGTAAATGGGTTTTGCTCTTCTGGGTCTAGCCACCCAGCTGAGCTACTAGGCTCAGTGTCTGCAAAGAGTCCTGTGATGTGATCCATCTTCAAGTCTCTCAGCTGTGGATACCAGCTCCTGATCTGGTGAGGTCCTTGTTGAGGATCCTTAGCTGTAGTTCTGTTTAGTGTGCTAGCTGTCTTGAATGCTGGTTGCATTAGCAGTGAAGTTGTCATATGGACAGACTCAAGACTTGTGGTTATCCAGGATGTTGCAGACAGTGGAATTAGCTGTTGTATTCTCCCTTCTTGGAGAAGGGTTTTTATGAGTTGCCATGACAGCATGAGTTGGTTAGCCACTAGCCAGGAGGTGGCACTTTCAAGACAGCATCAGCTGTAGTAGTATGGGGAGAATACAGGCTTGCCCTCAAGTCATCTGGATAAGTATTTGGGTTTCTCAGGCGATGGGCAGGGTCAAAGAGATCCCACTAGTTAAGGTCTTTTGTCTTCAGCTACCAGGGTGAGAAGAGAAAAACAATCAGGCGGGGGCAGGGCTGGTGCGTCTGAGCTTAAAGCTCTTCTTGGGCAGGGGCTTGCTGTGGCTGCTGTGGGGATTGAGTGTAGGTCTCAGGCCAATGGAGTTATGTTCCCAGGGGGATTATGGCTACCTCTGCTGCATCATACAGGTTGCCAGGGAAGTCAGGGAAAGCTGGCCGTGACAGGCCTCAGCTCCCGCGCAGCCAGCAAGGCCAGTCTCACTCCCTCCATGCCCCACCAACAACGCACAAAGTTTATATCCAGGCATCCAGTGAGCAGGGCTGAGATCTTGCTCCAGACTACAAGCCTCTCCACTAAGAAGACAAGCAGGGCTTTGAGGCTTCACCGTTCTCTGCTTGCTGCAGCTTCTGTGCTCATATCTGCACTTCCCATTCGCCCTCCTCCTCCCCCCTTGATTCTGCCCTGGAAAATTCATGCTTGGTCGAAATTATTACAAAGTTCAGCTGGAAGTTTCCTTCTCTCTGTGGTCCTTCCCCAATTCCACTGGCAGCCCTCCCCAAGGACCCTGCGAGAGAAAGTCAGAAATGGCTTCCCGGGGAACTAGGAGTACCTTGAGGCCTCTTTCTGCTGCTTCTTCTACTTTTATATTTTGTTCAGCTCCCTAAATTCATTCCAGCTCTAGGTAAGGTTATATCCTTTTCCTGCGATCTGGATTTTCAGGTTTCCCAGTAAGGATGTGTGTTTGGAGGTGGACTTTCCCCCTCTCACACGTTGGGCACTCACAGTTTTTCAGCCATCCCACAGAGTTTGCAGCAGCAAGCCGCTTCTTTTGAAGGGTCTGTGAATTCTCTGTTTTCCTGGTATGTTCCTGCAGTAGTTCTTGGAGCAAAAATTCATGATGTGAGTCTCCACATGGTGCTCTGTTCATCTGAGTGGGAGCTGTAAGTTAGTCCTGCCTCCTACTTGCCATTTTTTCCCCAGTAGGTCTTATTCTATGTGTTCCATAATAGTATTGACAATAACTCTGATCAACATATTCTAGAAAACATTCTGAAGGAATTCTGAATAAGAAGACTTAGCAAAATGGAAATGGAAATTCCAGCAGTGGGAAATATAACTGAAATTAAGAACTTTGGCTAGGCATGGTGGCTCACACCTGTAATCCCAGCACTTTGGGAGGCAAAAGCAGGAGACTACTTGAGCCTAGGAGTTCAAACCTGGCAACAAAGTGAAACCCTGTTTCTACAAAAAATCAAAAATTAAGCCAGGTATGGTGGCACGTGCCTATGGTCCCACTACACAGGAGGCAGGGGTTGGAGGGTTACTTGAGCCCAGGAGTTTGAGGCTGCAGTGAGCCATGATCATGTCAGCCTAGGCAACAGAGCAAGACCCTGTCTCAAAAACAAAACAAAACTACTTAATAGAGAGTTTAATAGCAGATTAAATAGTGCTGAAGAGAGGATTAGTGAACTGCTATATAAATCAGTAGAAAATAATCAGACAGAAGCATTAAGAGAAAGAAGTGTGGAAACTACAGAAGAGCAGAAGAGATCTATGGAGCAGAGTAAAAAGATTTAACATATGTGTAGTGGAGTCTCAGAAAAGAAGACAAAGAATGGAACAGAGGCAATAGCCAAAGAAATAATGGCCTAGAATTTACGAAAGCTGACAAGTGCTATCAAGTTGCACATTCAAGAAGCACCAATAAGCCCAAACAGAATAGAGACAAAACCCCCACACCTAGGCACTTCATGGTGAAATTGTTGAAAAGCAATGAAAAAAGAAAATCTGAAAAACATGCAGAGGAAAAAAGACACATTACTTTGTAGAGGGCAGTAATATGATTAATAGCTGACTTCTCAAAAGCAATATCAGAAACAAGAAGACAATAGAATATTTTCAAAGTGCTGAAAGAAAATAGCTGGCAACACGAATTCAATACCCAGCAGAAATATATATATATATAAAAATACAGTTTAAAATGAATGAAATGAAAAAAAATGAATGAACAGCAATGGAAAGAGTAAATATATTAGTAAACCTAAATGAAGCCTGACTGTATAAAACAATAGTAATACTGATGTCTCATGATGCTTAGAATATACTATAAAATTACCAAAAACTCTATATGTGCTTACATAAAACATACGGAGGAAGAAAAGTTGAGAGTCAAGTCACCAAAATGGCAGAGTAGAAGCAATCTGGCCTCCCTCTCCCCCACAGAAAACTAAAACCAGTATCAGTGCAAAGGTTATCACCAGCAATATCCTAGAACTCAAGTATGAAGCAGAAATGATCCCCAAGGCCTCAGTGAAGTGAAAAAACCTCCAACTGGAGGGTAAGAGAAATGGACTTCTTTATTCTTGATGATCGTGCCCCAAGCTGCCAATCACCACACAGAAAACTGCCCTTAGAATCATTTTTGCTGTTTTCTCTTTCAGAATTTCTTCAGAATATTTTGTAGAATATGTTGATGAGCGTTATTGTCAATATTATTATAGAACACATAGAAAAATACCTACTGGGGGAAAATGGCAGATAGAAGGCAAAACTAATTTGCAGCTCCCACTCAGACGAAGAGAACAGCATGTGGAGACTCACATCATGAACTTTTGCTCCACTGGTGACAGTGAAGTGGATGCCAGCTTTCCCATTATCCTGGGTTCCTGCATCAACCCATAGGAAGCGTTGTGAGTGCCTGAAGGGAGAAAAACCCCTGAGGGCAGCTTGAGACTAAGAGGGGAGGATGGCAGTTCAGTGGCTCTCCAGCAGCACCACGCTATGGGAGGCATGCTCCACAGGTCCCTGGGCATGACCCCCTACCAGCCTTCCCACATGGCTAGGGTGTTTCATTTGGGACCCCACCACCCTCCATCCAAGTCTGGCAGCACTACTAATGTTTGTGAAAGTGAGGCAAATCTGGGCTTAAGGGGCCATCTAGTGTGGAAAAGGAGGCAGTGTCCTAGTGGAAACGGGATTCAACAGGTGGACTGCAAAGAATCTTTAAGCAAACATACCCTAGAAAGACAAAAACAAGCTGGATTTGAAGACTGGAAAATATAACCGTTCATGCAAAGATATGGACGCACATCCACAAGAAACAACAGCAAACTGGGAACCATGACCTTCTCAGACAGACAAAGCAAAGTGCCAGTTACCAACCCTAATGAGACAGTGATGTATGTTTCTGTGAGGTATTTTTTTTCTTAGTGAGATTAACATTTAAGCTAGTAGACTCAGAGTAAAGTAGATTACCCTCCATAATATGTGTGAGCCTTATCCAGTCATTTGAAGGCCTGTGTATTAGTCCATTCTCACACTGCTCATACAGATATATCCAAGACTGGGTAATTTATAAAAGAAAGAGGTTTAATTGACTCACCGTTTGGCACGGCTGGAGAGGCCGCAGGAAACTTACACTCATGGTGGAAGTGGAAGCAAACATGTCCTTCCTCACATGACAGCAGCAAAGAGAAGTGCTGAGCAAAAGGGGGAAAAGTTTCTGATAAAAACCATCAGATCTTGTGAGAACTCACTCACTATCATGAGAAAAGCAGCATGGGGATAACTGCCCTCACAATTCAATTACTTCCCACGGGGTCTCTCCCACAACATGTGGGGATCATGGGAACTACAATTCAAGATGAGACTGGATGCGGACACAGCCAAACCATATCAGCCTGGAAGAAAAAGACTGGGCTCACTTGAAGAGGGGGGATTTCTGCCAGCAGAGGACCTTTAGACTGGAACTGCAGCATCAACAACTCTTCCCTAGATCTCTTAGCTTGCTGTTGTACCTTGTAGTTTCTCTCTCTCTCCCACACCACAGTCTTTTGTTTCTGCTTCTCTGGAAAACCCTAATACACATATCCATGAGAATAGCTAACATGAAGATGACAATGCCAAGTGGAGGTGAACAAGTGGAACAAGTGGAACCCTCATACTTGGCTGGAGAAGTGTAAATTGGTACAACCATTTTGGATACCTGTTTGTCAGCAGCACCTAAAGCTGAACGTATGAACACCCTAAGCAACTCCACACTAACATATATAGCCTATAACCTGTTTCCACAAAGGGTATGTATGAGATTCTTCTTAGTCACACTAATAATGAACCAAATTGGAAACAACTAAATGTCCATCAATAAGTGGAAAAGATAAAAAAAAAGGTGACATATTCAAATGATATGCAAACTTCTACAGTTGTTAACTAACCAAGTTCATTCTACCCTCAGGCAGCGAGCCAATCACTGAGGTGATGGGTTTTGCAAGGGAGAAAAGATTTTATTCACAAGGCTGCTGTATGAGAAGATGGGAGAACAAACCTGAAATCCACCGCCCCAAATATAGGGCTTGAGGGTATTTAAGGAATAGAAAGCAGGGTGGTTTAAAGTGTGGGGAAAGATGATCGGCAGGGAGAAAAGGTGAGGTAATTGGGGTTTCTGTGCAAGTGTAATCAAGCTACATCGTTCTTCACGCATGTGCAGAAAATGGCTGCATTGGCATGATCTAAGGGTGAGGTTTTTGGGCCTCTGACTTCAAAAGGTCATTCTCTGGGCATCCATGCAGCCCCAATTGAAGGGTTGGTGGTCTTAACCAACAGGAAATGACCAAGAGCTGCCTTCCAGTTCCTGAAAAACCTTTAAGCACCCATTACTATAGTGACCAACATCCAGAGACATTATCTATAAGGAAGCTTGTGGGAGTTTAGTTATGTATTGTTTGGCTACATGACTTGCTAGCAGGATTTTCTTTTTCTTTCTCACCCATGGACTCAGGTCATAGCTAGCATTAATATTTTTTGTTGTTGTTGTTCTTTTTTGAGATGGAGTCTTGCTCTGTCACTCAGGCTGGAGTGCAATGGTGCGATCTCGGCTCACTGCAACTTCTGCCTCCTGGGTTTAAGCAATTCCCCCACCTTGGCCTTCCGAGTAGCTTGGATTACAGGCGCCCACCACCACGCTGGCTAATTTTTATATTTTTAGTAGAGACGGGGTTTCACCATGTTGGCCAGGCTGATCTTGAACTCCTGACCTCAAGTGATCTGCCCGCATCGTTTTAAGAACAACGAGAAGTAAGCAATGTAAAGCAAGCAAGACAGGTTAAGCTTGGTGAGTTTACTCAGGTTAGCTCTCGGTTTCACAATAACATGCATTTCACTGATACAACTTGAGTGAAAGAAGTAAATTAGGGCCAGGTGCAGTGGCTCATGCCTGTAATCCCAGCACTTTGGGAGGCTAAGACAGGCAGATCACAAGGTCAGGAGATCGAGACCATCCTATCATGGTGAAACCCTGTCTCTACTAAAAAATACAAAAAATTAGCTGGGCGAGGTGGCGGGTGCCTGTAGTCCCAGCTACTCGGGAGGCTGAAGCAGGAGAATGGCGTGAACCTGGGAGGCGGAGCTTGCAGTGAGCCAAGATCGCGCCACTGCACTCCAGCCTGGGTGACAGAGCAAGACTCCGTCTCAAAAAAAAAAAAAAAAAAAAAGAAGTAAATTAAATGGACAAACCTAACTGATGACTTTTTTTTTTTTTTTTTTTTTTGGAGAAAGGGTCTTGCTCCATTGCCCAGGGGGAGTGCAGTGGTGTCATCAGGGCTCATTGCAGCCTCGACCTCCACAGCTGAAGCGATCCTCCCTCCTCGGCCTCCCAAAGTACTGGTATTACAGGCACCTGGCCATTGATGACATCTGAAATAAAAAAAACCAGGAAAAGGATGGTGATTGGGTAAGGACATGAGGTGCTTCTGCAGTGCACCATTTCTTAACCTTGGTGGATCTTACACAAGTATATTCACTGTGTAAAAATTCAGCCATCTACATAGTGATGATTTATGCAGGTTTCTGCACATAATTTAATAACAAGTATTTAAGAAAGTATGTCTCTGTCACTGCCTATTACTTTGAGGAAGCAACTTCACATTTTGGAGCCCCAGTTCCTCTGCCATAAAATGCTACATGAATTTAAAGAGATGGTCGGGTTGGGCGCAGTGGCTCACGCCTCTAACCTCAGCATTTTGGGAGGCCAAGGCTGGCAGATTGCTTGAGCCCAGGAGGTCAAAACCAGCTTGACCAACACAGCAAAACCTTATTTCTACTAAAAATGCAAAAATTAGCCAGGCCAAAAATTAGCTGGGCATGGTAGTGCACGCCTGCAGTCTCCGGAGGTTGAGGCAGGCGAATCGCTTAAACCTGGGAGGCAGAAATTGCAGTGAGCTGAGATTGCATCACTGGACTCCAGCCCTGGTGAAAGAGCAAGACTCTGACAAAGGAAAAAAAAAAAAAAGGGTTAGTGGAAACCTATTTGTAAAGTTTAAATGTAAAGAAATTACAATGTGCACCTCACAGGTTACGTCCTGAATGGACAACTATCTCTCACTGTGTGCCAGATGCTGAATATATGCCTTATTTTGATTTATCCTCACAACTCAGTTCTCCTGAGTTTACATTTGAAGACACTGGAGTCTCAGAGAAAGAAAGGAGCTGGGTGTGGTGGCTCACGCCTGTAATCCCAGCACTTTGGGAGGCTGGCAGATCACCTGAGGTTAGGAGTTCAAGACCAGCCTGGCCAACATGGTGAAACCTGGTCTCTACTAAAAATACAAAAATAAGCGGGGTGTGGTGGCGCTTCCTTGTAATCCCAGCTACTCAGGAGGCTGAGGCAGGAGAATTGCTTGAACCTGGGTGGTAGAGGTTACAGTGAGCCGAGATTGCACCATTGCACTCCAGCCTGAGTGACAGAGCGAGACTCCATCTCAAAAAAAAAAAAAAAAAAAAAGATAGAAAAGGGCTGGCCCAAATAACCCAGCTGGCCAGTGCCTAACCAGGTTAGGCCTCAGACCCCTGTCCCCCCAGCCCTGTGTCTCTTGGGGATCACAGCTCCATCACTACCACCTGCCAGGCCAAGGGCATACTGGAACCTTCTGGCAGCCAAGGGCTCTGTGTTCTCCCCCAGGCTCCCAGCGTCACGTGGCTAATGCTCCAGGCTGCTCAAGTCCCGTGTGGATTCCTCACTCTGAAATCCTCCCGCACCCAAGCATGGGGGCGTCTCCCTAGTAGTGACCTGGTCCCTTTCTCCCACCCTCTTCTTGGAGTAGCTCATTTCCTCTGAGGGGTCTGCACCTTGTCATCGTCCCCAACCCAACACCCGCCCTCTTCCCACTTCCCTCCATCTCCCCTGGGCCTCTCACCTCCCAGGAGCGTGCCATTCCCCTACTGCTGCAGCCCACACAGTGACCGGCTCCCTCGCTCTTTAAGCCCAGCTTTCTCCCTCCAGCCCCCCACCAGTGGTCTGGCCCTAAGTTCCCTGCCCCACCCTGTATGGTGGTCCCCGCCACCCCCACGTGGTGATCTGGCCTTAACCCGTCACCCCATCCCTACTGGGTAGTCCTGCCCTAACTCCACCCTCCCATTCCTGCGGGGTGGTCCGGCCGTAACCCCCTCCCCTCATCCCCACGCGGTGGTCTGGCCCTAACCCAGTCACCGCATCCCTACGGGGTGGTCCGGCCCTAAACTCGTCCCCCTCATCCCTGCGCCATGGTCCGGCCCTAACCCTTTGTCCCCCCCATCCCCACGGGATGGTCTGGTCCTAACCCCCCCATCCTCGCGCGGTGGTCTGACCCTAACTCCCTCCCCCCGCAATCCCCGCAGGGTGGTCTGGCCCTAACCGCTCCCCGCACCCCTCGCCTGCACAGTGCGCCGTCAGGGCGTGTTTGCTGAGGGCCCGACAGCCGTTGACTGAAGCTGCGATGGCGGGGGCAGGCCGGGGTCGGGAGCAGGACTCGGCGCGCTTCGTCTATGTGACGCGCTTCGGCTCGCATCAATGCGGTGGCGTCCTGCACCTGGGCGGGCGCGGAGCTCAAGGCCTTTGGGGTCAGGGGCCTGGGGCTGGCTGTCGCCAGAAGCCGAGGGAAGCGATGGCGGTGGCCGGCGTTCAGGGTGGCAGCAAGCTGCCCCCCGGTTCCCAGCGCAGGGTCCCCACGACCCCTGGTGTGGAGGCTGCGGCCTCTGCCTCCTCCCAGCTGCAGGCGTCGAGAGTTCAGAGCGGCACCAGACCGTCGGCGCGTGCAGGTGGTGCGGCGGGGCGGGGCGGGGCGGGATGGCGCGGGCTCAGCTGCCATCTTGCGGCACGCGGGAGGCTGGGGGCGGCTTTCCTGTCAGGCCGTGTTGCGAGCACGCGCGGGGGAGGAGAAGCCCAGTAATTCCTTTCAGAGGGCCAGCTGTGGCCGGCACGGGCACCTGACATAAGAGGAGAGGTTGTTGAATGGAGCCTTTACGGCCCCCTCACGGAGGCTTTTGGTCTGCGTGTTTCCGTTCCAGCTGAGTGAGATTCGTTGAGTTCGCAAATCCCCTCACCTGGAAGACCGACTTCGGGATGCTGTTCAGTCATCCTGGCTAAAAACAGCATGAGCTTTACTTTTAAATCAGGAAATGTCTTAAATTCAAAAATTATCCTCCCATAGGTTTTGGATATGTCTTGATCAATTTATTCCTAAATATTTAATCTTCTTTGCTGTTGTAAATGGGGTTTCTTTTTATGAAACTCCCTCTAAATGCTTACTGTGTATAGGAAGCCAATTTATTTTTTTTTGAGACGGGGTCTTGCTGTGTTACTCAGGCTGGAGTGTGGTGGTCCAATCACAGGCTCACTGCAGCCTTGACCTCAGCCTCCTGAGTAGCTGGGACCACAGGTGGGCACCTCCATGCCCAGCTACTTTTTTTATCTTTTGTAGACATGGGTGTCTCCTTGTGTTACCCAGGCTGGTCTCGAACTCCTGGGCCCAACTGATCCTCCTGCCTCAGCCTCCCAGCCCTGGGATTACATGCATGAGCCACTGGGCCAGGCCTCTTTTGGTTTTTCTTTTTCTTTTTCTTTTTTTTTTTTGAGACGGAGTCTTGCCCTGTTGCCCAGGCTAGAGTGCAATGATGTGATCTTGGCTCACTGCAACCTCCGCTCCCCTGGTTCAAGCGATTCTCCTGCCTCAGCCTCCCAAGTAGCTGGGATTACAGGCACCTGCCACCACGCCCAGCTGATTTTTTTCTATTTTTAGTAGGGATGGGGTTTCACCATGTTGACCAGGCTGATCTCGAACTCTTGACCTCAGGTGATCCACCCGCCTCGGCCTCGCAAAGTGTTGGGATTACAGGCGTGAGCCACTGTGCCAGGCCCTCTCGTGGTTTTTCTAAGTCCACTTTACTGAGGATTAATTTACATATGTTTTGAAGAGGTTTGACAGATTTATACACACCCTAGTAACTGCCACCATAATTGAGATATAGAACATTTCCATCACCTGTACTTATTGAATAACAGCTTTATTAAACTATGGTTCACAGTGCATACAATTCACCCATTTCGCATGCATAGTTCACATATTCACGGTTGTGCAACCATCACCGCTATTTTAGAATATTTTTAACCCCAAGAGAACCCCTGTATCCATTAAACATTGCTCAGCATTCTCCCTATTTGCCCTCCTTTACGCATAAGCCCAGCCCTAACCAAGTACTAATCTGTTTTTTGTCTCCATAGATTGAACCATTTTGGACATTTCGTATATGTTGAATCATAGAGTATGTGGGCTTTTGTGACTGGCTTCTTTCACTTAGCCTATTGGTTTTTGCATGCTAATTTTGGATCCTATTAACTCACTGGATACTTTTATTATTAGTTTTATCCTTGATTCTCATGATTTTCCAGGTATCAATATATATTATTTGTAAAGAGATATAATTTGTTTCTTTTTCACCCATTCTTTGCCTGCAATAGATTTATTTTGTCTAATTGCATTTGCTAATACCTCAAGGGCAATGTTGAATAGTGTTGGAGATAGCAGGCACCTTAGCCTTATTCCTGACCATAGGGAAAATGCCTATAGTGTTTCCCCATTAAATCAGGTACTGGCTATATGACTAAGGATTATATATTTCAAATATTACAAAGTATCCCTCAATACTTGTTTTTTCAATGTTTTTTTTTTTTTATCATGAATGGGTGTTGATTTTTGTCAGAGGGTTTCTCAGGTCTATGGGAGATACTCTTTAGATTTGTTTATTAGTATGGAATGTAATATAAATGGATTTCCAATTATTGTACCAACCTTGCATTCCTGAAGTAAATTCTACTTGGTTTTGGTGTGTTATTTTCCTAATACAGTGTTGGACTCTGCTAATAATTTGTGTATAATTTTTGTATCAGTATTCAGGAGAGATAGTGATCTTTAGTTTTTCTTTGTACTCCTTTATCTGGTTTAGGTGTCAGAGCTGTGTTTACTTCATAAAAGGAATTAGGAATTTTTCCTTTTCTGTGCCCTTGGGTAATTTATAGAATGTTGGGATTATCTTGTCTTTGAAGCTTAGGTAGAATTCTTCTGTAACTATTAGGACCTAGTGCTTTTTGTGGGATAATTGCTTAATAACTTTCTCTATATTTTCTATGGAGATTGATCTTTGTAGGCTTCCTAACTCTAATAGGTCAATTTTAGTAATCTGTATTTCTTTAAGTAATTATCTATTTCGTCTGGGTTTCCAAATTCGTTTGCATAGATGTCTGCAAAGTAGTGTCTTGTGATGTTTAAACATTTTCTTGTGTTTTAATGGTTGTTTCCCTCTTGTCATTTCTTTTCCTATGTATATGTGCACTCTCTCTTTTTCTTGATCAAGTTAGCCAACATTTTGTCTATTTTGTTAATTTTTTTTTTTATTAAACTAAGATTTTGGCCCGGTACAGTGCCTCACACTGTACCTCTAAGTTTATCACTTTGGGAGGCTGAGACGGGAGGATTGCTTAAGGCCAGCAGTTCAAGGCTGCAGTGAGCTATGATATGGCCTTCAGCCTGGAGAGACAGAGTGAGAACCTGTCTCTAAAAAAGAAGAATCAAGGTTTTGATTTATTCATTAGATATTTTGTTTCTCTAGTCTCTTCCTCATTAATTTCTGCTTTTAATATTATTATATTTTGTGCTTTCTTTTGGTTTACTTTGTTCTTCTTATACTTTTTTTGTGAGCAGGGAATTTAATTCATTTATTTTTATTATTGTTATTAAGTGTTTAGTGCAGTGAATTTTCTTCTAACCACTACTTTAAATACATCCCATAGATTCCAATAGGTAGTGTTTTCATTGTCACTATTTTTAAAAGAAATTCTGTAATTTTTAACTCCTTTCCATAGAGTTGCTTAATAGATTTAAAATTTTTAAGTTTTCAGAGTGTCTCTGATTTTTATTTTTAATTTTTGCTAGTAAACTCTAGGTTTATTGTGATCAGAGAGTATTGTTTGTGATGCCTTCATTTTATGGATGTTACTGGTATTTTCTTTGTGACCTAATTGATCATCCTTTTTGTTCTTTTCACCTCAGAAACCATGCCATTGGAAGACTGCTCCTTTAAATCATGCTTGCCCCTTTAAACTGAGTCTGTCCATTATATTGCATGCTTAGCATTCTGTGTTGTGTCTGTCTCTTTAAATTTCTTCCCTGTAGTCTGTACTCTGATTTGCCTAGTTATTTTTTTAATACTATTTTCAGATTTAGAATGCATTTAATCTTAATGTTGGTCACGTCAGCTCTTTTGAGGCATTTTTGTAGTGTTTCTAGTTTCTTTTCCCTGCTGGCCAGAGCCCCTGTAGGTCTAGGGCATATGGGATCATAGAGCAGCAATTTAATGTTTTTTTCTCATTTTACTTACAGTTGTTTTGCAGCTTCAGCATCCTTTGTCTTAAAGTGATGCTGAGGGTGTGGTTTTTTGCTTGCTATTGTCTTAAGCTACCCAGAAGCCCTGCGTTAAAAGATTTTGAATAAGAAAAGTGATAGGAGCCAGGCGTGGTGGCTCACACCTGTAATCCCAACACTTTGGGAGGCCAAGGTGGGCAGATCACGAGATCAGGAGTTTGAGACCAGCCTGGCCAACATGGTGAAACCCCATCTTTGCCAAAAATACAGAAACTAGCCGGGTGTGGTGGTGCGCGCCTGCTGTAATCCCAGCTACTGGGGAGGCTGAGGCAGGAGAATGGCTTGAACCCAGGAGAAGGAGGTTGCAGTGAGCTGAGATCATGCCACTGCACTCCAGCCTGGGTGACAAGCAAGACTTTGTCTCAAAAAGAAAAAAGAAAAGTGGTAGGGTCAGATTTATTGTCCGTGCTGTACAGGGGAGACTGACTTAGAGGCAGGTTAGACTGAAAAAAAAAATCTCAAGTTGAAAAATATATAAATATTTTGTTTGCTATTCTTTCAAAATCAAATTTACTTTGATAATTTATTAAGTTGGTGCAAAAGTAATTGTGGTTTTGGACCTTGAGTTTTAGGTCATTATAACTAGGCTCAAGCACATATTTATTAATCAAAATAGGAACCATTTCAATAAACACATTTTTGCCAGCAAGAAATAAGTTTGTTTATTCGTGTAGTATAAAAGTCCACGCTTTGGGATTTGACGAACACTTGGGAAGTATTTTCTGTGTTCTGCTGGTTGTGGAAGCATTTTCCCTGCAAAAAGTTGTCCAGATGCCTGAAGAAGTGGTAGTTGGTTGGCAAGAGGTCAGGTGAATATGGTGGATGAGGCAAAACTTTGTGGCCCAATTTGTGCAACTTTTGAAGCATTGGTTGTGCAGTGCGTGATCTGTCGTTGTTGTGGAGAATTCAGCCCTTACTGTTGACCAATGCCGGCTGCAGGCATTGCAGTTTTCAGTGCATCTCATTCATTTGCTGAGCATACTTCTCAGATGTAATGGTTTCGCTGGGATTCAGAAAACTATAGTGGATCTGACTGGCAGCAGACCACCAAGCAGTGACCATGACCTTTTTTTGGTGCAAGTTTGGCTTTGGGAAGTGTTTTGGAGTTTCTTCTCGGTCCAGCTACTCCCACCTCCTAGTTTTCCTTCCTCTGGATCTGATCATGTTACCCCTGTCACAAAGGAATTGGGGGGTGGGAGAGATTGGAGGCCAGAGAACAGTTACAAGACAGTTACAGTAGTCCAGTGGAAAGAGTGAAGGCCTGAACTAAGGCACTGGCAGTGGAGGCAGAATGGACAGGATCACATAGCTTACTGAAAGAGAGAAGGAAGAATTGCGGCCAAGTCTGAAGTCTCTGTGCTGGGCAACTGCGTGGATAATGGAGCCACTAACGTTAGTGACCACCCTGCTGTGCTTGCGAAGCCAAGGTTATAGTCAAGGGAAGGGGGTCCTGGTGTAGACTTACGTTTAAACCAAGCCAGAAAGTGCTTAAGTGCTTAGGTTTTACTCAGTCTTGGGTGTACTTAATGTTTGTTTTTGTTTTTGTTTTTGTTTTGAGACAGTGTCTCGCACTGTCTCCCAGGATGGAGTGCAGTGGTGCGATCTCGGCTCACTACAACCTCTGCCTCCCAGGTTCAAGTGAGTCTCCTGCCTCAGCATCCCAAGTAGCTGGGACCACAGGCGTGTGCCACCACGCCTGGCTGATTTTGTAGTTTTAGTAGAGATGGGATTTCACCATGTTGGCCAGGCTGGTCTTGAACTCCTGACCTCAGGTGATCCACCTACCTTGGCCTCCCAAAGTGCTGGCATTACAGGCATGAACCACCACACCCAGCCCTTAATGTTAATATTAAGTAGACATTCATTAAATGTGTCACCCTCTATGGGGAAAAAGATGAATTTATTCATTCAGTAACATTTATTTAAAACCTATCATGTTGTGGGCACTAGGTCAGATGTTAGTGACACAGATGTATCAGACAAGTAGTCTGCTCTCAAGGGACTTATTAATTAATGAATAATGGAAATATAAACTAGTAGATATAAGTGTTGTAAGAGTGAGCTGAGAATAGCTTTGATAGTCAAGTTCAAGGAAAGAAGGGGCATAGATGCAGAAAATCAGGGGACATGAATAGAGAAGTCACTAGTGGGACAGTAGAGGTTATCAAGAGCATTGGCTTTGGAGTCAGAAAGGCATAATCCTTGGTTCTGTCATTCATCAGCAGGATAATATTGGCCAAGTTAGTTAACCACTATTATTCTCAGTGTCCTTATCTGTAAAATGGGGGTAATGGTTCCTACCTTAAAGGGTTGCTGTGAAGGTTAAATGAAGTAATACATGCAGAGTGCCTAGCACAGTGTTTGGCACAGAATTAGTGCCCAGTAAATGCTGGCACATTGAACGGAGATGGCTTGAAGGGAAGATGGTGATTAGCATGTCTAGCACACAGTGGACATGTACTATTTATTGAATGAATGAAAAGTAAGTTTTGGACCACATTATGGAATACCTTGGAGACTGTCATTTTTATAGTCACTGAAGATTTTTGAATGGTGGGGTGGAGTAAAGTTATCAGAGACAGGTGCACTTCTGGAAGATAAACTTGTAAGCTGTTTGGAAATGTACCGAAGTTTAGAGATTCAGGAGTAGGCAAATCAGCAACTCTTCTAACATTTCAAATAAGACTAATAAATCAGGCTAGTTCCCTGTCCTTACAGAACTTGAAAGCTGCATTTATGATTTATATGTAATGGAAGATGATGAATGCTGTTGTGGAAGTACAAATGAATGCTTTGGAAGTGGTGAATAATTTGGGGAATGAGAGAATCAGGGAAGGCTTTATGGTAGTGGGAGCTCCATGAGATTAACACATGGGGCTGAGATAGGAGAATTAGGTGGGGAAAACATGTGAACAAAGCACCGAGTATGGATCAGTGATGGACAGCGATTAGGAAGAATGACTGGGTCAGAGTGGGTTGAAAGAGGACTAGAGAAAGATTTGAAACATAAGTCAGGACAAAATCCATGAAATACACTGGAGCTAGTCTCAGTACAATACAAAAAATGAGTGGAAGAAATATGTCTTTTTTCTTTTTCACATCTTCTGTACTTGTATTTTAGATCCCCAAGTAATTACGGGTAGACTTGATGACTCCTGTGTTTTCTCAAGGAGTATAGGTCTATGTTGGTAAGACTTACAAACAAGAAACATTTGGGAATGATGCAAATATAGTATTCCAAAGGTTGTAGGCATTTAGAGGTAAGGATAAATACGGGTTTATGAAGAGCAGAGTTTCCCAAACTCAAATTATTTTCCTATGCCATATCTGCATATCATCTGTACTATTATTTACTTAATATATTTATTTAAATAGGCACATTTTCCCTTTTAACTAAATTTCTTTTTAGAACACTTTAAATCGTTACTTCAGTGGAAAACTGTACCATTTGCTATAAATAGAAATTAATTAGAAACAAATATAATAAAGGCAAAACAATATTATTAAATTCTAGCTAAGTAGGTTGTCTGCTGAGAGTTGTCTGTGGTCACAAAGGGAGATGCAAGTCTTAGAGAAGTCTTAATAACATACTGGTACCAAACTTAGACTTTCTGCCAAATGTAATCAGAATATTGAAAAAAACTGGAGAGAGAGTTTCTCACCATATGAGTTAATATTCCTTAGTGCTATGTCTATATGTTTGTGACCTGCTCCAAATCAGTGGCATGTTTCTCACAAATTGCGAAATGCCATTTTAGAGCATATTCTAGTTTATTCAACAAATGGAATACTTATTGTATAGCTGATATCAATAGAATTGGATACTGGATCTCTAGTGAAGAATAAAACACACTCCTCAAGTAAACAGTGTGATAAATCCTGTGATACCTGAGCCAGAGGATGCTTTGTCAGATCAGAGAAGTCTCCCTGGAAAGCTAAGTATTGAAAGAGTAGAAGAAAGTGAGATATAGAGCAGTGGTAGCGCAGGAACAAGGTGGGGAAGGGTTGAGGTGAGGGCATATTCTAGACAAAATGAGAGCCAATATAAAGGCTTTCAGGGAACACATGCTCGTTATTTTATAATTTTGTCTTTGGAAAAACAAACCCTTGGGTTTTCTTCTAACAGTTAACATTTGGGAAGGCAGCATGGTTTAGTGAGTATTCAGGAAGCCCATTCACTCTGGATAACCCTTATTAGTACTACTATGTATGTGGTAGTGTGAGTGGAAAGATGACTAAGACACACATGGCCATTGCCTTCCAGGAGGTCAGAGCCTAGTGGAGGAAACACATGATAAAAAGGTGGGCTGAGTGCTATGAAGAAGGTGTTCTCGGAGCCATGCTGTGTGTTGAGCTGCGTGTGTTTGAGGGAAGGCTGTAGAGAAGAGGTACGTGTGAGATGAGTCTTGAACAGGTAGAAATTTGCCTGGGAGGGTGTGTGTGTGTGTGCGTGTGTGCTGAAAGTGTTAGAAATTAGATACATTTGAGGTACCACAAGGTATTGTGTAGTTGGAAGTGTAATGTCTGTGTGGAGTTGCACTGAGAAGAATGGAGACTGTAGAGATACACTGGGGCAACATGTGTTATCTGGTATTTGTTCATTCTGTTGTTGGTCTTTTTGGGACTAGCCTTACAAACCAGAAAAGGAAGACTGAACTAGCTGGATGATTTTCTGGGTACTTGCCAGATTATGTCTAGTTTTCTTGGTTGTTTTCAACATGTTATTAGTGAACTGGTAAACCAGTATTACCTGGTGATCAGAAATATACCAACAAGTATAAAAATCCCCAAGGAGACCTCAAGAAACATTTATATGGTTTCTATTTTCAGATAGTAAATCCTTATATATGTTGACCTTTTCACTTTCTTCTTAAAAATTAGGTTTAATCCAGAAGGATGCAGCTAAAAAGTATGATTTTCCCATACCATTGAATGAAGCTTCCAAAATAATGAAGAAAAAGAAAAAGGTATATTGCTGTAAAGGAGAATGAGCAATATTTGAATTTTAGATCATCCTCTCTAAATACAAATGTGTAAAGATATTCAAGACAGTGAAAATAGTACCATCTTTTGAATAATTTAATTTTCTGAAATGAGAAATAGAAGTAATTCAGAAGAAATGGAACTGGGTTTGGAAATATTTATTAACCATAAAGAATTGTCCTTCCAGTGTTATACCAGTGAAGGTATAAAACACATTTTAATCAAAATGTAACCCCACTGGAGGATTTTTCAAAGCATGATATATGTTCCACAGAATATAATCAACTGTGATAGATAATGTAGTATAAGAAGAAAATCACAGATTTCATAGAAAAGAATAATGTATCTATGTTGGTCTTTTTAAAGACAAGGAATATGTAATAGGTTTCTAGCAGGCAATCTGAGAAGGATGATCCACTGCTGCTGAACTGTTCTCGCTGCTAGTTGTCAAAATGTCATGGTAACTTGAGTGTTTTGAACATATTCAAGATCGGATGCTCTGCAAGTCTTTGACTGCCACTGTATGTTTATATTTCACAGCATCGTTTATATTCAGTTTAAAGAAATTATTGGTTGATAGAGACACATAACATTGTGTTGTTTCTGAGCTTTGAGTTTGTTTGATATCCGTGTATGGTATAAAATAGCATTAGAGGTTAGTAACTCTTGCACCAAATATATTTTGAGTGAGAATCTAATTTTCCCACTGTACTAAGAGATGTTTCTTCTGAGAACCAGTTCCTTTTAGGTGAGGAGAAAAGAGCAATAACCAATACTTCCTTTTAATTACTGTGTGCCAGATACTAGGGTAAGTGCTTTACATATGTATTAAATATTTTTTTCCTTAATTCTTATAATCCAATGTATGAAGTTATTCCTAGATGAGATTAAAATACTCTCCCAGGCAACTGGAAAATGGCAAAGCCAGAATTTGAGCCTAGATCTATTTGTTTGATTCTATAATCCGTGTTCTTTCTATTCCGGTATATTTATGTTCTCTAGTACTATTGCTTTGGTATGTCCTAGGATAAATACTTAATTCTTAACTGGAATAAAATACATTTAAAAAATCAAATCATTGCCCAATGGTTTAATCATTGGAATATAAATTCACAGTTTTTTAAAATTAGCTTTCAGAATGGAATGTGTTAGAATCAATTAGGTAGGATTTTGTAGTCATTGCCTTTGAAAGGCAACTTCATCCAGGACAGTTAATTTAAATACTACAGGGAGGAAATTCTAGGAATTTTGAAAAAGAGAACAGATATTTCAGTGATCGTGGGTAAACAATTACACTTAGGTTTTAGTTCTCTAAATACTAATATAGCCTTATAAGGATGATATCAATTGACATACAACACAGTTGAGTCATTCCCAGTTGCCTCCATGAAAATATATTCCTACTTTTCTGCTCAGCATTCCTTTACTGTGCTTATCTTTTTAAGGCTTTAGTATGGAATAGAGTATACAAAGTCATTTCAAGAATGCTTGAAGAAAATGAAAAATATAGACACAGGCTGAAATGCCAAAGGTTATCTAGTGAAAGTAAGTTAACACAATTTTTATTGTATTAAAAAGAGTGACCTCTGTAACAGTTTAGTTATCCTGGGATTGCATGAGATCAGTAGTTTTCTTAATTGTCACATTCCATATATAGAACTATAGAAATGAGACTACCATATTATCACTATTCATCATAATTAGAAGTACAGAGCACCTGCAAGCAGTGAGCGCAGAGAGCACAGGTATAGGAGTGAGTGGAGGAATGTAGAAGGTGTGTGTTGACTGAAATTTACTGAGCAAAGGGAACATACTTTTCTGTTAAATGTGAATCTTAATGCCAATTAAAAAATACAAATTACAAAGCTCATCGGTATTGATGAAGAAAAACATTTTAACTGCAATATAAAATTATACATTGTGTCACTTCACGTAGTCATTTCCTCTCCATGGAAGCTATATTCCTACTTAATGCATTTAACAAAATCTACCCTTGAGTTATAGCCTTGATGTCATTATTTCATTCCTGGAAAACAACTCATGAATTAAACCGTGCTCTAAAGCTGCTTCACTATTGAGTTGATATTGTGGTCAGAGCGAAATTAGATGTAGTCTGGTGTGTTTATTAAAATAATTTGTAGTTCTGGATTTTCAAAAAATTAAGTTGGATAAAATTTATGTAACTAATAATGCAATGTGAATTGATACATCACAAGTTATTTTCTTTCCTTAACATGCATTTATTTCCTTAACATGTCTTTCTTTCCTGCACATGCTATCATGAATGTTTCTGTGAGTTCTTAGTACGGTCATTCTATGGCAACTTCTATTTCATAGTCAGTAAAATTGCAGTATTTAATTTCGTGAAGAATATTTTCATAAGATAATCATGAAAACAGAATGCCATTTTGCAAGCAGTGGAAACTTATGATTCATATAATATTGCATCAGTGGTAGCATGAATTGTTTGCAATAATGGCATATTAGTGATAATGTGTTTCACTTTTCTTATCCATTTAAGAAGGAGAATGAGGTGGGGGGTGGATAGGAAAAAGAAGTCAGAGGTATCTTAAATGAAAAGGATGTTTGAATAGGCAAAGCAGTGTGCAAAAAACCTGGACATACTTCTGAGTACTAATTCAGATCACTGCATAACTTTGAACTTGTTGGGTTCTTTTCTGCCTCAGCAAGAGGCCTTCTCTTAAATGTAATCTTGTAAGGATTATTTAACAACTTAAAATAATATGCTGTGTTTTCCATAAATAGCCTCTTGTAAACCAGTTCATTATTTTACATTACAGTGTTAAACTAGATTACAGAACTTCTTTATAAAACTAATAATTATGTTTAAAAATGTATTATAACTTGTATTCCATAATATGTATTTATTAATGGGAAAACCAGTGCTAGAGGCCAACTTAAATTTTCCTTATTTTTTATGTTTTTTGCAGGCTCAAATTACACAAGATGAATCTTCTTATCTTCTGGTAAGAATCTATTTAGGTAATAATTATAGAGTATAGATTTTTTCCCTTCCCTTCTGTATCCTCCCTTCTCTAAACATTAGTGTATAACCAATCATTGCTAATTCCAGCCTATTTCCTTTCTTAAATACAATGTTTGGCACATAGTAGGCACTCATTATAATACTTATTGACCTTTAAAACTTCGTTTGGGCCCCATGTCCATCATGCTATTAGAAATTCTCTCTCTGTGCTCCATGTTTTTCCTTCTTCTTTTTCTTTCTTTTTTTCTGTCGTACCCTCTGAGGGTACAATATACTACATTATTCTGAGGGCAGAATCTTCTTTTTGTTTATACCTCTACTTAGTCCTCTTTTCCTTTGAATATACTGTCATATTTAATGCTATCTTACTACTGCTCCCTTTTATGTCTTAGTGTCCTGCAGGCTGTGTTATGGCCCTTGTCCTGCCTCACTTACCATATTTACCTTTGCCACCACCTAATAACAAATGCTGTCCTAGGAGTGATTGTTGGTCCCATTCTCTCTTTACATATTCACTCTGAGATAACTCACAGATTTTTATAGCTTCAACTACTCTTCTGGGTATATTACCCTTAAATCTCCATCCTACCCTTGACCTCTGGTCATGTACCTCTGGTTTTCTTTAGGCTGTTCTACTTATTTTATTTTATTTTTTGTCACCTCTACTGAAATCTACATACAGTTATCCTTTTTTTTTTTTTTTTTTTAAAGAGACAGGCTTTTACTCTGTACCCAACCTGGAGTATAGTGACTCAATCATAGCCCACTGCTGCCTCTAACTCCTGGGCTCAAGTGATCCTCCCACTTCAGCATTCCCTCCCAAGTAGATAGGACTACAAGTACGCACCACCATGCCTGGCTAGTTAAATTTTTGTTTTGTATAGGTGGGGGTCTAGCTATGTTGCCCAGGTTGGTCTTGAACTCCTGGCCTCAAGTGATCCTACTGCCTCAGCTTTCCAAAGTGTTGGAATTGCAGGCATGAATCACTGTGTCCAGCCGAGAGTATATTTTAGACATGAATATGAGCAAATTCATGGAGTCAAGAAAACGTTTAGGGAATGTACACTTTGATTAAAAATTGTTTAACACAGTAACCTAAGAAAGGTATAAAAGTATACTGAGATAGTATTTCAAAGAGTCTAACCTGAATTTTGGGCTGAGGATTTATACTTCATTCAGTAGGGAATGAAGAAATGGAACATTTTCTTTTATTCTAAATGATTTCAAATGTACAGAAAGATTATTAAGCTAATACAAAGCACTCCAGTATATTGTTTACTAAGATTCACTGTTTTTTAACATCTTGGCACATTTGCTTGCTCATTCTTCTTCTCTCTCTGTGTATAAATACTTCAGTGTATATAACCTAAGAGCAAGGGTATCTTTTGTATAACCACACTACAGTTATCAAATTCAGGAAATTGAACATCAATATCAAACATAATTTATAGCCTACATTTCACTTTTTTCCCTATTGCCCCAATAGTGTTTTTAATGGGAACTTTAAAAAAATTTTGGTACTAGATATACAGTTCAGGATCATGTATTGTGTTTAGCTGTCGTGTCTGGTCTTCCTTAATCTGTAGCAGTTTGTCAGGCTTTCTTTGTCTTTTTTGATATTGATATTTTTGAAAAATACAGGCCTGTCATTTTTCAGGTTATTTCTCAAGACTTGCTGATGCCTACTTATGATTTGATTCATGTTATGCATTTTTTGGCTGGAATGTTGTATATGTAATGTGACTTCCCAAAGGATTGCATCTTGAGTTATGTGATCTTCACTGATCCCTTATTGATGATGTTAACTTTGAGCTCTTGGTTAAGTTGTTATCCATTTATAGGTACTGTTTTTTCTTTTGTAATTAGTATTTCATAGGAAGATAGTAAGAGTATGCAAATATCTTGTTTCTTTATGAATATATAGAACATTTTAAAGCAGTGGAGCTATCATTTGCATTTTAGAAAGAATATGATGTCATTTGTGGAAAGATTTGGAATGGAGGTGAAATAAGAGGTGAAGAAAATCTGGGGATTGTAATAGCATCCAAGTGAAAAGTAAAATGCACTCAAATGAGGGTTGCAGAGGGTGCAGAGAGGAGATAGATGATCAGGTATGGGGATAAGATGATACTGAGTTTTGAGAGTGAATAAGAAATAAGGAAGTCAGGAGAAAGGACTCATTTTATGAAGGTACTGAGTTTTACTTTTGGCATGTTGAATTTTAGGTAATAGTGAGGTACTCAGGAAAAAATGCTAAGTAAGTTATTGGAAGTGTTGTACGGGAGGTAGTGTGATATCTGTAGTGCATAAAGGTCATATGTAGTTCTAACAGTAGATGTAGATGAAGACTTTAATGTGAAGATGGAGAGAGAGGAGAGGACCGAGTACAGAGTATCAGGCAATGCCGAGGATAAAGAGGAATTTTCAGTTTTGGAGTCAGGGATTATAGGGACTTAATCAGGAGTAATGAGAGAGATGATTGTGGGGCTGAGGAGGGAGACAAATGAAATTCGCAGGAGATCAAGGGATTGGGAGTTCAAAGGAGGGCAGATACCTTGCTTAGTGAGAGTATAAGGGTATAAAAAGTAGGAGCATAAAAATATGTCATCTAGGAACATTTGAAAAGTTTCAGCACCTAGAGGTAAAGCACAAGTTCCAGTGATGACAGTGTCTAGGCAATGGCCTTGGTTGTGAGTAAGTGGCCTGGAGGTGAAAGCCTGTGACACAATGTTTCTGTGACACATTTCTTGCAAATGGGACTGTTGAAGTCACCAAGGGTATTGGCAGGAGTTGGAGTTGAAAAGAAAAATATGAGTTACATAATTGAGTCTGTTGGAAACTTTTTACGTTCAACTAGAGAAAGTAAAAGTCATTAAAACAGTAAGTACAGGGAGTTTCTAACTGTTGCTTTATAGCCTTAGAAATGCTAAAAATTTTCAGTGACTACTGATGATGATATTTTATATTAACAAGAATTCAATTTTGTCATTTTTAAATTTAGGATTAACCTATCTTTGGATGTTTCCCAAAGAAGATTATGATGTTTCCCAAAGAAGATTATGAAGAATCTAAAGATGAAACATTAAATGAATCATAATTATTTGTTAATTTTGATGTGTTTTATTAGAATTGGGACTTTAGTAGTCGAATAGAAAAACTACCTTCTTTATAAATTAATAGTATTTCTTTGCTACTTAGTAATACCTTTAGTTAAATATTGTTACCATATGCATGCAAGTGTTATTTTCAAAATTAGTACTTATTCTACATACTTTTAAATTAACCTTATACATAAAATTTAATTAGCATATCAATGCAATTGCATGAATTTTATAATTACCAGCTTTTCCATTTTATTAATGAGTCTACTACTGCTGCTTTGTTCATCTCTTCTTTTAGATGTAACTTTTAAATTAAACTTGGATTCATTTAAATTATTTTTGGCTTCCTCTAAACTTCTCAGTTATTTAATGGAAAAAACCTTAGAATTTACATAGCAACGATTATTTTGGGTTTTAAAACTAAGCTAATGATTATTTAAGCCATCTTTTCATCCTAAGGAAAATTAGTAAATGTATGCATTTATAATATGGATATATTATAATGGACAATATTATAATATGGATATATTATAATGGACAATATTATAATATGGAGTATTTTAGGAAAATTTTTGGGCAAAGATCAGAGGAGATGCCCTTTACCTTGCCAGGCCCCTAAGTAATACATTATTTTTAAGTCAATGAATGAGAGGATTAGAATTCTGAAAATCATTTAGAAGTATTGTTTAATAAGTCCTTTTTTTCTACTCAACATTAAGTAGTAATCAACTTTTACCTCCGCCAGTTTTTCTGCTTTTTTGCTGGTACGATCTCTCTTTCTAAATTGAATCAAAGACCTAGGTGGAACTGGAAACTTAGGAGGGAAAGACAAAATGAGGCTTGTTCATGATCAAATTCTGTGTATTCTAGTTGCTTCTTTCCCTTGGAGTGGCAGGTACTTTTATATCCAGGATGATTACAATGATGACATCCATCCTTTTTTGGGGGCATTGAGAGGGTGGGCTTCCTAATTATTTTACAAAGGTATTACAAAGTGTTAATATACAAAATTCTCATAAAATAGTACAAGTTGTAAGGACTGTAAAGTAATTCATAGTTTTGTTTTTTCCTCTAATAGTTATAACTTAATTACTTCAGGAGACTACGACAGTGTAGAATTTGTGGTAACATGATCTTCTAGTGACTATTTATCAAATCCACCTGTTTCCAGATGAAGGACACATTGCCTGGGGAAATGGCCTCGGTTTTTTTGCCATGTGGGCTCTCAAGTTTCCCTGCATGGAGGGTCACACAACTTCTTTATATTATGCTGGGTAAATTTCAGGCTGCTAAATCCTTGGGTGAAGCTTCAAATTTTAGCTTATGCAACTGAAGTCCATTGCAAAATGAGACATATTAACACTGTTTATACTGTAATTTATGCTGCATAAAGTTTTGTGGTGAACGTGAGTGAGGATTTTAGGTTTGCTTCAATGTATGTTTATATTTATGTGACTTATACAACTTGGCATAGTAGTCTTGTTTTAATTTACTAGGTATATCAGTATTTGTTAGATTTAAAATAAGAGTCTAATGCTGGATACAAACTCAGTTTATTTCACTGTTCTAGAACCATGGAGGAATGAAGATTCCCACTGAAATGAATGTTCTAAATATTTGTTCTAAATCTTTTACTTTTTGTTTAATAATTTCTGGTGAATATGTGTTCAATCTGTTATGTTAAATAGAATATAATAAACATAAGACTTTTCTTTACTGATACATCACTGAACATAAGCTGCAAAACTGTAACTTATTTCTGTTCTATAATTTCAGTAGGGGCTAATGACCCACCCCTGCTACATTAAAGACTTCAGACTGCATTGTGGTCCTGCCTTCTCTTCATCTCCAGCCCAAAGTGTCATTTGTCTAGTTTTCATGAGTAGAAACATTCACTCACCAAATCTATATCTGACTCTTTCCTCTGTGTAGATGAAAGGCATTTTATTTTAGCCCAATAGTCTAATATTTGCAACTTACGGTTTGGGTTCTGCAGTGGTTGTTTCATGCTTAGTTGTGCAGGGAAGGGAGGGAAGAGATCTTCTAGTGGTTTTAATGAAAAATTTTGGTGAGTACAGAATAAAGAAGAAGCGTCAATACTCCAAAATATCATTCAGCGATTTATTCCAGGTCACCTGAAAGGTTTCAGGTAAACTTTCAGGAGAAAAAAAAAAAAACAGTGGAATCTTTAAGCATAGGAACTAATTAAATTCAGGGTATTTTTACATCCAATATAAGCTGAGGAAATGTTAAAATTTGGGAAAAGTCTTGGGTAATCTGGGAATCTTATGGGAGTAAACTTATAAAATAGTGAAATAATGGTCTTGAGTTTAGGAGCGGGTCTGTGGGAGTCGGGTGGCTGGACAGCCTGGGAGTAGAGGGGGAACAGCACTAGTGCAGCATTTTATTTTAGGGAGAATGCTGAGTTAGGTGGTGGTATGTTACTGCAATAGTATTCCAGTTCCTGAGTCATGGACTATACCTATGGCAGTCATGAAAATGTGCTTCTTGGATTTCCCACACAGGGGCATAATTGACTGATAGCCCAGCTGTGCTGTATTGTGAATTCTACTGCATTTGTATGAAGCCATTCTTCCCAACAAGTTGCTCCCAAGCCAATGATTAAGCATGGTAAGGATTTTAAGGCAGGTATGTTTCTGGAAGACAGGCCTCAAAGGTTCTCCATTTGTTTTCCTGAAAAATTCTTAGAACTGCACCAGAGATAGCCTGAGACTCTCACAATGGGTCCACTGGGTTTGGAAACCTACCCAATAGCGATCTCCCCAGGCCCTCGGTGTGTATAATTGGAATTGATATACCTGGCAGTTGGGGTAACTCTTACATTGGATGCTTGTCTGGTGGAGTAAGAGTTATCACAGTGAGGAAGGACAAGTAGGAATGCCTAAAACTGCCTCCTTTCTCCCAGCCAAGATAATAATAATAATAATAAAACAAGATCACATTCTGTGGAATGGGAGAAGGGTGACAGATTATTGCTACCATTAAAGACCCAAAGGACTGTAGACTACTACAGAGTTAATTGAATAGTAACCCTGAACACAGCTGCTTTGCTAGACAGGTACCATTGTTAGAGCAGGAGCATGGTATATAGCAATTGATGTGGCAAATGCATTCTTTTCCATTTGAATCAGAAAAGGTCACACAGTTGTATTCACATGGGGCAGACAGTATTAAGTATTAAGGTTTTGCCTCAGGGCTATGTTAACTCTCCTACCTTTTTTTTTTTTTTTTTGAGACGGAGTCTTGCTCTGATGCTGAGGCTGGAGTGCAGTGATGCGATCTCGGCCCACTGGAACCTCCGCCCCCTAGGTTCAAGTGATTCTCCTGCCTCAGCCTCCCGAGTAGCTGGGACTACAGGTGTGTGCCACCACACTCGGCTAATTTTGTATTTTTAGTAGAGACCGGGTTTCACCGTATTAGCCAGGCTGGTCTCGAACTCTTGAGGTCAGGTGGTCCTCCCACCTTGGCCTCCCAAAGTGCTGGGAGTGAGCCACCACGCCCAGCCCTCTCCTACCTTTCATGAGATGTAGTCCAAAGAGATCTGTACTGCTTGTTCATCCCACAGAATTTCACACTGATCATTACATTAATAACTTTATGCTGATCAGCAGAACAAACAACAGGTGGCTCGTATACTGGAGGCCTTGGTAAAAGGTGTGTGCTCCCAAGGGTGGAAGATAAATGCTACAAAGATTCAGGGACCTGCCTGGATTTTCAGTGAAGATTTTAGGAGTCCAATGTAAAGCTTGAGTGATATTTTTAGGGGTCCAATGGCCATGGGTATGCTAGGATATCCCCTCCAGAGTGAAAATCACTGCTCACATCTTGAATCCCTCACCACAAAAACTGAAGCACATGCATGGTGGGCCTCTTTGTATTTCTAGAAGTAATATATTGCTCATCTAGCAATATTGATCTGGCTCATATATTAGGTGACACAGAAGGTTGTTAACTTTGAATGAGACACAGTGCAGTAAAGGGCTCTGCAGTAGTTCCAGGCTGTGGTGTAAGCAGTGCTGCTGCTGGAGTCATATCATCTGGAAGACCTTATGATGTTAGAGATGTCAGTAGTGAGAAAAGATGTAGTACGTTGCTTATGGAAAGCCTAACACGGGCCCTGTAATGATATTATGGATCAGGGTCATCTGTCCACAGCATAGAATTAAATGCCTTTTGAAAAACAGCTTCTGGGCCAGGCGCGGTGGCTCACGCCTGTAATCCCAGCACTTTGGGAGGCCGAGGCGGGCGGATCACGAGGTCAGGAGATCGAGACCATCTTGGCTAACATGGTGAAACCCCGTCTCTACTAAAAATACAAAAAATTAACCAGGCTTGGTGGCGGGCGCCTGTAAGTCCCAGCTACTCGGGAGGCTGAGGCAGGAGAATGGCGTGAACCCGGGAGGCGGAGCTTGCAGTGAGCCAAGATCGCGCCACTGCACTCTAGCCTGGGTGACTCCATCTCAAAAAAAAAAAAAAAAGAAAAACAACTTCTGACATGATTCTGGGTTCTGGTAGAGACAGATTGCTTGGCCATGAGGCACCAAATGACTGGATCTGGGACTTCACTTTGAAAATAGGATTCTACCAGACTCACCAAGTAAAAAAAGTCGAGTACTAGCAGTAGACTATCATAAAATGGAAATAGTGCATCTGGACTGAAGACTGAGCAGGACCAGAGAGCGCAAGCAAGTTACATGAGCAGGTAGTCTAATCTTCATATCATCCACCTTGGTTGCCCTAGCTAGAAATGCCCGCTAGAAAGCCTCCAGTGTCCTGGAGGTTGCAGTGAGCCGAGATTGCACCACTGTACTCCAGCCTGGGTGACAGAGCAAGACTCTATCTTAAAAGAAAAAAAATAATCCTCCAGTGTCCTGGAGAGATACTGGACAATTAAGAAAACAGAATGATGGCCAGATGATTTTGCCATCCTTCATCAGTGGCCACCCAGGAGCTCTCGTTTTTCTGTTTTCAATTTCTTTCATTTCTGTTTACTATTTCCTTTCTTGTGTTTGCTTTGGTTTTATTTTGCTCTTCTTTTTTATATTCTTGAAAAGAATGCTTACATTATTAATTTGAGACTTTTCATCTTTTCTATTATATGCATTTGGTGTTATAAGTTTTTCCGTCAATACTGCTTTAGCTGTATCCCACAGATTTTGATATATTGTGTTTTCTCTTTTTTCCTCCTGATCAAATAGCTCAGATTCTAAGTGTTTTAATTTTGGTTTACTTAGATGTATTTTTTGATTTTCCTTGAGATTTCTTCTTTGACTTGTAGATTATGTAGAAATACGTTGTTTACTTTCTAATTGTTGAGATTTTCCTGTTTATTGATTTCTGGCATGATTCCATTGTGGTCAGAGGACACACTCTGTATGATTTCAGTTCCTTTACATTTGTTGAGGCTTGTTTGATGGCCAATGATATGACCTATCTTGGTATAGGTTTCATGGGCACTTGAAAATAATATATATTCTACTGTTGATAAGTGTTCAACAAATGTCTATTAGATTCTCTTGGTTGATGCTGAGTTCTTCTGTATCCTTGATGATTTTCTGTCTAGTTATTCTATCAGTTGTTAAAAGAGGTGTGTTGATGTCTCCAATTGTATGTTTTTCTATTCTTTAGGTTCTCACAGTTTTTACTTCACATATTTTGCAGCTTTATTATTTGTTGCATACATATTTAGGACTGGTAAGTCTTCTTGGTAATTGATCCTTTATCATTATATAATGCCCTTTTTTGTCTGGTAATTTTCTTTGTTCTCAAGTCTATTTTATCTGATAATTATATAAATATTCCTGCTTTCATTTTATTATATCTTTTTCCATTCTTTTATTTTCAACCTGCCTGTATCATTATATTTGAAATGAGTTTTTTATAGATAACATATAGCTGGGTCATTTTTTTTAATCTACTCTGACAATGTCTGTCTTTTATTGATATGCATATATTTAGATCATTTACATTTAATGTAGTTAATATTAGTACTTAAGTTTTCCATTTTATTTTAGTTTCTTTCTGTTTGTTATTTTTGGTCTGTGTTTTTCTGTTTTCTTTTTCCTGCCTTCTGGCTAGTGGGGTGAACGTCTGGGCTCTCTAATTTGCGTTTTCTGGCATTACCCCATTGTGGGTGTTGGGACACATCAGCATGGCCTCATGAGTGTGAAAGCCTGGGCTTCCTACTAAGCCCTCACTGCCGTTAATGTGGTTGGGGCCCCAGTTTTTTCTGTGGTATTTGGCTAGTTGAGTGGTTATCATCGTAAAGTTTTCTGTCTTGCTCAGCTATTCCTTTCCTGGTCCTTCAGGTAGAGAGAGCTGGTTTTTGTTGGGCCTTTTTTGTCCATGCCTTTTGGCATTTCCAGGTTCCTGGCTTGTTAAGCTTCAAGTCTGGAATATATGAAACAAAAAGAAAGCCTAAGAACTCACTCCTGTGTTGTTCCTTGAGCCTTGAGGTTCTTAACTGGTCTGTTCTCTACAGCTTTCAGAGTGTTCTTATATTTGTTTTATATGTAATGCTCCAAGTTTTTAGTTTTTAATACTTGGAGAGAGGAATAGGGAAAAGTGTGTCTGCACCATTTCTCTGTGGAAGCATAAGTCTCAGCTGATATTTTATAAAGGAAATGTGCAAATGCAGTTCAGTAAAGAAAGGGTGGTCTTTTCAATAAATGGTGTTGGAACAATTGGATATCCATGTGCAAAAAAGTAAATGTTTTCCTAAACCTCACTTTTTTTTTTTTTTTTGAGACAGGGTCTCACTCTGGCCTAGCCTGGAGTGCAGTGGCGTGATCATGGCTCACTGCAACCTCGACTTCCCAGGCTCAAGCGATCCTTCTACTTCAGCCTCCTGAGTAGCTGGGACCACAGGCATGTGCCATCATGCTCAGCCAATTTTTGTATTATTTTTATTTTTGTATTTTTTTGTAGAGAGAAGGTTTCACCATGCTGCCCAGGCTGGTCTTGAACTCCTGGGTTCAAGCAATTGCCTGGCTTGACCTCCTAAAAGGCTGGGATTACAGGTGTGAGCCACTGTGGCCAGCTCTTCATATCTTATATAAAAGAAATATTCAAAATGGATCATAGATCTAAGGAGGAACAAATGCAAATTCTCTAATTTGCATTGTCAGGGAAATGCAAATTAAAACCATGATGAAATAACACTACGGATGAAATAAAAAAATACTGACTGGAGAGGAGGAGCCAAGATGGCCGAATAGGAACAGCTCCGGTCTACAGCTCCCAGCGTGAGCGACGCAGAAGACGGGTGATTTCTGCATTTCTATCTGAGGTACCAGGTTCATCTCACTAGGGAGTGCCAGACAGTGGGCGCAGGTCAGTGGGTGCGCGCACCGTGCGTGAGCCGAAGAAGGGTGAGGCATTGCCTCACTCGGGAAGCGCAAGGGGTCAGGGAGTTCCCTTTCCTAGTCAAAGAAAGGGGTGACAGACGGCACCTGGAAAATCGGGTCACTCCCTCCCGAATACTGCGCTTTTCCGACGGGCTTAAAAAACGGCGCACCAGGAGATTGTATCCCGCACCTGGCTCAGAGGGTCCTACGCCCACAGAGTCTCGCTGATTGCTAGCACAGCAGTCTGAGATCAAACTGCAAGGCAGCAGCGAGGCTGGGGGAGGGGCGCCCGCCATTGCCCAGGCTTGCTTAGGTAAACAAAGCAGCTGGGAAGCTCGAACTGGGTGGAGCCCACCACAGCTCAAGGAGGCCTGCCTGCCTCTGTAGGCTCCACCTCTGGGGGCAGGGCACAGACAAACAAAAAGATAGCAGTAACCTCTGCAGGCTTAAATGTCCCTGTCTGACAGCTTTGAAGAGAGCAGTGGTTCTCCCAGCACACAGCTGGAGATCTGAGAATGGGCAGACTGCCTCCTCAAGTGGGTCCCTGACCCCTGACCCCCGAGCAGCCCAACTGGGAGGCACCCCCCAGCAGGGGCAGACTGACACTTCACACAGCCGGCCGGGTACTCCAACAGACCTGCAGCTGAGGGTCCTGTCTGTTAGAAGGAAAACTAACAAACAGAAAGGACATCCACACCAAAAACCCATCTGTACATCACCATCATCAAAGACCAAAAGTAGATAAAACCACAAAGATGGGGAAAAAACAGAGCAGAAAAACTGGAAACTCTAAAAAGCAGAGCACCTCTACTCCTCCAAAGGAATGCAGTTCCTCACCAGCAATGGATCAAAGCTGGACGGAGAATGACTTTGACGAGCTGAGAGAAGAAGGCTTAAGACGATCAAATTACTCCAAGCTACGGGAGGATATTCAAACCAAAGGCAAAGAAGTTGAAAACTTTGAAAAAAATTTAGAAGAATGTATAACTAGAATAACCAATACAGAGAAGTGCTTAAAGGAGCTGATGGAGCTGAAAACCAAGGCTCGAGAACTACGTGAAGAATGCAGAAGCCTCAGGAGCCAATGTAATCAAATGGAAGAAAGGGTTTCAGCGATGGAAGATGAAATGAATGAAATGAAGTGAGAAGGGAAGTTTAGAGAAAAAAGAATAAAAAGAAATGAGCAAAGCCTCCAAGAAATATGGGACTATGTGAAAAGACCAAATCTACGTCTGATTGGTGTACCTGAAAGTGACGGGGAGAATGGAACCAAGTTGGAAAACACTCTGCAAGATATTATCCAGGAGAACTTCCCCAATCTAGCAAGGCAGGCCAACATTCAGATTCAGGAAATACAGAGAACTCCACAAAGATACTCCTCGAGAAGAGCAACTCCAAGACACATAATTGTCAGATTCACCAAAGTTGAAATGAAGGAAAAAAATGTTAAGGGCAGCCAGAGAGAATGGTCGGGTTACCCTCAAAGGGAAGCCCATCAGACTAACAGCGGATCTCTCAGCAGAAACTCTACAAGCCAGAAGAGAGTGGGGGCCAACATTCAACATTCTTAAAGAAAAGAATTTTCAACCCAGAATTTCATATCCAGCCAAACTAAGCTTCATAAGTGAAGGAGAAATAAAATACTTTACAGACAAGCAAATGCTGAGAGATTTTGTCACCACCAGGCCTGCCCTAAAAGAGCTCCTGAAGGAAGCGCTAAACATGGAAAGGAACAACCGGTACCAGCCACTGCAAAATCATGCCAAAATGTAAAGACCATCGAGACTAGGAAGAGACTGCATCAACTAACGAGCAAAATAACCAGCTAGCATCATCATGACAGGATCAAATTCACACATAACAATATTAACTTTAAATGTAAATGGACTAAATGCTCCAATTATAAGGCACAGACTGGCAAATTGGATAAAGAGTCAAGACCCATCAGTGTGCTGTATTCAGGAAACCCATCTCACATGCAGAGACACACATAGGCTCAAAATAAAAGGATGGAGGAAGATCTACCAAGCAAATGGAAAGCAAAAAAAGGCAGGGGTTGCAATCCTAGTCTCTGATAAAACAGACTTTAAACCAACAAAGATCAAAAGAGACAAAGAAGGCCATTACATAATGGTAAAGGGATCAATTCAACAAGAAGAGCTAACTATCCTAAATATATATCCACCCAATACAAGAGCACCCAGATTCATAAAGCAAGTCCTGAGTGACCTACAAAGAGACTTAGACTCCCACACATTAATAATGGGAGACTTTAACACTCCACTGTCAACATTAGACAGATCAACGAGACAGAAAGTCAACAAGGATACCCAGGAATTGAACTCAGCTCTGCACCAAGTGGACCTAATAGACATCTACAGAACTCTCCACCCCAAATCAACAGAATATACATTTTTTTCAGCACCACACCACACCTATTCAAAAATTGACCACATAGTTGGAAGTAAAGCTCTCCTCAGTAAATGTAAAAGAACAGAAATTATAACAAACTATCTCTCAGATCACAGTGCAATCAAGCTAGAACTCAGGATTAAGAATCTCACTCAAAACCACTCAACTACATGGAAACTGAACAACCTGCTCCTGAATGACTACTGGGTACATAACGAAATGAAGGCAGAAATAAAGATGTTCTTTGAAACCAATGACAACAAAGACACAACATACCAGAATCTCTGGGATGCATTCAAAGCAGTGTGTAGAGGGAAATTTATAGCACTAAATGCCCACAAGAGAAAGCAGGAAAGATCCAAAATTGACACCCTAACATCACAATTAAAAGAACTAGAAAAGCAAGAGCAAACACATTCAAAAGCTAGCAGAAGGCAAGAAATAACTAAAATCAGAGCAGAACTGAAGGAAATAGAGACACAAAAAACCCTTCAAAAAATTAATGAATCCAGGAGCTGGTTTTTTGAAAGGATCAACAAAATTGATAGACTGCTAGCAAGATTAATAAAGGAAAAAAGAGAGAAGAATCAAATAGATGCAATAAAAAATGATAAACGGGATATCACCACCGACCCCACAGAAATACAAACTACCATCAGAGAATACTACAAACACCTCTACGCGAATAAACCAGAAAATCTAGAAGAAATGGATAAATTCCTCGACACATACACTCTGCCAAGACTAAACCAGGAAGAAGTTGAATCTCTGAATAGACCAATAACAGGTTCTGAAATTGTGGCAATAATCAATAGCTTACCAACCAAAAAAGTCCAGGACCAGATGGATTCACAGCCGAATTCTACCAGAGGTACAAGGAGGAACTGGTACCATTCCTTCTGAAACTATTCCAATCAATAGAAAAAGAGAGAATCCTCCCTAACTCATTTTATGAGGCCAGCATCATCCTGATACCAAAGCCGGGCAGAGACACAACCAAAAAAGAGAATTTTAGACCAATATCCTTGATGAACATTGATGCAAAAATCCTCAATAAAATACTGGCAAACCGAATCCAGCAGCACATCAAAAAGCTTATCCACCATGATCAAGTGGGCTTCATCCCTGGGATGCAAGGCTGGTTCAATATACGCAAATCAATAAATGTAATCCAGCATATAAACAGAACCAAAGACAAAAACCACATGATTATCTCAATAGATGCAGAAAAGGCCTTTGACAAAATTCAACAACCCTTCATGCTAAAAACTCTCAGTAAATTAGGTATTGATGGGACATATCTCAAAATAATAAGAGCTATCTATGACAAACCCACAGCCAATATCATACTGAATGGGCAAAAACTGGAAGCATTCCCTTTGAAAACTGGCACAAGACAGGGATGCCCTCTCTCACCACTCCTATTCAACATAGTGTTGGAAGTCCTGGCCAGGGCAATTAGGCAGGAGAAGGAAATAAAGGGTATTCAATTAGGAAAAGAGGAAGTCAAATTGTCCCTGTTTGCAGACGACATGATTGTATATCTAGAAAACCCCATCGTCTCAGCCCAAAATCTCCTTAAGCTGATAAGCAACTTCAGCAAAGTCTCAGGATACAAAATCAATGTACAAAAATCACAAGCATTCTTATACACGAACAACAGACAGAGAGCCAAATCATGAGTGAACTCCCATTCACAATTGCTTCAAAGAGAATAAAATACCTAGGAATCCAACTTACAAGGGACGTGAAAGACCTCTTCAAGGAGAACTACAAACCACTGCTCAAGGAAATAAAAGAGGATACAAACAAATGGAAGAACATTCCATGCTCATGGGTAGGAAGAATCAATATCGTGAAAATGGCCATACTGCCCAAGGTAATTTACAGATTCAATGCCATCCCCATCAAGCTACCAATGACTTTCTTCACAGAATTGGAAAAAACTACTTCAAAGTTCATATGGAACGAAAAAAGAGCCCGCATCGCCAAGTCAATCCTAAGCCAAAAGAACAAAGCTGGAGGCATCACACTACCTGACTTCAAACTATACTACAAGGCTACAGTAACCAAAACAGCATGGTACTGGTACCAAAACAGAGATATAGATCAATGGAACAGAACAGAGCCCTCAGAAATAACGCCGCATATCTACAACTATCTGATCTTTGACAAACCTGAGAAAAACCAGCAATGGGGAAAGGATTCCCTATTTAATAAATGGTACTGGGAAAACTGGCTAGCCATATGTAGAAAGCTGAAACTGGATCCCTCCCTTACACCTTATACAAAAATCAATTCAAGATGGATTAAAGACTTAAACGTTAGACCTAAAACCATAAAAACCCTAGAAGAAAACCTAGGCAACACCATTCAGGGCATAGGCATGGGCAAGGACTTCATGTCTAAAACACCAAAAGCAATGGCAACAAAAGCCAAAATTGACAAATAGGATCTAATTAAACTAAAGAGCTTCTGCACAGCAAAAGAAACTACCATCAGAGTGAACAGGCAACCTAAAAAATGGGAGAAAATTTTCGCAACCTACTCATCTGACAAAGGGCTAATATCCAGAATCTACAATGAACTCAAACAAATTTACAAGAAAAAAACAAACAACCCCATCAAAAAGTGGGCAAAGGACATGAACAGACACTTCTCAAAAGAAGACATTTATGCAGCCAAAAAACACATGAAAAAATGCTCACCATCACTGGCCATCAGAGAAATGCAAATCAAAACCACAATGAGATACCGTCTCACACCAGTTAGAATGGCAATAATTAAAAAGTCAGGAAACAACAGGTGCTGGAGAGGATGTGGAGAAATAGGAACACTTTTACACTGTTGGTGGGACTGTAAACTAGTTCAACCCTTGTGGAAGTCAGTGTGGCGATTCCTCAGGGATCTAGAACTAGAAATTCCATTTGACCCAGCCATCCCATTACTGGGTATATACCCAAAGGACTATAAATCATGCTGCTATAAAGACACATGCACATGTATGTTTATTGCAGCATTATTCACAATAGCAAAGACTTGGAACCAACCCAAATGTCCAACAATGATAGACCGGATTAAGAAAATGTGGCACATATACACCATGGAATACTATGCAGCCATAAAAAATGATGAGTTCATGTCCTTCGTAGGGACATGGATGAAATTGGAAATCATCATTCCCAGTAAACTATCACAAGAACAAAAAACCAAACACCGCATATTCTCACTCATAGGTGGGAACTGAACAATGAGAACACATGGACACAGGAAGGGGATCATCACACTCTGGGGACTGTTGTGGGGTGGGGGGAGGGGGGAGGGATAGCATTGGGAGATATACCTAATGCTAGATGATGAGTTAGTGGGTGCAGTGCACCAGCATGGCACATGTATACGTATGTAACTAACCTGCACATTGTGCACATGTACCCTAAAACCTAAAGTATAATAATAATGTTAAAAAAATAAAAAAAAATACTGACTATAACAAAAGTTGGTGAGGATACAGAGCAGCTGGAGCTGTCATACATTGCTGGTGGGAATGTAAAATGCTGCAGCCACTTTGAGAAATAGTTTGGCAATTTTTGAAAAAATGAAACACTCAACTACTGTACAACCTGGCAATTGGGCATTTATCCCAGAGAAATGAATTTATGTTCACACAAAAATCTGTACACGAATATTTATAGCAGCATTATTTGTAGTAGACAAAAATGGAAAACAACCCAGATGTCCTTTAATGGATGAATGATGAAACAAACAGTGGTATCTCAGCATGGAATAGTACTCATCAATAAAAAGAAACAAACCGTTGATACATGCAACACACTTTAATCTCCAGAGAATTATGCAGAGTGAGAAAGCCAATCCAAAAAGCTTATATACTATATGATTCCATTTATGTAACATTCTTGAAATGGCAAAATTATAGAAATGTAGAACAGATGAGTGGTTGCCAGGGGTTAAGGAGAGGGTTGGGGATGGAAAGAAGTGCATGTGGCTATGTAAGTGCAACATGAGAGATCCTTGGTCTGTGTCTTGCTCATATCAATCACAGTATCCTGGATGTGATTTTTCACTATAGTTTTGCAAGTGACATCTTGCAAAATCACATCTGGGATATTCACTAGGAGAAAGTGAGTAAAGAGTACACAGGATCTCTCTATTATTTCTTACAATTGCTTGTGAATCTACAGTTATCTCAAAAAAAATAAAAACTGTATCCTAATTCTTAGGCTAAGTTATTAATTATTATGATAATATATAATAAACAAAGATGCCTTTAAAATATCAATTGATCATATGTCTGTGGGTTTATTTCTGGATGCTCTAACACTGTTCCTTTGATCTCGGTATCTATTCTTTCTCCAATACCACACTGTCTTAAGGCAATAGTAATTTTGGGGTAGTTTGGCCTATGACTGGCTATAGTAATTTTAGAAACTAAGTATTGTGTCTTACAGCTTAAGGTGTTTCCCCAAAATTGTTTTGGCTATTCTAGCTTTTTGCCTTTCTACATAAATTTCAGAATTAGCTTGTTGATTTCTGCAAGAAACACTAGGTATTTTTATTTGATTGCATTGACTCTATAGATCAGTTTGGGAAAAATTGTCATTGTAACAATGTTGAATCTTTTGATTCCTGAACATGGGATATGTCTTCATTTATTTAGGTCTTTTTACATTTTGTTAGGTTTTGAATGTGTTGTGGTCTCACTCTACAGATCTTGCACATAGTTTGTAAGATGTACACCAAATATTTTGTGATTTTTGGTTCTATTCTGAATGGCACTTTTAACTTGAATTTTCCATTGTTAATTGCTAGTATACAGAATTTTTTGGGATTTCTACAATCATTTCATCTATAAATGAGACTTGTATTTCTTCCTTCCAACCTGTAAATACCTTTTACTTATTTTCTTTGCTTTATTGCACTGGCTAAGATTTCCAGAATGTCAGGTGCCAAGTTGGTCTTTCTCTGACTTTAATGTGTTCTTATTGGACCCCATTATTCTAGGAATCTGGTGAAGTTTAGTGAATTTTTTTTAACAACTGGGAGTAGCCTAGTTTGTTAGTGGGTGACTCCATTAGTCTCAGTATTTACTATATGCCATATTAGAAACATTTCCTACCTTTCTCCCTCCTTCCCCCCTCTTTCCTCTCCTGTCCTCTTTCTTTCATTTCTCTCTTTCTCTTTTTTCTTTTTTCATTTTTCTTTCTTTTCTCTCTTTTTTAGTTTTCTCTATCTTTCTTTTCTTTCTTTCTTTCAAGACAGGGTCTTGCTGTGTTGCCTAGGCTGGACATGAATGAGATATTTCCTTTCTGAACCGCTTGTCTCCATCCCCAACCCTCTCCTTAACCCCTGGCAACCACTCATCTGTTCTACATTTCTATAATTTTGCCATTTTAAGAATGCTATATCAATGGAATCAAACACTATATAACCTTTTTGGATTGGCTTTCTCACTCTGCATAATTCTCTGGAGATTCAGATATGTTGGATATATTAACGGTTTGTTTCTTTTTATTGATGAGTAGTATTGCATGCTATGGAGATACCACAGTTTGTTTCATCATTCATCCATTAAAGGACATCTGGGTTGTTTTCCATTGTTGTCTACTACAAATAATGCTGCTATAAATATTTGTGTACAGATTTTTGTGTGAACATTTTTCTTTTCTTTTAAAAAATTTATATGAAATTGAATCTTCCAGAGATCAAGAGGCAGAGACCAACTTAAAACGGAAATTACCTTAAATCAACAAAAGGCAATGCCAAGTAGTTACAAACATGTACTACCCACTCCTGCCTGAAGGTGGGAGTCTTTAGTTATGTAATGGTCTATGGCACAGCTTGTGGAGGAGGGGTGACATCCATGCACAAGGCTCCTACTTATGTGAGTCTGGTTCAAGTGAGACACTTATCCATTCATTCCTTCATTCTTTCATTCGTGTAATATTTATTGAGTCTATATTCTGTACCAAATTCTTTTCTAGGTACTGGGGGAGCAAAAGTGAGCAAAACATACAAAAATCCATCTTTAAAGAAAGACAAGTGATAAAATAACTAAAGTATACAGTATGTTTAAAAAAATAAGTGCTATGGAGAACTAAAGCAATAAATGAGAGAAAGAGATGAGGGTGTCAGGGGAGTCAATGTTAAGTAGAATGGAAAAGGAAGGCCTCACATAGAAAGTGATATTTACATAAAAACCAGAAGTAAGCAAACCAGACATGCAAATAGTTGGGGTCAAGGCCAGGGTCCTGAGGCTGAAGAACAGGAAAAAAAAAAGAAGAAGGAGAAGGGGAAGGGGAAGGGGAAGCGGAAGAAGGAAGAAGAAAAAGGAAGAGGAAGAAGGAAGAAGAAGAAGGGAGAAGAAAGAGGAAGAGGAAGAAGAAGAGGAAAAAGAAGAGGAAGAAGAAGAGGAAGAATAGGAAGCAGAAGAAGAGGAAGAGGAAGAAGAAGAGGAAGAATAGGAAGAGGAAGAAGAGGAAGAGGAAGAAGAAGAGGAAGAAAGAAGAAGGAGAAGAGGAAAGAGGAAGAAAGAGGAAGAAGAAGAGGAAGAAAGGAAGAGGAAGAGGAGGACGAAGAGGAAGAGGAAGAAGAAAGAAGAGGAAGAAGAGGAAGAAAGAAGAGGAAGAGGAAGAAGGAGGAAGAAGAAGAGGAGAAAGAAGAGAAGAAGCAGAAAAAGAAAAGAAGAAGAGAAGGAGAAGGAAGAAGAAGAAAGAAGAGGAAGAGGAGGAAGAGGAAGAAGAGGAAGAAGAAGAGGAAGAAGAAGAAGAAAAGAAGGAAAAAGAAGAAGAAAGAAAGAAGAAGAAAGTAGTCCCATGGAGTGAGAGGGAGAGGGAAGATGGGAGTGTGAGTAACAGAAATTGGATTATGTTGGGCTACTTAGAGGACTTTCCCTCTCTTCAGAGTTAGATGTAAAAACTATTGGAGAGTTTTGAGCAGTGAATTTACATGAACTAATTAACATGTAACTACTTTGTCGACTGTTTTGAGAATGGACTGAAAGGAGGCAAGGGCCATCTTACCTTGTATGAATCAGTGAGGGATGATGTTTTCCCCTTATTCTTTAATATAAATATAAAAAATCAAGCATACCTTCTCTACAAAGAGAAACTTTTCATGAGGAATTTGCAAATACTACATGTTATCTTTCTTTGGTGGAGATGTATGGTCCATCTTTTGGGAGGGGACACTCATGTCCCTGTTGCACCTGGTTTCAGAGCAATAGATATTTGCATTCTGCAAATCCTCTGGTATATCAGAGACTTTCAGGCTCATAAAAGGAATTTTCCATGGGCTCTTTCATTACACCCAAACTTATACTCAAAATATTTGGTTTTATCATATTGACTTACTAGTATGCGATAAACTCACTGTTTTTTAACATTTGTATTTTCTAGAACTTAGTGGATTTTTTTCTGGCAGAAAATTTACATGTTTTTCCCATATTTAAGAATAAACAGCAGCTGGCATGGTGGCTCATGCCTGTAATCCCAGCACTTTGGGAGGCCGAAGCAGGTGGATCACTTGAGGTCAGGAGCTTGAGACCAGCCTGGGCAACATGGTGAAACCCCGTCTCTACTAAAAATACCAAAATTAGCCGGGTGTGGTGGCACACACCTGTAGTCCCAGCTACTTGGGAGGCTGAGGTGGAAGAATTGCTTGAACCCTGGAGGCAGAGGTTGCAGTGAGCCAAGGTCACACCACTGCACTCCAGCGTGGGTGAGAGTGAGACTCTGTCTCAAAAAAAGCATGTATTTGGGGACATGAACAAAAAAGTATTTTAAAAATAATGGAAATCACCCATAACATCATCTAGAAAAAAATCCAATAAACAGTTTTGTATTTTTTAATCTTTATTTTTTCTCAAGGTTGAGATTATATAATGTCTATACAACTTTGATTCCTCTTTTTACTCGAAATTACATCGTAAACATTTCCCATGTTATTCCATATTCTATGCCATCATTTTTAATGACTGCATAATATTTCATCATATGCAGTGAACCAAGATTTACCCATCCACCTCTGCTTGCTGATATTTATATTGTAAAAACTCAGTCCTCATTCTCATTAAGTCACAATTACACAACTAATTATGTAGTTTTATGTATCATGGTATTTCAACAATGAACAGGGTACTAAGGAATTGGACAGAGTCCAGGGCCTCAGGGGGCTTCTCTGAGGAAGTAATATTTAAATGGCTCTCAAGAATCACAAGGAATTAATTAAAGGAGTGGAAAGAGCGCTCCCTGAAGAGGAAACATGAAAGGAAGCATCAGGGGAGAGTCTCTGGGCTGGGAGGGAGTGGGTGTTTGGGAGGCTGGGCTGTAGGATTGGTGGGGAGGAAAGCACGGCTGTTAGATCAGGAGACAGAGCAGAGTAGGGTGGAGTTGTGGAGACAGAGGGTGGACTGGTTTGAGTGATATCTGGGAGGGAGAATTGCCAGGACTTGGTGATTGGATGTAGGAGGAAGAAGGAGTTGGCAGGAATTCTTCTCAGGTTTCTGGCCGGAACAATGGATGGGTGGATGATGGGACAGATTCCTGAAGGAGGCATGGCAGGAAGAGCAGCAGGTTGGAGGGCAGAGGCTGCCTCAGTCTGTTCCGGCCACTTTCACAAAGCATCCTTGATTGGGTGTCTGATAAACAGCATGAATGTATTTTTCACAGCTCTGGAGGTTAGAAGTCAGAGACCAGGGTGCCAGCATGGTCAGGTTCTGGTGCACTCCCTCTTCCAGGTTCCAGGTGGCTGATTTCTCCTTGTCACGTGGGGGAAAAAAGAGGTAGACAGCTCTCTGGGTCTGTTTTATAAGGACACTAGTCCCATTCATGAGGGCCCCACCTCCTAATACCATCACTTTGAGGGTAGATTTCAACGTATGAATTTCAGGGGGACCCAAACATTTAGTTCATAACAGAGACCATGAATTCAGTTTTGGACATGCTGAGATTCAGGTGTCTTGAAACATCAAGTGAAGATATCAAGGAAATAGTTGCATATATGGGTCTGGAGTCCTAAAGAAATCTCTGTGCTGAAGGTATACATTTAGGAGCTACCTGTATAGTGATGGGATTTGCAGTCGGTGGTGTGGGTGCTGAGCAAGAGAGTGTGGCATGAGGACAGCCAGGACAGAGCCTGCAGTGGATGCTGAGCAGCCCGGACAGATCTCCCTTTGGGACTGAAAGACGTTTTTCCCTCGGCTGCTAGCTGACAACCCTTAGCTATTAGCCCTCTCTGGGAATCGGCCTTAGCTAAAGACAGCCACATTGCCCGGGGTTATGCCTTCTTGGGAAAGAGGGCCCACCTGCATCTCAACGTGGGGTGGCTGTAAGAAAGGCCATCCCAGCTTCGTAGCTACTTGTGGGGTCAGCTGAGGAGTTCATTGAGGCTGTATCACAACCTACCATCTTCCTCTGACCAACCCTATTTCCTTTTCTTCCCTTCTTCATCCTGGAACCACACCCTAATAAACATCCTGTATTCAGAGCTTCCCAGAGCTAGCTTTTTGGGGAACCTGTCCTGTAACTGAAAACCTTCCATTCAAATGTGGCTTGTTTTACGGCACAAACTAGGAAGTGTTTTCTTAGAAGAGACAGATGAATGGATCATTTAACAGGAAAATAGTCTCTAAGAATGCTCTTTAAAGACAGAAATTTCTAGGCAAAATTCAAAAACTTTTTCAAAAAGCCCTTATTTCTTTCTAAATGGATTCCTAGACCTCAGTTGGAAAGGTTCTTTGTAAGTCATGCTGCTTGCATTAAGTTGATGTCAAAGTATCACCCCTAGGGCTAGTCTCCTTTATTTGGAGAATCTCCATCTTCATCTATTTCTAGCCAGCTGGAGGAGAAATTTTGACTGTCCTTTCTGCCACTTCCTTTCTGCCTCTCTATTGTCCTTTTTCCCTTGAAATCAAAAGTAGGCAATGTCTCCTTTTATAAGAAAAAAGAGAATCTCATGCTTTTCATAGCTTTCTGACATGGTTATTTGAAATTTAAATATAGAGCTCCTAGTAATAGTCTTAGTATAGCTTTCTTTTGTGCTTGTGTCTGCGAGATTCTTAGAACAGATTTCTAAAAACCTTATATTCTTATCAGACCATTACATTTTGAAAAACATTCTTAAACTGACAACAGGATTTATAATGAGACATTTAAAGTGCTTTTATCACGTCTTTCATTGGCGGTATGCTTATACATGGAAAAAGAACACTAAACGTAGGATGTAATGAAAACCTATCACATAACATCACAAATCCTTTGAAACCTATGTATGTAAAATAATTATTTTCAGATAAAGCATCATTTGAGGCCTTCTGGAAATAGAAACTTACATTGTATCAATTTTTCTCCTACTTCCAATTCTGATGAAAGTGTCTCAGGAAATGGAAATAAAACAGGGAAAAGTATGTATCAGTGAAAATAAAGACGAGTTAATCTAAGATTTGACTGATAAAGGTGGGAGAAAGGAGAAGCAGGAAAAGGAGAAGGCGAAGGAACATGTGTGCTGATGATCTCATTTTACACAGAGGAAGATCTAAAGTGTGTTCTATTCCCAAGGCTAAGAGGTAAGTGTTGTTTCAAATGTTTTTGACTTATTAAGAAATAACTACAGATGTAATTTTAACAAAGCACCTTCCAAATTACTGGGAGAAAAAAAGTGTGTGTAGAAAACAATGAAGGAAATGAAGAAAATAGCAAAGAATCAGAAAAAATTATGACAAGTACATGACAATACATGTTGTCATAAGAATTACTTTTTTTACGTGTATTTTTTAGAGATGTGGTCTTGCTATTTTGCCCAGGCTGGATTTGAACTCTTGGGCTCAAGCTGTCCTCCTGCCTCAGCCTCCTGAGTAGCTGGGACTATAGACAGTGCTACCATGCCTGGCTAAGAGTTAATTTTAAGGGGTTAAATCCTTACATTGAAAAGTTTACCTATAAAGTACAATGACCTAGTGAAGAAATAAGTCCAACTATAAAAAGCTGGGAAGAACAAATAGAAACCATAGAAAGAAGGCCTTGCAATTGTATTTTAGATAAAGAAGAATTCAAATCATGAAATGCTAAATAGGACTAATAGCTCATTTTACACTTATAAAAGTAAAATTCACGAGAAGATGTGACATCATGAAACAGTTTGCCAAATATCATAGCTTTAATGCAAGGAGAAATTTCATAACAATCATGTAAGATAGAAACACCTCTCCTCATTTCTTGACAGATCAGGCAAGTAAAAAAATAAATGAGGGCAGAGAAGATTTAAATGGCATAACTAACAGACATGATGTAGTAGTTATATATACAAATCTGTATTTATAAATAATATGGCTTCTTTCTTTATGTCCAGAGAATTTTAACAGAAATAGTTCATATGTTAGGCCATTGTGAAAATGTAATACATTCCCCAAAGCAGAAAAGACCACAGTTTTGGACTACACATAATAAAACCAGAAACTAGTCTCAAAAGATACGCATCATAGCAACAATGAAAACCAAGCATTTGGAAATTAAAACAAACCAAAACCATCTTACTGAACAAGTCGTGAGTCGAAAAGAGAAGTAAATCTTCAGTTAAATGTGAAAAATTATAATGGAAAAACAACAATCAGCAGAGATAAAGTAATGACATTAACTTCTTTCATGATTAAATAGGAAGAAGGCAATTCAATAAATTAGATATTTGTCCCAGGAAGTTCAAAAGCCAAACTTAAGGAAATTAGACACTATAAAATAATTCTTAAAAAGTATAAATTAATATATTAGAAAATGAAAACAATACCACCAATTAACCCAAGACTGATTCTTTAAAAAGTTTATGTAATAATAGAATAATAACAGTAAATATTTGTTTTGGACATACATGTATTGTTTTAAGCACTTTTTAGATGAGTATGAACTCATCTAATCCTTATAATGGTCCAATATGGTATTAGTAGTATCTTTACTTTTCAGTGGGGAAATTGAGGCCCAGAGAAGTTAAATAACTGACCCAAGATCATAAATCTAGCAAGTGGCAGAGCTGGAATTTGACACCGACAGTCTGGTTCCAGAGACTGTGTCCTTAATTCCCATACTATACTCACAATTATTAAGGAAGATGCTTACAAACTCATGGAAACAATGTCAAATTAAAAATCGTAAGTGAAAATGTGTATGATACTATAGTAAAAACATGGATGATTTAAAATATTCTTTATAAGTTATTTATAGTGAAAGCCATCTGGCAATATCAGATAATGTTCAAATGAATAATTATTTCTGTGTTTCATCCATGTCAGTGCCAATGCATAGCCTTAAGGATGTATTATTAGGCTAAGGGTAAGGTTATAAAGTTTGCACTTCTCGGCATGGTGCTGTGATAGATATCTGTTGATTGTAGTTCTCAACACTCCTTTCTGCTTTTTAGAAATGCTTCCTTCCTTCCAATAAATGCTTTTGCCCAATTCAACCATGGGGTTTGCATTGAGGTTCTCATCTTATAAGTCTCCTTTCCCTTGTCAGATGTGAGCACTGGACTCTACTTGGGCCAATCAGAGCCTTTCCTCAGAAGTTTTGAACTTAGGACTGGAGAGAGTAAATCTCATGTTCTTCTTTGGTGTGGTGGAGAAGCTTATCTTAGTAATACTTCTGCTGAAAGCAACTAAAATTTTGGTCAAAATAAAAAACAGGTGTTTGAAACAATAAGCTACCACTATGCACATATTAGAATGGGTAAAACCTAAAACACTGATACTAACGTGGAGCAACAGAAACTCTCATTCATTGCTGGTGGGAATACAAAATGGTACGAACACTTTGGAATACAGTTTGGCAGTCTCTTACAAAACTAAACATACTCTTAGCATACAATCCAGCAGTTGTCCTCTCTGGTACTTACCCAAATGAGTTGAAAAATTATTTTCAAATAAAAACCTGCACAAATATTTAAAGTAGCTTTATTCATAGTTCCCCAAATTTGGAAGCAACCGTGATGTCTTCAAGAGATGAATGGATAAACAAAATGTGGTGCATCCAGACAATGGGACAGTATTCAGTGGTAAAAATAAGTGAGTTATCAAGTCATGAGAAGACCTGGAGAAACCACAAATGCATACTACTAAACAAAATAATTGATCTTAAAAGGCAACATACTGTATGATTCCAATTAGATGACATTCTTGAAAAAGGCAAAATTATAATCAGTAGTTCCCAAGGGTTCAGAAGGAGAGAGGGACGAATAGGTGGAACATGCAGATTTTTAGGGCAGTGAAACTCTTCTGTATGATACTGTAACGGTGGTTACGTCCTACATGCATTAGCCAAAATTCATAGAATGCATGATCCAAAGTGAGCCCTGATGTAAACTATGGACTTCGGTTAAGAAAAGTGTATCAAAATTGTGTCATCAATTGTAAAACATGTACCACACTAATACCAGATGTTAGTAATAGGGGAAACTGTGTGTGTTTGTAGGGAAAGGTGGGTGGTGATGGCAGAAGAGAGGGTGTATGGAAACTCTGTAGTTTCCGCTCGATGTTTCTGTAAACTTAAAACTGCTCCCAAAAATAAAATATGTTAATTACAAACAGAAAGAAGAAACAAAGCAGCTGTTTGAAGGAAAGGGACCGATGCAGGATAGAGTCGGGAGCTAAGATTCTGGAGAGATTGGCGGTAAGCCTCAAATTCTCCACTATTTTCTCCCTTCACGCTGCTGATGGAAACTGAGCAGAAAGTGGTGATCCGGAGCTTTCAGCAGTTTTATGGGATATGGGAGATTAACACTGAGGTTCAGTGCTACCAAGTTATCCAGGACGGGAAGGGAGAAGATCCCAGAGAAAAGGGAACTGCTGAGAACGAGCCCAACCTTCTCTAACATGTTCCCCCTCAAGATGTTTTCTGATTCTTAATCTGTACACGACTGATGACCCAAACAGAAAGTGGATGTGAAAAGGCTAAGAAACTTCAGCAGAACCGTTGAAGCCTCACAGCACCACAGAGAGGCAACTGGAGGCCAGGGCCTGGCATGGGGGACGTGTCCTGGTAAATGCCCTAGACTTTCATTTGAGACCCCGGAGGGGTCTTTCATTGGCGGTATGCTTATACATGGAAAAAGAACACTAAACGTAGGATGTAATGAAAACCTATCACATAACATCACAAATCCTTTGAAACCTATGTATGTAAAATAATTATTTTGGTAGTCTTAGGTAGATTCCAGCTGAGTGGCTGTTGAGAATCTGTGTGGCTCTGTGGTTGGGACCAAAGGCCCTGGTGGCATGGGCTCTCAAGTGGGATCTTCTGATTTGGGGTTGCACAGATCTATGGAAAAAGCACGGTTTCCCAGGCTGGGTAGCATGCTCACTCACCACCTCCCTTGGCTGGAGGTGAGGACTCCCTTTGCCCTGTGTGGCTCTCAGGTGGGCCAACACACCACCTTGCTTTTCATTTTTATCTGTGGGTCATGCCAACCACCTAGTCAGTCCTGATGATAGAATACGGATACCTTGCTTGCCAGTGCAGGATTCTCATGCTGTTTCGGTTCTTCTCAGTGTAAGCCTCCGACCACTGCTAGTCAGCCATCTTGGCCCTGCCCACCCTTCCTTTTTTTAAAAAAAAAAATTGTTTCTTCCATTTAATCATGCTCCATTTCCTTCCCTGTGAAAATGAGCTCTTGGGAAGGAATCTAATAGATTCATTCACACAAAGGCTGATTAAATTAATTATGTGATCTCCAGGACCGTAATGCTAATGATTTTGAACATCTTTTAATGTGCTTATTTGCTATCTATTCATACTCTTTGATGAAGTATCCATCCAAGATTTTTGCCCACTTTTTAATTTTGTTTTTTATTGTCAAATTATGAGAGTTCTTTATGTCTTCTGAATACAAGTCTGTTGTCAGGTACATTTGCAAATATTTTCTCCAAGTCTATAGCTTGTCTTTTTATTTTTTCTTAACAGTGTCTTTGGTAAAACAAAAATCTTAAAGTTTGATGAACCCCAATTCATCAATATTATGTTTTATAGATTTTGCATTTGGTGTCAAGTGTATAAACTATTTGCCTAACCCTAGGACATGAAATATTTTTTCCTATGATTTATTCTAAATATTTTACAGTTTCATATTTCACTTTTAGATGTGTAGTCTATATTTATATAAGATATGAGGTTTAGGTCAAAGCTCATTATTCGACATCATTTTTAAAAGACCATCTTTTCTCTACTGAATTGCATTTGCGCTATTGTCAAAAATCCATTGGCCATATTTGTGTGGGTCTATTTTTGTGCTCTCTCATCTCTCCTATTAATCTACATGTCTATCCCATTGCCATTACAGTGATGTATAAAATACTGTAACTTTATAGTAAGTCTTAAAATTGGATAGTGTGATTCTTTCAATTTCATTTACTTTTTAAAAATAATTGTTTTGGTTATTATAGTTATTTGGCCTTTCTATATATATTTTGGAATAACCTTATCTACAAAAATTTCTGCCAGAGGTTAGAAGTGAAAATTGACCCATAGATCAATTTTTATGGATTCGACATCATTACTATGTTGAATGTCCAATTAGTGAACTTGGTATTCTTCAATTACTTAGGCCTTTAAGATATTTCTTAAGCATTTTGTAATTTTCACTATACAGACCCTGTATGTATTTTGCTAGATTTATACCAAGGTTTTTTATTTTGGGGAACTATTGTAAATGGTATTGTAAAAAACATTTTGATTTCTAATTATTCATTTCTGGTAAATAGAAATATGATTGATTAATTTGTGCACATTCATATATTCATGAATGTTAAACTCACATATTAAATTGGTTCAAGGTATTTAAAAAATAGATCTCTCTTTTTTTTTAATGCAAGCAATTATGTTCTCTACAAATAAGGATAGTTTTATTTCTTCCTTTCCAATCTGTATGCCTCTTATTAATTTTTCTTGCTTCATTGCACTGCCTAGTACACTTCTAAGTAAGAGTGGTGAGTGTTGCTTTGTTTCAGATATTAGGAGGAAGGCATTTTGTCTTTTACCATTAAGTACAACATAATGCTAATTTTAAAATTGTTTGCAGAGATGGGGGTCTCACTATGTTGCTTAGGCTGGTTTCAAACTCCTGGCCTCAAGCAATCTTCCCACCTCTGCCTCCCAAAGTGCTGTGATTACAGGCATGAGCCATTATGCTTGGCCAAATTTTATTTTATTTTTAAGATGTCCTTTATCAGGCTTAGTTTCATTTTGTTCCAAGTTTGCTGAGAGTTTTTATTGTGAATGGACATAAATTTTATTAAATGTTTTTCTCTTCATCAATTTTACTCCTAGGATAAAGCCCATGGTGTATTATTCTTTTTGTCTGTTGCTGGATTTGATTTTCTAATATTTTGTTGAAAAGTTTTACACCTATATTCATGAGGCATATTGGCCTGTGTTTTTCTTGTCTTGTACTGTCTTTGGTTTTGGTATGAGAGTAATGCTGTCCTCATAGAATAAATTGGGAACTGTTTATCTCTTCTTCTGTTTTCTAGAAGAGATTGTATAGATTTTTTTTTAAAATATGTGTTCTCACAGTGAAACTGTCTGGTTTGAAGATTCCTTTTTGGGGGAAAATTACTACAAATTCAATTGCCTTAATAGTTAGGATTATCATTCAGATTATCATTTCATCTTCAGTAAGTTTTGCTAGTTTATGGTTTTTGAGAAATTGGCCCATTTAATCTACTTTATCAAATTTATGTACATAGCATTGTTTGTAGTAGTCTCTTATTATCCTTTTAATCTCTTCATGCTCTGTAGTGTTAGCGCCTCTTTCATTCACAAGGTTAGTAATTTGTGTGTTCTGTCTTTTCTCTTTGTCAGTCTTTCTAGAGGTGTATCAAAGTTACTAATTTTTAAATTTAAATTTTAATTCTTTTGAAACAGAGTTTTGCTCTGTCACCTAGGCTGGAGTGCAGTAGCTCTATCACAGCTCACTGCAGCCTCGACTTTTCTGGCTTGAGTGATTCTCCCGCTTCAGCCTCCTGAGTAGCTGGGACTACAAGTATATGCCGCCATGCCTAACTAATTTTTAAATTTTTTGTAGAGATGGGGTCTCACTATGGTGCCCAGGCTCCTCTAGAACTCCTGGGATCAAGTGATCCTCCTGCCTTGGCCTTCCAAGGTTCTGGGATTATAGACATGAGCCACTCTGCCCAGCCAAATTTACTAATCTTTTTAAAGAACCAACTTTTGCCTTTGTTGATTTGCTCCATTGTTTTTCTGTTTTCAATTATATTGATTTCTGCTGTTTATTATCTCTTTCCTTCTGTTTGCTTTGGGTTTATTTTGCTCTTCTTATTTCTGGCTGAAAGGTTAGATTATTTATTTGAAATCTTTCTTCTTTTATAATACACACATTTAATGCTGCAAATTTATCTCTCATTACTACTAAAGCTGCACTCCCCAAATTTTGATATCTTGTATTTTCATTTTTGTTCCATTCAAAATATTTTCTCATTTTTCTTGAGACTTTCTTTTTGATATATGAATTGTTTCTAACAATGTTGTTTAACTTCTGTTTGGAGACTTTCCTGTTACTATTCTGTCATTGATTTTTTATCTAATTCCATTATAGTCAGAGAACAGTTTTTTTGTATTATCTCAATTTTAAATTTTTTTCAGGTTTGTTTTATAACTCGGGATATGGTCTATCTTGGTATGTTTTTAATATGCACTAAAAATAAATGTTTATTCTCCTGTTTTGGGTGAATTATTCTATAAATGTCAGTTAGATCCAGTTAATTGATGATGTTCTGTTCTCCTATAGCAGTGGTTCTCAACTGAGAATGATTTTCCCCCACTTCCCCCAGGGGACATTTGTCAGTATCTGGAGACATTTTGATAATCACAGCTTAGGAGGGGATGCTGCTGGCATCTGGTAGGTAGAAACCAGAGATGCTGCTAAGCATCCTACAATACACAGAAGTGCCTTACCCCACAACTCTCACCATAATTATCCAGTCCAGAATGTTAATATTCCTGAATTTTCTGTTTGCCCTATCAGTCAATTAAAGAGAGAGAAGTATTGAAGTTTCCAACTATAATTGTGGTTTTGTCTGTTTCTCTTTTTAGTTCTGTCAGGTTTTGGTCCATGTGTTTTGAAGCTTTGTTATTAGGTTCATACGCATTTAGGATTGTTATGTGTTCTTAGTGAATTGACCTTTTATTATGTGTAATGTCCCTCTTTATCTCTCTTTTCTTTGCTCTGGATAGTTTGTTTGATATTAATATAGCTACTCCAGCTTTCTTTTGGTCAATGTTACATTGGTGTATCTTGTTTCATCCTTTTACTGTTTTTTTGTTTGTTGTTGTTGTCAAATGATGCTTCATTTAAATATTTTCCTTTGTCGTTGTTAACTAGCTGGACATTCCACTATGCCATTGTTGATGTCATCTATGATGCCACGAGGGTGGTAGCCATCAATAGTGCAGTCCACCAGTTTGTGGGCAGTCTCCAGGAGCTCTTTAAGAGTTCCAGAGATTTCTCTAGCTAAATATCAGTGCTGCATTGGGAAATGCTGACAATTGCAACAAAAATGATATTTCCACTCTGCTTACTGTTTTTTTGCTGTTTTCTGTCACAGAGCGATTCTTGGAGAACTTTGACGATAGTGCAGAGGCAGAATGTACCACCTCAATCTGGGCCTGCATGTTCTGAATGGTTCATTTCACTGTAATCCTTAGGGTCTTCCAGTCACTAGCTTTTTTGGCAATGTCATCACCAACATTTATTTGGAGACAGGTCCATGGAGTTGATCTCAGGAGTCAGGGCAGGCATGACACTGACTTCCCCACCAGTGTACCTCAGGTATACAACTTTGATCTTGGTGTGCTTGAACCTGGATGGCATGGAAAAGGTGGCTGGTGTTATATGAAATCAGATGCTGCATGACAGAAGAAGGTTGCACTTTGTTTTCCTCTGAGCTGAAAGCCCAGAGTCCATACTTTTACTTTGAATCTACTTATATTTTTATATTTGAAGTGAATTTCTTGTTGACAGCATATATTTGGTTTGTGTTTTTTCTCCATTTTGACAAACTTTTTAATTAGTTTGTTTAGCCCACTTACATTTAATGTAATTACTGGTATGTTTGAAGTCTACTGTTTCATCATTCGTTTTCTTCTGCCCCCTAATTTTTTTGTTCTTCTCCTTTTCCTTTTCTGCCTTCTTTTGGAACTTTTTTTGTATCTCACTTGATCTATTGCATTTTGACTATATCTCTTTGTATATTTTTGTTTGCCCTAGAGATAACAATAGAAAAATTTAACTTTGCCTACTTTTGCCACTTCAAGTAGAATATAGAAACATTCCCACCATATTGGTCCCTTTAGCCTCAATTCTTTGTATTGCAGTTGTCTTATATATCACTCTACATACATTGAATACCTCATCAGAAGATGTTATAATTTTTGTTTTCAACTACAAACATATTTTAAAGAACTCCAGGCCGGGCATAGGTGGCTCATGCCTATAATCCCAGTGCTTTGGGAGGCCAAGGCAGAAGGATCACTTGAGGCCAGAAGTTCGAAGCTGCAGTGATCTATAATAGGATTGTGCCATTGCACTCCAGTGGGGGTGACAGAACGAGACCCTGCCTCTTAAAAAAAAGATCATTACGTAGCAGAAAAATAGTCTATTATACCATAATAGTCTATTGTATTAAGAACCCCTCACAGTAGAGTAACTATAATTTATAAAAATCTATTGTATATTTCAAAATAGCTGGAAGAAGAAAAAATAGGACCTTGCCAACCAGGAGAAAATTTCCCATATCACTTCAGCCCTCTGTTTCTTCCTGCAGCTTCTCTCCTGGCCTCACATATCAGGAGACCTGAATTTCCCACTGCCTTGAGACAGGCTTGGACCTTACTAAACTCAATACCACTGGCTTGAAATTATTTTTTGAAATTTTGCTTTTAATTAACACATAATAATTGTACATCTATATGGAGGATGGTGTGATGTTTTGATACATGTATACATTCTTTTTTTTTTTTTTTTTGGGACGGAGCCTCACTCTGTTACCCAGGCTAGAGTGCAGTGGCACGATCTCTACTCCCTGCAATCTCCACTTCCCAGGTCCGAGTGAGTCTCCGGCCTCAGCCTTCCAAGTAGCTGGGATTATAGGCACCTGCCATTAAGCCTGGCTAATTTTTGTATTTTTAGTAGTGACAGGGTTTCACCATGTTGACCGGGCTGGTCTTGAATTCCTGACCTCAGGTGATCCACCTGCCTCAGCCCGCCAAAGTGCTGGGATTACAGGTGTGAGCCACCGTGCCTGGCTGATATATGTATACATTCTACAGTGACAAAATCAGGGTATTTTGCATGTTCATCTCATTTATTTATCATCTCTTTGTATGAGAACATTCAAAATTCTTTTAGCTCTTTTAAAATATACAATACAATATTGTTAACCATAGTTACCCTACTGTGCAGTGTAACAGCAGATTTTTTTTATTTAAAAATATTTATTGAACACCTTCTCTTTACCTGGCAATAGGTGACATGCTGGATATACATGGTGAACAAAACAGGCACAGTCCTCACTTTATTGGGTTCTCATTAACCAAATAAGTTTTACTGATGGAAAGGATTCACAGCTATGATGTTATATAAGTTATTTAACCCCTTTGAGTCTCAGTTGTCTCTTCTATAAAATGGGGTTAGTAATATATTCCTTCCAGAATTATTATGTCCCCATCTTGTTCATAATGCATATCCCTGGTTATCTGCCATATAGCGGGTACTGTATGTTTATTACAGAACTAACAAATATATCAAAAATGAATATATAGGTCCCTTAAGCAATGGGTCCACATTATACAGTAGCCAATATTGTGGACAATATTTTCTCCTCCTTTTTAAAAGTCACTGTCACAGATAACAACAATAAATGTGACAACTCATATTTGTTTACTCTTACTTTTTTTCCTTGCTAATTTTTAAAGATAATATGTCTTTTGTAGGGACATGGATGAAGCTGGAAATCATCATTCTCAGCAAACTATCGCAAGGACAAAAAACCAAACACCGCATGTTCTCACTCATAGGTGGGAATTGAATAATGAGAACACTTGGACACAGGAAGGGGAACATCACACACCGGGGCCTGTCATGGGGTAGGGGGAGGGGGGAGGGATAGCATTAGGAGATATACCTAATGTAAATGACGAGTTAATGGGTGCAGCACACCAACATGGCACATGTATACATATGTAACTAACCTGCACGTTGTGCACATGTACCCTAGAACTTAAAGTATAATAATAATAATAATAAAAGAAATGAGCCAGGCACAGAAAGACAAATATCATGTAGTCTCACTTATAGGTGGGAACTAAAAAAGTTGAACTTAGAAGTAGAGAAGAGATGGTGGTTATCAGAGACTGGGGGTAGGGCGAAGACATTGGTCAAAGGATACAAAATTTTGATTATATAGAAGGAATAAGGTAACAGCAGTATTTATTCTTCCTGTCTAACAGTAACTTTGTACCCCTGGACCAATCTCTTCCCCTTCTTCCCCACTCCCTACTATCTCCAGCCACTGCTAAGTACTATTCTACTCTCTACTACTATGAGATTAACTTTTTTTTTAAGATTTCACATTAGTGAGATCATGCAGTATTTGTCCTTCCGTGCCTGGCTTATTTCATTTTACAGAATGTCCAGGTTCATCCATGTAGCCACAAATGACAGAATTTATTTTTTGTGGCTGAATAGTATTCCATTGTGTATATATATATATCACCTTTTCTTTATCCATTTATTTGTCAAATGCACACTTGGGTTGAGTCCATATCTTGGCTATTGTGAATAGTGCTGTCATAAACATGAGAGTACAAATATCTCTTTGACAGACTGATTTCCCTTCCTTTAGATGAACATCCAGTAGTGGAATTGCTGTATCGTATGGTAGTTCTATTTTTAAATTTGGAAGAACCTCCACACTGTTCTTCCTAATGGCTGTACTAATTTACATTCGCACTAACAGTGTATAATAGTTCCCCTGTCTCCACGTTTATGATGGCATTTGTTATTTTTGTATTTAATAATAGCCATTGTAACTGGGACGAGGTGATATCTCATTGTAGTTTTGATTTGCATTTCCCTGATGATTAGGGACATTGAGCCCTTTTTCATACACATGTTAGCAATTTGTATGTCTTCTTTAGAGAAATGTCTATTCAGGTATTTTGCCATTTTTTTTTTTTTTTGAGACAGAGTCTCGCTCTGTTGCCCAGGCTGGAGTGCAGTGGCGTGATCTCAGCTCACTGCAACCTGTGCCTCACAGGTTCAAGTGATTCTCCTGCCTCAGCCTCCCGAGTAGCTAGGATTACAGGCATGCACCACCACTCCTGGCTAATTTTTGTATTTTTAGTAGAGACGGGGTCAGGCTGGTCTCGAACTCCTGACCCTGTGATCCACCTGCCTCGGCCTCCCAAAGTGCTGGGATTACAGGCATGAGCCACGGCTCCCAGCCGCCAATTTTTAAATCAGATTTTTTTTTGGCTGTTGTTTGAGTTTCTTATATATTCTGGGTATTAACCCCTGGTCAGATGCATAGTTTGCAGATATTTTCTTCCATTTTGTAGGCTGTCTCTTTAGTCTGTTAATTATTTCCTTTGCTGTGCAGAAGCTTGGCTTGAAATTATTAAAAGTGTGATTTCTATGTGTGAATCAATCACAAGACATGTCAAAGGGAATTTCTTTTTCCTTTGGAGGAAAAAGATTAAACACAAGTGTTCACAATTGACTCCACGTGGTTATCCACATTGTGTTGTCACAATGATTGCACCTGAAAACTCATCTAGGTCTTTGGAGAGAAGAGAGTGGAGGACTAACATTTATTGGGACACTCCCATATCATATATCTGCCTACTTCTATTAATATAGCCCTGTGCAACTCAGATGTGCTAGCCTTTGTTGTCTTAGAGAATCTCTCTCTCTCTGTCTCTCCACACACGTGCCCCCCCCACACGTTTCATTACTGAACAATATATATAATAATTAAGTTTTCTCCTGACCTTTTAGCTAGTAGAGTGTATGCTCAGCACATGAGCACTAACTAGGGTGACCTAACAATTTATCACATAAACTAGAATACTTTTGAAAGCAAAAGGGGACCCTATTACAAATGCCAAGACAGCTGGGCCTCATGAGGTGCATCATAAGCAGCACTGCAGCTGGGAATGAACAACCATCAGTGACTTGAACCACAGCTTAGTGAAAACAGTGGCAACAGCCTTGACCTCAGAGGATTTGAAGAGAATCTATGAGCAATCCTCAGAGATGAAATAATTCAGCCATTCAGAACCTTGTCCCTAAGTAATAAGGGGTTTCCTTGAGCACAATCTCTTCTCATATTTACAATCACTCTGCAAGAGAGATATTATTATTCTTACACCAGAGATAAGGAAATGGAGGTTTAAAGAATGCAAAATGTCAAAAATCCATACAGCCAGAATTTGGTAGAGCCGACACTAGGACTTTGCCCTCTCTGATTCCAGGCACCAACTTGGAAGCCGTGTAATGTCCTGGGCTGGATACAAATTTTGGTGGCCACCGATCAGGGTTCAAATTCCAGCTCTGGTTACCATGGCTGACCTGTATGATCACGGTGCAATGTTGAGTGTAGTAGCTAATGTGAATACAGTGCTTGCCATAGTCCCTGCTCTGTACTACATGCATTCCCTATGCTATCCCATTTCATGCTTTGTACTAACCCCATCATGTGTGTACTATTAGAAACACCATTTTGCAAATGAGGGAGATAGTCTGAAAGAGGCTGGAAAAGTGCCCACTGCATGAAAGATACACAATAAATGTATTTCCCTTCTGTCCTGACCACAGGGTCAGAGCACAGCAGAGGTCTTGAACTATTCTGTTTTATGATATTGTTCTGGAAGGTCTTAGGAGGCATCCCTTCTCCTAATGAATGTGCCTGCTTTTCCAGTTTTTCCAAAGGCTCAAGGATTACTTGTTATATGGTGCATATAATTTTTTTTTTTGATGTGGCCAAAATCCCTTCCACTTTCTTGAAACCATTTTGTCCCATGCAGTGGTTGTGGCCATGCATTAGAAACAGCAGGTGGTGCCAGATGACAGATGGTGTGGGAGCGCGTTCCCCGGTAGGAGGGGGCGCGAGCGAGCAAGCAGGCAGGCAGCTGCCAGGAGCTCTTCCCTGCTCGCTCACGCCTGCTCTCAGAAGCTCCGATCCAGACACACGCGAGGCGCTGTCCTTTCAGCACCACAAGCTCGGGCTGAGGAGGGAGGACTCCTGGCCGTCCTCCTCCTCTTCAAATTGGCTTGAATCTGCTCTGACCCCCCACGAGTGCAGCACAGTAAGTAGGCATTTGTTTTTGCTATAACCACTCCCCAATATCTTCCAACCCCTTTCACCCCCACAACAACCCTGTTTTGTCTAAACGTTCGTTCCATCAGCAGGATTGAGAGAAGAAATTCAGTTGTGTTGGGCTTCTGGGGGTGGGAGGGGAGAACCATTTGACTTCTAAGGGATCTGGAGATGAATAAATGTGATTTATTTATTTAGTTGGCAATCCTGCAATATGGGGGCTACTAACTTTCCATGGAACCAAAAAAAATAATGGCCCTTTGCTATTGAGGAAATGGAGGCATTCCATGGCTGAATTAACAGGATCAGGTTCAAGCTAGTCTTTTTTTTTTGTTTTTATTTTAGGAAATTGCACCTCATGTACAATCCACATATGATGTAACAGGGTACACATTGAGACCTTGAATGTATTTATTGTGTTTTAGGGTATTGCTGATGGAAAACCAACATAATAGAATAGCAACCAGAGTGGTGAGGTGAAATTTATCATACTACGGGTGGGGGAGTGGTATAATAGGACTTCATTTTGCACTAAGTATAATCTTTTTACTGGCATTTTGTGAGCACTTTAGCTCTAGTGTCTTGGGTATTTGTTTTACACTTGTATTTTTTGTGTGTAGGTTTAAGATTTTCCTTGAATTCCTTAAATTTGAGTGCTGTTGAACCCCATGGGAAGGTGGCATATTTTGATGATTAAAGAAGTTTTGTTGGACAATGGGAATCATGTCAGGAAATCTAGTGGAAGATCAATGACTGATCACTAGATTGAAAGCCACTTGAGTGGAGCTGTTGAGGACAGTGCTATTTTCTCTGTCGTCAGCCCTCTATTTCTGCCTCACCTCCTGCTGTAACCAGAATCCCACTGCTTGCCTTAGGTCTGGGAAGAAAGGCGTAAGGATGGTGAAGCTGAACAGTAACCCCAGCGAGAAGGGAACCAAGCCGCCTTCAGTTGAGGATGGCTTCCAGACCGTCCCTCTCATCACTCCCTTGGAGGTTAATCACTTACAGCTGCCTGCTCCAGAAAAGGTAAAGCAGGTCCTCTTGCTCTCATCAGCCCCCAGGATCCCCCCATCTCAGGAAATAAAGCAGCAAAAAATTCCACCCCCCAAATCCTTTCATTCCCTTATCTGCCAAATGTGCTCCCATTCTTGTAAAATGTAGTTATTCCTTTCAGAGCCAGGACATCTCTTGTGTTATTTCAGATTTATGGTAAGTGTTTATTCATTTTTTGTTCATATCTGCATAAATGGGCAAGCAAATTGATCTTTCCTTGTTAAAGTTTTCTTACAGCTGGTGAATACTGATAAGCTTCTAGATGGTGACAGAAAATTCATCTTGATTATTTTGGGAAGGTCTTTCCAAAATTGACAGGTATAGATTTGAGGACAGAGGATTGGATTCACTCCAACAAGCATTCAGTTTGTACCTGCTAAGGCCCTGTCCCTATATTAGGAGTTGGTTATAAAAAGACAAAATTACAAAACCCTTTTCTAGTATGACAGATTAATCTAATTCATCCTGGTAAATGTTATACCTGAGCATTACAAAGATTGTGAGGATGCACAGGTGGAAACAACTAAATTCTGTTGGGGTGGAGAGGGTTTGGGAATGGGACTGGGAGGACAGGTTAGGCAAACTGCAGGAGAGAGCATTTGAATTGGGCTTTTAAAGGTGAGTAAAAACCCTTCCTGGCAGACCATGGAGTGGGGAAGGGAAGGCATTTTTAAGGCAAAGGGCACATATATGCAAAGCATGGAGAGCTTTGGGGAGCAGCATGACTGCAGGAGAGTGTCTTTTGGGGAGGCGTGGCTGGAAATGAGTGACTGGCTGATGGCACATCTCCTGACATGGGAGTAGTCTATGAAGAATGGAGGTGGGCATTCACACAAATGTGGGATGGGGGTTATGGACACAGAAGGGAGAAATAGTATCATTTCAGGTCCACCTGAGACAACCTGGAGTTTTATTATGTGAGCTTTTGTACACGGTAAGGGAGAGACTTGGAGGCTAATGATGGAGTTTCCTGGCTGAATGGATTATTCCATCTGTTTGATTTCCCATTGGCATCTGCAGGAGGGCATTGTGTGTCTTAACCAATTGGCTTCAACCAATCAACAGAAGAGGAGCCAAAGCTAGATAAATGGGCTGCTGATTGGCCAGGGGTTGAATCATTTGTTTTGAAAGTGCAGAGATTGTCAATAGGAGAACGTGCAGGGGTGGGGTGGCAGACAGAGAGAATTCTTAAGAGCCATCCTAAGGAACTGGTAAAGCCTTTAAAGATAAATTCTGAACAGGCAACTAACACTAAAGCAATGAGAAGGAGCAGTATTAATAGAGCATGTGCTACATGTATATCAGAGCTTCTTGGTTTTCAACTGCATATTAGAATCACCTGGGGAGATTTTGAAACTCCTGCTTTCTAGGCCATGACCCAGAACAATTGTATCAGAGTCTCTGAGAGTGAGACCTAGGCATTAATATGAATGAAATCTCCCAGGTGACTCCTGCATGCAGCCAAAGTTGAGGACCATTGTTTTAGGTGTGCGTTAACCCTGGGAGTCAGGGATTATTCATTCATGTTTATAGATGAAAATTTGGTGAGTTATCCAAGCTCACAGAAGGAGTAAGTAGAAATGTTGCAGTTTGAACCCAGATATAAGTAGAAGTTGGGTAGGAGAAAGGAGGGATATTCTCTTGGGGCTTTGTGAGGCCAACAGCTATAGCCTTGCAGATCTGCATGTCTTTAAGAGGTGTGAAAAGAAAAGGGATTGTGATGAGGTCATCTTTCCCCTAGCATTCTACATGCCTGCAGGTCATCTAGAGATTATCATGGTCACTGTCCCCCCTTACTCTCCCACTCACCTCCCAGGGCTTTATTCTTTCCTTGAGAGAGGAGGCACGTCTGATAACCATTGAGTATCTAGTCCAGGTATACCAGAAGCTGTCCCAAAGCCTGAAGGATAATGCATTGTCTCTCATAGTGGGCCTGCATGTGTGCAACGTGAAGCCAATTATCCTGAAAGATCCAGGGCACCAGTTTGACACTCTGATTGTCATCACACAGTCTTTCACCAGGGCGGCCTCAGTTTCCTGTTTTTTGATATGGGGAGGATCACATCTACCTCACAATGGTAAGAACAAAGTTAGATGTGGCATCATACGTAAAGTGCCTGGTAAAAAAAAAATTCCAAGAGGCCAGGCGTGGTGGCTCATGCCTGTAATCCCGCACTTTGGGAGGCTGAGGTGGGCAGATCACAAGGTCAGGAGATCGAGACCATCCTGGCAAACATGGTGAAACCCCATCTCTACTAAAAATACAAAAAAATTAGCCGGGCGTGGTGGTGGGTGCCGGTAGTCCCAGTTACTTGGGAGGCTGAGGCAGGAGAATGGCGTGGACCTGGGAGGCGGAGCTTGCAGTGAGCCGAGATTGTGCCACTGCACTCCAGCCTGGGCAACAGAGCGAGACACTGTCTCAGAAAAAAAAAAAAAAAAAAAAAAAAAAAAAAACTACAAGAGAATAGCATCACCATTTTTCAGGTGCTTCCTAAATTCTAAGCTATATGTGCACGCGCACATGCGCGCGTGCGCACACACACACACACACAATCACTCACACATGCGTGCAATTTTCTTTCTTTTTCTCAGGAATTAATAGGCCCCAGTGAGGGGGTCACTACGTTGGTCTGAATTTTACAGAAGCTCAGACACAGAGTGGTAAAGTAGCTCCCCACAGCAAATAGCTGGGAAAGCATCCTGGACGTAGAGCCCAGGCAGTGCTGTTCCAGAACCTTCCGCCTCAGCAGGAATGAGGAGTGAGCCAGCCTGGGAGTCCCCAGGTGTGGTCTGTGGCTCAAGCTCAGCCACTGAACCACAGTGCGCTCCATTCCCCTCTCTTAGCTCTGTCTTCTCTGAGTGGGAAATTGTATTATCAGTTTTCTGTGCTAATATTTAGATTTTAGAATTTTACAAGAGTAATTATATTGTTTCCCTGACATGAGATGTGTTAAAAGTAAATTTTGCTCATGAAGCCAAAGGTCCTCTAAATGCTTAGAATAGTGTCCAGATGACAAGCAAGGACTCTGAAGCCACCTGTTTACGTGGGTTCAAATCCCACTCCAACTCTTACCAGCCTGCTTTGGCTAAGAACTTGGAGGGTAGTTTCTTAAGTTGCCTCAGCGTCAGTCTTCTAGTGTATAGAATGGGGACGCTAATTTTGGGACTCACTTACAGGACTTTTGTAGAGGAGGCAGAGTGAGCCCTGACACAGCTGTCAGCTGTCAGCCCTTTGGTTAGGCTCCAGTCAGATGGTGAGTATTTGAAGCTAAGATGGTTATCAGAAAGAAGGATATTTGACCCCAGTGTCAGATCATAGCTTTTCTTTTTGAAAATGTAAAATACAGAGTATGCTTGTAATACTGAAAATCAGTATTCTAAGTATCCTTTAGTAGTATGAAATCTGAATTTCAAGAGAACAGCTTCTGAAGGCTAGCTGGAGTCCTCTTGTGGAATGTGTCTGAAGACTTGTTCCAGGATAGGGAGGGGACTATGCAGGGCATTCAGGTTATTTCAGTTAATCTTCCCAGTAGCCTTGTGAGGCAGATCTCAGTGCACCCATTTCACTGATGAGGAAACTGAAGCTCAGGACAATATAATGGCCTGCCTAAACTTTACAGATGAAGAGTGGAAGGGCTAGGGTTGGAACCTCAGTGTACTTGATGTTCCAACTTTTTTTTTCTGCATTGCACTGCCTTCAGTAAGAAGTCTCTCATTCTGGGAGAGTGCTTCCTCAAACTCTAGGCTTCCTCATCCGTGGCTGCCCCTTGAGCCCTCCCCCTGGCAGACTCCTGGACCTGGAAGGGACCTGGACTGTTCCCCCAGACAGAACACCAGAGGCCCCAGTGCTCTCTCCCTGCCTGGTGCTGGAGAGACTGGTGTCTGCCTCAAGGAAGAGCACCAGGCTCCTGAGTTGCCTCCTGCCTCTTCTCCCTTTCATGTGACTCACTGTCCCCAAGCCTCCACACTGCCCCCAAGCCTATCCCCAGGGCTGTGCCTTGGTCCTTCTCCCATGGAAACCTTCTGCATCTCCTCACCCCACAACATCCCGTCCCTGAATCTTGACCTTGCCACTCCAGCTCTTTCACCATCTGGCCTGCTGGCCTCCATTCCTTTCACTCCCACATTGTGCCTCGAATGTCAGCATGCCAGACCTACCTGCAGCAGCTCCATGGGTGCAGTTCTCTCTCCCTGGGGGGCAGTTAGCAATGTCTGGAGACATTTTTCATTGTCACAACTAGAGGGAGGATTCTACTGGCATTTTATGGGTGGAGGCCAGGAATGGTGCTAAATATCCTATAATGTACAGGACACCTAAGTCCCCCAGTCCTGCCCCTGGGAAGAATTATCCTGCCCCAAATGTCAACAGCGCCAAGGTTGGGAAACCCTGCCCTAGAGTCGCATACTCCCCAGGATGTTCCATGCCTTCACATCCATGAACATGCCATTCCTTCTGCCCAGAATTCCCTTCTGGCTCCTTTGCTTGTATGATGTCAGTATTAATCTTTCTAAATCCAGTTCAGACAGCACCTCTCCTGAATGCCTTCCTCGACCACTGATAAGTATAGCTGTAGTTGTACCTGTTCATTCATTCATCGTCCATCTATCCATCCATCTACCGATCCATCCATCCATCTACCCATCCGTTCATCATCTACCCATCCATCCATCCAGCAAGTCTTGTAGCATACCCTCTGTGAGCCAGGCACTGTGCTAGGCCATAGATACACAGCAATGAAAAGACAGCATTGGCCACTGCTTTCATGGAGCTTCCAGTCCAATGAGAAAGAGAGACTTCAAACAATCCATCATACACCTAAAAGCATATAGATGCAAATTGTGAGAAGGGCTATTAAGGAAAGAACAAGGTGTAGTAATGTAAGGAGAGATAAGACATATAGGGGACCTAATTATAATGACAGGGTAGTCAGGCAACAGGCCTAACTGAGCCCTGAGGAGGGTGGAGGAACGATCAGGGGGCCACATTGGCTGGTGATGTCAAATGGTGGAGAGAGACTTAAGAGATGAGGTGGGGTGGGCACAAGTTTATGTGGTTTGTTTGTTTTCTTCAAAAGTTATTTAAAGCAGGAGAGTCACAGGATCAGAGTTTGATTTTGGAAGATTGCCCTCATTGCTGTGAGCCACCCTAGGGACAAGGAACAGGCTCAGTCTCATGCCTGGTCTTCTGACGTCCTCTACTTCTCTCTGTCCAATCAGTCCTCCACGCAGCACCAGATTAGTGTCCCCCAAAACAGGGGTGACTGGGTTGCCTGAAGCACCCCCAATATGGGAGTACAAGAAAGGAATGGGAGGTCTGGCATCAGTTAGAAGGCCACTGCTACATTCAGGGAAGAGAGGATAGTGGGGCAGTGGCAGGGGGGTGGGGAGGCTAGTGGTATTTAGACGTGGTACCAGGTTGATTGGGAGGAGAAATTGCTTCCTCTGCTCCATTTTCCCACTAGACCTGAGGCCCTAGCTAGACCTGAGGCCCCAGCTAGACCTGAGGCTGTATCATCTCGGTAGCCTTAGGCCTGGCATGCAGTGGGCAGTGGAAATTACTGGCTGATTCTCTCTCTTGCCTAGCTTAAAACTGGACTCAATTCTCTACTTGGTGGCTGAGGAAATAGACTCAAATCTAGGTGGCTTTCTCCAGGCCATGGGAGCAAGCTCCTGAGAAGCTGGAACATTAGTTTGCAGACATCAAATTTCAGGACATGCCTTTGGTGCTTTGCTGCCTTTGGTTCATCTAAGTAGCCACAATAACCCAGGTGTCCCCACAACCTCTGTGACGTTGCTACCATAATCCCCATTTTACAGGTGCAGAAACAGGCTCAGACAGGTGGAAGGCTGTCCTAGGGTGCACCAAAGGAAAACAATGCAGCCAAGATCTGCATGCAGGTGTGCTGGGAAGGGTGGCAGGTCTGCAGAAAGCAAACCATAGACAGGCACAACCCACCTTGGCAGAGCCACAGGGCAACCGTAATCGGCAAGTCTGCAGCTGTGCTCTGGGAAAACACTTCTTTTCTTTCTATTGATTATTAAGTCTTTATGCATCTCGGAGGAGGTCACTTACCTGCTTGTGGGAGGAGAGGAACACAGATATTTAGAAACTAATGACTAATGTGTGACATGCTTTACATTTTGCACAGTAGGCCACATGCACTTCGTAGTCCTAGAGACCTGGGTTCAAATCTCAGCTAAGCTATTTACTTACTGTGTAGCTTTAGGCACATTGCTTAGCATCTCTGGGCTTTGAGTTTGTTCAGCACTAAAACAGGCAATAATGTCTACCTCAGAGGGTGCTGGTGAGGGAAACAGTGCGACAGTTGTCTAATGGGCCCAGCTCAGTGCAAGGCATACTGAGGGAGAGCACAGATAGTTTCCTTTCTTTCACTGGGCATCCAGAATATGTCTCTTGAAGATGATAGGTTTAGAAGGAGACTGCAGAATTGGAGCATGCTGAGAAGGATGGTTTTTCACAGGTGGGTGTGGGGCAGTGTGGGGCCTGATGATGCTACGCAGGGGAGGCCTGAAAGGGGACCTATGGCTGTCACTGAGGCCTATGTGCCTTCTGGGCCTCTCTCTGGGCTTTCCGCAGGGTTTCTTTTTCTCTCCGAGACACAGGATGTGAGAAACGTAGGCTTTCCCCAGGGAACAACAGAAATGCACATCCCTGCAGGCTCCAGGCCCTAGAGCCCCCTGGTTCTTCAGAGAATCTCAAGAGATGAATTATAAATCATCTCAAATTGGGACAACATCTCTGACTAGGCAGATCCAGCAAATAGATAATGATGTATAAATGTCAGTATTGATCATAACAAAAATGCCTTAAAATTTAAAATTATAAGCCAATAAAAATGCCATAAAATTTAAAATTATAAGGAATAAAAAATGCCTTATAATTTAAAAACACAATTTTAAACAAAAATACTTTTTTACCTACCGAATTGGCACAAAAAAATGGATATTTCCTCATGTTGACAATACTGGGGCAAACTTGTCCTCAGTTCGCTCTTGTTGGTTATGTAATGTGATGCAGTGTTTTTCAGAGGGTATTTTGACATTGTCTGTACAATGTAAACTGTGGATAGCATTTGACTGGTGTGCTTTTCACTAGTAGGAAGTTACCCTATGGGTATATATTTCAAGTATGCAAAGGCCACTATATATTGAAAAGAACTGGGAACAACTTGGACTCTTCCCTGAGAAGGGCTTGGTTAACTGAGCTCTGGCGCACGCATGCAGAATCCTAAGCAGAGGTTTTGAGAATGAGGCTGATCTGCATGCGCCAGCATAGAAAGATATAACAGACATGCTGCTTCGTCCAAACAGCTTTAAAGAGAATGGTGTGGAGTGATCCCATTTGGGGAAACACACATAGTGTGAGCATGTTTTATTCTTGTAATTCATAAGACAGTTTTGGAAGGACACACAGAAAACTGTTAAATGTTTGGGAAATGGGAATTGGGGTAGGTGCGTTCCATTTGAAGAATTTTATTCTATACTTTTCATCTTTTTTTGTTTTTACCATAAGAATGCATCAAATTTTATTCATCTGTTTTTAGAGACAGGGTCTCTCTGTTGTCCTGAAGCTGGAGTGTAGTGGTGTGATTGTACATAGCTCCCTGCAGTCGCGAACTCCTGGGCTCAAGCAATCCTCTTGCCTCAGTCCTCTAAGTAGCTGGGACTACAGGCACATGCTACCACACCCAGGCTGATTTTTAAAGACTTTTAATAGACGGGGCCTTGTTGCCCAGGCTAGTCTCAAACTTCTGGCCTCAACTGATCCTCCTGCCTTGGCCTCCCAAAGTGCTGGGATTACAGATGTGAGCCACTACACCTGGCCTCAGATTTTCTATTAAAAAAAATCACCCCCATTTCACAGACGGTGAATGGTCTCAGAGAATGGATGTAACTTGTTCACTTTGATACACAGGGAGATCACTGTGAAGCCAGTGTCTTTGTCTGTACAGGGAGGTGTCAGAATAGCACAGTTTAAATTCAAATCCTAACTCCACCTACTTGCACTGTGACCCTGGGCAAGTTTATTAACCACTCTGACCCTCTGTTTCCTCATGACACTAGTATCTTTCTCTAAGGATTGTTGTAAAGATAAAATGAGGAAAATACATAGCAAATGTTTATCATAGTGCCTAGTACATAGTAGATGCTTAATGCAACAGTGTAATTATTATTGTTGTTGTTCTTAACATTATCTATTTAGTCCCAGAATCAGGTTCCCTGTTTCTGGAGGTCACAGGGCTACCCCAGGCAGCAAGGAGAGTGAACAGTGACATGGCCTGGGCCTCTGGACTGTGGAAGACCCAGGTGGCAGAGCTATGGGCTCCACTGTAATGATTCCAGCCTAGGCAGCTTGCCTTTGTTCAGAGCAGAAGGAGCTGGAAGTCCCCCGTAGAGGATCCTGTGGAGAGTACCTCATCTTGCCCCATGCTATGCATTGCCATAGAAGTGGGGAGTTGACAGGGCATGGTGGCTCGTGCCTGTAATCCCAGCACTTTAGGAAGCCAAGGCGGGCAGATCACGAGGTCAGGAGATCGAGATCATCCTGGCTAACACGGTGAAACCTCATCTCTACTAAAAAAAATACAAAAAATTAGCCGGGCGTGGTGGCAGTTTCCTATAGTCCCAGCTACTCGGGAGGCTGAGGCAGGAGAATGGTGTGAACCTGGGAGGTGGAGCTTGCAGTGAGCCGAGATATCGCGCCACTGCACTCCAGCCTGGGCAACAGAGCAAGACTCCGTCTCAAAAAAAAAAAAAAAAAGAAGTGGGAAGTTATAGACTTATTGAGGCAGATAGTTCATTTGAGACCAACTTTTATACTGCCTCTGAGAAAGCAAAGCAAAGGCCCAACAAGAAAAACAAAGTTTATTCCATGGAAAGAGCTCTGGACTGAGAGCTGGCATTCATACTAGAGACCTGCTTCCAACTCAGTCTTTCTGTGTGACCTGTGGCAAATCCCTTTCCCGCTCTGTGCCTCAGTCTCCCTATTTGTGAATTGATGAGGTTGGACAACACTGCCACTAAAGTCTTTTGAGCACTGACATTTTACCCTGTGTTCAGGGCCCAATACCAACCTTCAAGGGCCCAGGAAAAAACTCGAATCCAAAGAGAGAGTGTGGAGTGAGGAGCGAGAGGTGCAAATGGGGAAAGTTCCCAACTAAGGATGCAGGCCCCATCTGGGCAACTTCACCCTCTCTCTTTAGAAATAGGATTTATTTGTTCACTCATTCATTCCACAGTTTTTATGGCCTCCCTATTACGTCTTGATTCCCCAGGATCAGAGTTCAAGTGTTAGGTGGCACTTGGAACTGAGCTTAGGTTCAAGTCTGGGCTCTGCCTCCTAGTGGCCATGTGAAGTTATGAAGTCATTTCTGCTCTCTAGGACTCAGGCTCCTTATCTGTAAAATGGGAATAATTACCTTTACCTCATAGAATGATGGAAAAGATTTGCTGAGATATAGGATGTAAAGTGTTTGGCACAGTGCCAGGCACGTAGTGGGTACCTTTACAAAAAATCCAAAACCATGATCAATAGGAAAGAGTATGATATTCTTGAGTTTGAATCTAGCTCAACCCGAGGCCAGTCATTTGATCACAGGCAAGCGACTGAACTCTCAGAGGCTAAATTTCCTCATCTGAAAAATGGGAATAATAATAATGATTTTGAGGGAGAGAACTGAGGCTTGGAGAGAATGTTGTCAGGAGAATTATGAGAATTGAATGAGTCCACATCAGCAGGGCACCTGGCACTGTGCCTGGCTCACAGTAGGGATTCAGTGCCAGCCATTCATTGTCCTGGCTCTGAACCTGTCTCTTTGCTCCAGGGATGATGGGTAGAGCTTAGATCTATTTTTAGACTGTGCAAGTCCAGCTCATAAAAATACAATCTTGCTCCTTGTCAGCACTTCTGCACTTTTATTTATTGTTCCTGCCAATCTTGGGACCTCTCCATGTGGGAACCTCTTCATTATTGATAATCCTGGGAAGTAGTATTTTAAATTTTTATGATCTGTACTTTGCACCGTCTGAACCACCATGTATTATCTGCCCTTGCCAGTGAAATGGGAATTATATCCAGACAAGGGGTCCTTTAGGGATGAATAATTTATCCCATTTTCACAATGCCAATTATATTAAATTATGTTCTTCATATTAGCAGCTGACAGGACAATGGGGATCCAATGTGTAAATATGGAAAGAAAACAAAGTTATTGCTTTGCCCAAATCCACAATCATATTTGAAAACCTGGAGTTTCATTTTTCCAAATATCTATAAAACCCCACTTTTAAGAATAAAAAGAGTAGGAGGAATTTTGCCCCTTCCCTCTCTACTTTTCTTCTCTTGTTTCTGCAGATAGACAAGGGGCTCAGGGCTCTGTTTTGCTCCATTTTCTTTTAACTGCGGGAAAAAGAAGAATGTCTAGAAGAGAGGCTTTCTTTGCATATTTATTTTTCTCCTGTCTTGCTCTCTTTGCCTATGCAAGCTGATTCCTCCAAGGTACAATTAATAATGATTGGCTAACATTTCTTAATGCTTTCCCTTTCAGAGTACTAAAAAAAAGGAACTGTGACTTTGTCGTTTATGGAAGGGAAATGTTTCTGGCTCTACTCCACAGTAACAAAACACTAAGCTTTATGAAAGTCCTCTAGCTGGCTGGTTGTAGTGACTTTGTAGGGTTGTATTTTCCCTGCTATCTGCCGGGCCCCATGCAGTGTACCTTCACTGTGGCCAGAGGCCTCGCCTGTGCCTGAAATGCATACCTGCAAAGCCGTTTTCTCATTTATAATCATTCCTCAGCTCTTCACTGCCCTCACATTAATCTTCAAGGTGCCTAGCATGGCATTCAGAGCCTCTGTGTGCCTCTCTAGCTTCCTCCCTGTCACCTACTCACCTCACCCATCCTGTTCCCTGGCCACTTAAAACTGCTTCTCTGTAGTTGCCTCAGGTGCTGGCCTCCCAGATGTCTTCTGAAGGTTTACTGGTATTATCTCTCCCTCATCTAGAGGGATCTTTCCGCTGGGTTTGGAAACAAGGAAGCTGGCCAGGGCAAAGGTCCAAAGAGAGATGACCATGTCCTGTATTGGGGTAGAGGCTGTGCAACTGAATGAGTGGGTTGATTTAAGGGAAATTTTTGAGGAAGCTGGAGCTGGAATGGGTAGAATAATGGAATGAATTTTGAGACTAAAGGGAAGGGAGGAATCATGAGCGATTCTGTCTTTGATTTGACGTAAACAGTGGTTTGGATAATGCTGCTGTTATCTTCTAAGTTGGGGATTACATGGCATGAAGATGTTGAGAGTGAGGTGGCTGGGGCAGGAGGGTCAAGGGTAAATGTCTGATAGGGTCATCTGAGTGTTGAGTGATATCTGAGTAGAAGTATATATTTGGGAGTCATGAGCATAAACAATGAACTTGATTAGCCAGGTGTGGTGGCACATGCCTGTAGTCCAAGCTACTCAGGAGGCTGAGACACGAGAATTTCTTGAACCCAAAAGGTAGAGGTTGCAGTGAGCTGCGATCACACCACTGCACTCCAGCCTGGGCAACAGAGCGAGACTGTAAAAAACAAACAAACAAAAAAACCAATGAACTTGGAAGTGATGGGAGTGAGAACATGCAGAGGGGGCTTGTAGATGGAAAGAAGAGTGGTCATGAGCTGGCTTTGAGAAATCCCAACACTGAGAGATCAGCAGAAAGAGGAGGAGCCTGGAGTGGAGACTGAGGAGGGCTGCTGGGTGAGCCAGCAACAGAACCAAGAGAGAGGCTGCCATGGGCTCAAGGGAGGAGAACCTTTCAAGGAGGAGAGAGAGAACAAGCTTGTCAAAAATGACTGAGAGGTCAAAGAAGATGAAGGCAGAGCACTGTCCATTTGTTCCAGGCAAACAGGCCAAGACCTTTTGAAATGGAGATGGAGTTCCAAAGAGCTAACACTTCCTCGGGGTGAAGACAAAATATTGTGTAGCAGCCTGAGTTGCTTTTGGAGAAAATGTGGCTCAGCTAAAGAAAAGAGCAGATGACTGAGGACTCACATGGTGTTAGGCACCCGCCTGTCTCTTGGCCTGTATTTGAACTTTGTGGTTTGAGGAGTGAGGACCTGAAGCTAAAGGGACTGTTTTCATTAGAAAGTCACTCAGAGCCTAAGAGCATTTCATAAGGGTTCAGAGCAAAGCAGGACATGGATTTGAAGAGAGGGTTATGGTCCCAACTACGTCTAACTTCAGTACCCTCTAACCCCATGACTGCAAATGGTGAGAGGTATATTTTTATGATAAATATATTATACATATAAATTATTATACGTATACTTGAAGTTGATGTAAATGACATCACACAGTATATAAAAACCTCGTGGTATCTAATTTCTTTTGTTCAATGTAATGTCTATGAAATTCATCAATGTATATGTAGTATAGTGGTGAGGCATTCCATTTTCTGAGTAAAACACAATTTATCGATTCTCCTATTAGTGTACATTTGAGATGTTCCCAGTTTGGGGCTATCAGGAACAAAGCTGCAATGAATGTTCTTGTATCTTTTGGTGGACCCATTATGTTTTTGAGCTGACTTTTTGCTGACACCTAGGAAATCTATTGATTTTGGTTTACTTATTTAGTATTTGGCTACCTTACTAAATTCTAATCGCTTTTCAGTTCATTTTCTTGCGTTTTCTTGGAAGACATCTGTATCAGATAGAAAGCTTTTAGTTTCAAGTAACAGAAAACCCAGCCAAAATTGGATTAAGGCTCAAAGAGTAGGTATTTGCCACTATAACTGTGGATCCCAGAGTAGGTCTAACTTCAGGCAAGGTGCAATCCCAGGGTAGGAGGTCATCTGGACCCGGCTCCATTTCTCTGGGTTCCTCTTGGCTCTGCCCTTCTTTGTGTGCTGCCTTTGTTCTTCTCCTGGTTCCCATCAAGATGGCAACAATTCCAGGACTAAAGTCTTCATCATACCATCCAAAGGAAGAATCACTCATGAAGACCTACAAGGCTTCTTTCATCAAGACACTAGTCAATACTACCTCATAGCTCATTGGTCCAAATTGGGTAACATGCCCATGACTGAGTCAATCAAATTGTGTGATCAATAGGATGGTATGCCCTGATTGGCTCAACTTCACTAGGGACCATCACTGTCACTAAGGAAGTGGTCAATCCCACTGAACCACATGGCTGCCACACAGTGAGGCAGGGGTGGGTTCCCAAAAGGAATATCATAGAGCTTTTGGTTGAAGAAGGAGATGGATGCTAGAGAAGCAACCTCAAAATATTTTTTATTATGAGAATAAAAATGATATTGCCTGTAATGATTATTCATGGTCTTGTTCTGACAGTAATATTTTTCAGTTCTGTCTCCTGCCTCAACATGTTGGTTAGAATATGGTGTCTTTTAAGTTTACACAGAATGGAAATGGTTTTCAGCTTTTTCAAAAGCTCCGGGAAGGATGTTTATAAAAATAGAGAGGGAGCGAGAAAGACTAAGAAGCAAGTACTTCTTAATATTTTTTTAAAAAATTTACTAGTCTCTGAGTTTGCATCCAACGTTTGATGTGAAGATTCTCAAGAACAGTCGGAGGACTGTGGATCTAGAAAGGAAGGGATCAAGCCAAGAGATGATGGAAATAGACTTGGCAATGTGGGAAGGTGGACTAGTTTTCAATTGCTGTGTGACAAATTACCAAAAATTAAGTGGCTTAAAACCCACAAACTTATTATCGCACAGTTTTCGTAGGTCAGAAGTCCAGCCATAGGCTAGCTGGGTTCTCTGCACAGGGTCTCATGAGCCTGAAATCAAGGTGTTGGCCAGGCTGCATTCCCACTGACACTTGGGATCTTCTTTCAAGCTATTGAGGCTGTCGACAGATTTCAGTTCCTTGTGGTTGGAGGACTGAGGTCCTGGTTTTCTTGTTGGCTCTTGGTTGAGGGTTGCCCTCAGGTACTAGCAGCATGGCTCTCTCTCAGCATGTCAGTTTAATTCTTCAAGGTCAGTGGAGAATCCCTTTCCAGTCTGTTACCCTGGAGTTTTACATAGCACAATGTAATAATGGTAGGGACTAGCCCATCATAACCACAGGTCCAGCCCACATTCTAAAAGAAGGAAATTATACAGCACATGAACACCATGGGGCAGGAATCTTTGGAGCCAAATTAGAATGCTGCCTACCACAAAAAGCAATTATTACCCCAAGGCTTGTGGCTCATGCTGACCAAGAAATACATGTATTATATATATTAATAGATCTGTTATATGTATATATTACACACACACACACACACATATATATATACACACATGCATGGGGAGATAAAATTAAAATTGCAAATCCAAGTTTGTGAATATTTCTAAAATCGTGGATTAAGAGAAATAATCAGACATCTAAATTTTCTGTACCACTTCATAATCTGACAGTTGATCTAGTGATGTCCAAAATATTTCTAATAACTGGAATTTGTAGAATATCCTTTCAGTTCATGAAGCACCTGCATGTATGTTCTTTCATTTGGTCCATCCTAGAATGCTGTGAACTAGCCTAGGAGCTTTACCATTTGCTCTTTTGTTTACATTGGCTTCCGACTCTCACATTCGCATTGCAGTTCACATGCCAGCAAAGCGAGTCCTTGTAGATCACATACTGTTTCCACTTTTGTTTCTTTGGTTCTGTGGTTCACTTTGCAGAGACTGTCTTCCCTTGTTTTGTCCACCCAGAAAACTTCTATTCATCTTCCAAAACTCTTTTTTTTCTGTTTTTGAGACGGAGTGTCGCTCTGTTGCCAGGCTGGAGTGCAGTGACACAATCTCGGCTCACTGCAACCTCTACCTCCCGGGTTCAAGTGATTCTCCTGCCTCAACCTCCTGAGCAGCTGGGATTACAGGCACGTGCCACCATGCCCAGCGAATTTTTTTAATTTTTAGTAGAGATGGGGTTTCACCATGTTGGCCAGGGTGGTCTTGATCTCTTGACCTCATGATCCACCTGTCTCGGCCTCCCAAAGTGCTGGGATTACAGGTGGGAGCCACTACGCCTGGCCCTCAAACTTTTTTTTTTTTAGGCAGGGCAGTTGGGGGCATTCTTGAATGCCCATGTTCCTGAGAAGTCCTTGTGTTGCTCTTGATAGGCTAGGTAGGGTGACCCTGCAGCCTGACAGGTGCAAGGCTCCACTCTACAGCTGCCTCAGATATCTATGGAAGAAAATGTGATAGCACCCAGATGTTACTGGGTTGATGTTCTGAATGTCTAACTTGCATCAACTCATTTATGCCTCCCAACAATCCAACGAGGTGGTCGTGGTGATTTCCCCATTTTATAGATAAGAAAATCAAGACACAGAAGGCTTCATCAACTCATCCAAGGTCACCAGCTAGTAAATGCTGGAGCCAGGATTTGAACTCAGCCTACACTTGTACACTCCCCTACAATATTGACAATATTGGTATCTGCTTTATAGTGTAGAATTAAGTGAGGTAAGGCATGTCAAATGCTCAATGCCTGCTATATAGTAAATGCACAAAGTATGAGAATTATTTTTCTTATCTGTGGTACAAGAGCTTCTGCTTTCCTATTCTTTGGCCTAGGGAGTAGGAAGAAAATAAAAATAACAGAGCATCCTTCTGCCCCACCCCCGGTAAGCTCTCATCCATGTTTGGCTGTGTCGCTTCGCTGTTTAAGGAAGCCAAGGGCTCTCTTTTTGTTGTTTGGAGGAACAGACTGCAAAGAGGGCGGGATACAACAGCAGAATTTCCAGCCGGAAATGGGTTCTAGAGGTAAGAGAGGGTGGGGTGCTGATGGGCTGGGGTCCAGGGCCTCCTTAACCCCCATAAATCCAGCCATAGGTTAGCTGGGTTTAGGTGCCACCTGGTAGATGTTCCATGTATGGTAGTGCCGTTCCTATCCCTTCCTTTTTGAGCTGCATTGAGTCCATGGCATGCCTCACAGATGTTAAAGGACATTCTTCATAGAAGAATTCTTGCTCTAGTTAATACGCTTGACTGTTGTCTCCAGGGAAAGTTGGTGGGTGTTTTCAGTGACAATTCTGTTAATTTGAGCCATAATGGGAAGTAGGAGTGATCATGGTTAGAAGATTACTTCATTTTAGCTGTGTGACCCTGGACAAGTGACTTAGCATCTCTGAGCTTGAGTTTCCTTGTTAGGGGAATGGAAATAGTAGTGATAGGTAGGTAAGGCATATGAAGTGCTTCATCTAGTTCCGGCACATAATAAATGGTTCAAAAATATTGCTCATCATCATCTCACTTAACTCTCAAAGCAACCTTACAAAATAGGGATACGATTCGAATTATTTGTCTCTATTTTACAGATGAGACCTTGAGGCTTAGACAGCTTCTGTGTTCCTCATGGTACTGCAGCACTTGGCAATAGTTATTGATTATCTGTCAGGTTTCTTTTTCTTTCACTTTGCCTGCACAGTGGGATGGAGTTACATAAATGTCTTGTCAGGTTGACAGCATATCTTGATAGGATGTTAACCACCTCTGCAAAAATATTCAGACTTTAGAAAAATAAAATGATACAACAGATTGAACAGAACTTTATATTTTTCTTCTCACAAGTCCCCAAATCAAATTGGAATTAAGTGTGTGTGCAAAGGCTTAGAAACAGAATCTTCATCGTAACTTTCTATTTTATTTATTTACATATTTATTTATTTATTTAATTTTTGTGGGTACATAGTAGGTATATATATTTTCGGGGTACAGGAGATATTTTGATACAGGCATGCAATGTGAAGCACATCATGGAGAATGGGGTATTTATCCCCTCCATCCCCTCCATTTATCCTTTGAGTTACAAACAATCCCATAACTTGTTTATATAACCAAAACTGTGGAGGCAACCTAAACGTGTAACAATTTAAGTTTAATTAGATCAGTTGCAGTACACACATGCAGTGAAGTGTTATACTATGCCAAAAGGCAAAATAAAATCATGTGTTTGTTTACATTGGAAAATTGGAGAAAAATATAGCGTTGTGTGATAAAAGGTTATAAACTATAAAGTATGAATTCATCTCATAAAATATATGTTTTCACAAATATTAAATATATAACAATATATACATATATAAGTCTATATAAATATCTAAAAAGGTGTAATCAAAATTGTTACCTAGGGTTGTCTCTGTTGGAATGGGGAAGTATTATGAGTAATTTGAATTTTCTCTTACGTGTGTTTGAAGGGGGGGTTCTTTATTTTTTTGATCTTTATGTCATGTGTAACAAATTCTGGTTACTAAAAACAAAGGAAGGAAAATGTTTCCAGTCTCCATGCACGCTAACACAGTGGTTGACTCTTTCAGGTGATTGTGAAGACAAGAACGGAATATCAGCCGGAACAGAAGAACAAAGGGAAGTTCCGGGTGCCGAAAATTGCTGAATTTACGGTCAGTTTCTTGATGGTGTAATAGAAAGAGTAAAGGAGAGGCTGGCTCCAGCCAGCTCAGCACACCTCGTGCTTGAAGCAAGTACTGCTGTGGGTGGGGAAATGACGCAGGCTATTTCTGGAGGATTTCTTGAAGCCGTACAGTCTGGCCACTGAATTTAATCAAATAACAAGAACTCTGCCTCTGAGGTCTATCATATTCTCGTGTACTCTGGAATGTTCTGATAAATCTCATAATTGATAAATGCCTCTTTTATTCCTCCTCCTTTCTCCTGTTCCCTTCTTCCTGCTTTTTCATCACAATCTCCAGGAAATGTGATGGAAATGCAGTAAGTGACTCACATTTTAGTCCTTCGTTGCAACAAATATGAGAAAAACAAAGGCAGGGGGGAAGAAAAGCTGGCTTCTTGGTGGTGAAACCCTAATGGTTGGCTTCCTATTTCTTGGTGGAGGGGCCATGAGGAGCACTGGGGAATATGTTGCTAGCTGTGATGAATTGCATCAAGGAGCCACAAAGCATTCTCTGTGAGGGTGAAAGAGGAACCCCAGGGAATGCCCTGAGGAAGTCACTTAGGAGCTGAGGTGGGTGGGGAAGTGGATAGGAAGCAGGTACAAGGTGCTGGCAGCTGAGGAGAGTGCAGCTTGTGCAAAGGCCCTGAGGCAGGAAGGAGGCTAGCCCCAACCCTGAATAGAAACAGAAATAGAAACCCTGAATAGAAATAAGGACAGTGAGGGCCAGGCACGGTGGCTCACGCCTGTAATCCCAGCATTTTGGGAGGCTGAGTCAGGCGGATCACCAGGTCAGGAAATCGAGACCATCCTGCCTAACACGGTGAAAACCCATCTGTACTAAAAATACAAAAAATTAGCTGGGCGTAGTGGTGGGCGCCTGTAATCCCAGCTACTCGGGAGGCTGAGGCAGGAGAATGGAGTGAACCAGGGAGGCAGAGCTTGCAGTGAGCCAGGATTGCACCACTGCACTCCAGCCTGGATGACAGAGCGAGACTCCGTCTCAAAAAAAAAAAAGAAAAAAAAAAAGAGATAAGGACAGTGAGGCCAGGCTCTAGGAGGGTGCAGAGAGCAGACAGAGATAAGGCAGAAGTGGGCGGAGGGCAGACAATTCCAAGCATTGAAGGCTGTATGAAGGCATTTAGGGTTTAATACTAAAAGCAACAGGAAGCCTTTGAAGGACTTCAGGAAGAGACGGGACATGATTTGGGTTTTAGAAAAAGTATGCTGGCTTTTACATGGCTAATGGAGTGTGGTGGATGAAGGGGGATGGGGGGGCACTATTAGGCTGCTGCAGTCATTCAAGTGAAAAAACACACAAAAAATGGTGGCAGATCAGATAAGGTGGTGTGTGGGTGGAGAGATGCAGGTAGATCTAAAATATTTAGGAGGCAAACAATCAGCCCTGGAGGCAGTAGAACAAGTGGTCCTGTGGATGGACGATGCAGCAGCCTGGCTGGGCTTGAGCCTTGGTTCCACCTTATCCTAGCTGTGTGGCCACAAGCGAGTCACCAAGCCTCGCTTATCAAGTGGAGATAATAGTAGGGTTGCTGTGATGAAGTACAAAGTGCATGCAAAGCACTTGGATCTGTACAGGATAAGTGTGTAATAGTAGCCTTTTTATGCCAACTGTGACTGGGAGCTTTGAAAGTGAACATGACTCGTGGTTGGTTGTCTGGGAATCGAAGTGTATGCGGGGAGAAACGTGGGTTTGTTTGTCTTTGACTATTTTTCTCCCCGCTAAATCAGTACTGAAGCAGCTGAGTATGTGGCCCAGGGGAGGAGTGTGGTCCCTCTGTGTGCATCCCCTGGAATGTGGAACTTCCCTAGATGCCACCCTCCTCTTGGAGAGCAGCGGCTGGTCTTACTTTTTTATTGTGCTTTCAGTGTCTGCCACACAGCACAGGCCCAGTGAAAGTGGACCAAGACCCAGCTGCGTACAAGTACTTGCAGGAATAAGCAGGTACCTGCATGAATGAGCACAGAGCTTGCAGGAGAGGCCTGGGGTATCTTGGTGCACCAGGCCATGGGGTCAAGTTGACCTGCCTTCGTGGCAAGAGCTCACAAGAAATATTCCCAGGTTCACGTGTAAGAATGTTTGCTGCAGTACTATCTATAAAATTAGAGTATTAATATTCCCAGGTTCACATGTGAGAATGTTTGCTGCAGTACTATCTATAAAATTAGAGTATTAATATTCCCAGGTTCACGTGTGAGAATGTTTGCTGCAGTACTATCTATAAAATTAGAGTATTGGAAACTAGACTTTCAACAACTTTCTTGTGATTTCATAAATGGGAACACATCCATATGATGAATTACTTTACAGTTTCTTAAGAATTACCTTTTTTTCTCAGAGAGTAGTTTTCTCTAAATTATATGTTTATGAGATACTTTCATCTGATTTTTACTTCTCTATGCTTTCCAAATTTTATGCAATGTGCACTTAATTATTTCAATAATCAGACAAAAATCAGAATTATTTTTTAAGTGTGCTTTTTTAAAAAAAAACAGATAAGAGTGTTAAGTGTTTTTAATGAAATTATCCCTTATCCAGCAGTCATTTGAAATGATGGCTGTGAAGTGCAATAATTTGGGCAAATACTTAAAGAGAGAATGTTGAGTGAGTAAAGTAGAGATTAAGATTGTGTGCTTTCTAGGATTGGAGCTATGAAAAATTACAAATACAGAGGAACAACAATATGGAAATAAATGTATTAATATTAAAATGCTGTCTATCGCTGTGTTATTAGCAGTGATGTAGGGCTACTTTTTTTTTTTTTTGTCTTCTTTGACAACTTTTGGTGATGTGGCTATTTTTTCATATCTACGTGAGAGATTGATATAATCCCCTATGGCTCCGAGAGGTGACATAACATGCTTACCCACCAGCAAGTGGCAGAGCCAGTAGGCAGAGCCAGGGCCTGGAGGCCTCTCTGCTCAGCCGTGTTGCCTGCAGTAGGTAACTTCTGGGTAGAACAGAAATGAGTCAGCTAAGAGAAAATGGGTGCTGGGTCAGGGACCAGGGCCTGTAGAAGTTCTCCACCCCTGCACAGTTTGACTCGATTAGTCCTGGGGGTCAGGAAAGAAGGGCTTTGTGGTTCAGGGGCAGCCCTCTGTCAGCCCTGTCAGGCATGGGCAGAGGGGGACCTGCACTTGAAACAAAATGGGAGGAATGGAGCAGATTCTCTTGTGCTTATGTAAAGCTGCAAGCATTAATTAGCCTAGTTTTTCACTTTCTTAAAGAGAGCTCCTTCTGAGCCCCGTGAAAGATGCATCTGCAGGTGCAGAGGTGGATGCAGGGAGGCGTGGAGGTAATTAAGAAGAGTCTGAGGGTCTGAGCTGAGTCAGCTGGCTGGGGCTCATGATCCAGGGAGGGCTGTTATGGAGGTGGAATTTACAGGACTTGCTCCTGGTTGGAGGAAGGGCATTGGGGGACTCTTTGGTGTTTGGCTTGTCTACCTGCCGCTGAGGTAGGGAGCTGGGGGGATGCTCTGAGTGTGAGGTGCCTGGAGACCATGGGTGGGGATGGGGAAGACAGGTGGTCTGGCCACCCTTGGAACTAATAGGTTTGGAGCTCAGGATGGAGATTTCCACTGGAGAACTAGGGCTGGAGTCAGGGAATTTACAGTTAGAGAGCTTGGTGCTGTTACACAGTCACTGGGTCACCCTGCAGATATATTGCCCGGGGCTGAGGGAACCCTGGGAACTGCAAAGGTGCACCTCTTCTCATTCCAATCCCTTCATGGATCTGGGACAGCTTGTGATTTGAATTTCAAAATTAACCTGCAGAAAGCAGTTCATGGCAATTATACTGTGAGAGAGAAAAGAAGGGAGCAGGGTGGGGAGAGATGAATAGAGAAAGAGGAGCTGAAAGAATTGCCTGGAGTTTTTGTCATTTCTGAAACTAGGGAGGCCCTGCCGTCATTGTAAAGGGCCACAGACTTGAAATATTTTCATCAGTTATGTGAGAAAATGGGAACATGCAAAGAAAAAAACCCTCCTTCTTTCTTAATCTGAGAGCAAGGCGTTCTCTAAAACTGATTTTGCTATGGATGGTGCTGGCGCTGTGGTGGGTGTTTGTGTCATGGGATCCTGGTGCTGTGGAAGGTGCTGGTGATGTGGAAGGTGCTGGTGTCATGTTGGGGGTGCTGGTGTTATGGTGATCCTGGTGCTGTGGAAGGTGCTGGTGCTACATAGGGTGCTGGTGTCCTGGTGATCCTGGTGCTGTGGAAGGTGCTGGTGATGTGGAAGGTGCTGGTGTCATGTTGGGGGTGCTGGTGTTATGGTGATCCTGGTGCTGTGGAAGGTGCTGGTGCTACATAGGGTGCTGGTGTCCTGGTGATCCTGGTGTTGTGGAAGTTGCTGGTGCTATGAAGGGTTCTGGTGTCACGGTGATCCTGGTGCTATGGAAGTTGCTAGTGCTATGAAGGGTACTGGTGTCATGGTGATCCTGGTGCTATGGAAGGTGCTGGTGCTGTGGAACGTGCTGGTGTCATGGGAATCCTGGTGCTATGTAAAGTGCTGGTGCTGTGGAAGGTGCTGGTGTCAAGGGGATCCTGGTGCTGTGGAAGGTGCTAGTACTATGGAGGGTGCTGCTGTCTTGGTGATCCTGGTGCTATGGAAAGTGCTGGTGTCATGGTGATCCTGGTGCTATGGAGGGTGCTGGTGCTGTGGAAGGTGTTGGTGCTATGGAGGTGATCCTGGTGCTGTGGAGGGTGCTGGTGTCACGGTGACCCTGGTGCTGTGGAGGGTGCTGGTATCATGGTGATCTTGGTGCTGTGGAGGGTGCTTGTGTCATGGTGATCCTGGTGCTATGGAGGGAGCTGGTGCCAAGGAGAGTGCTGGTGCTCTAAAGGTTACCGGTGCTCTGAAGGTTGTTGGTGCTATGGAAGATGCTGGTGCTGAGGAGGGTACTGAGGCTCTGGAAAGTGCTTATGCACCTAGCTATGCTGCCAGGCCTGGTTGTTTCCAGGCTCCTCTGTGAGTTGGAGCTGAGTTTGGATTTGGAAGTCATTGGTGCTAAGCTGTGGAGAGGCACAGCTGTCCTCCAGGGGTACACCTGGGTTTGAGGCTAGGCTCGCCTGGGCATCTTAGATCTTGGCTTTGCCATATCTTAGCTTCATGACCTTGGGAAAAATCTCTTCACTCCCAAGCTCCTAATTTTTCATTAATAAAATCAGACAACAATAATGAATAGTCTGTCTTTGGTGCACTCTAGGGGCTTAATAAATTATCATTTTCTTTCCTTCCTATTCATATCCTTTTTCTTCCTCTTGTGTTCTTAGCTTCCTGTCTAATTAGCTGCATTTTGTTTGTTTGTTGGGCTCTAGGCCTCTCTTTGCAGGCTTTTCTCCCTGGGAATGTGACTGGGAGAACCTGGAGGAACATTTCAAGGGGTAGCCCGTTCATTGTCAGGATTCATGGGTGGTCTCTGGCTTCCCACAGTAATTCCTGGAGGCACATGTTTGCTTGTTGGTAAGGGTAGGCCTTTTTTTTTTTTTTTTTGAGACAAGGTCTTACTTTGTCACCAAGACTGGAGTGTACTGGCATGATCATGGCTCACTGCAGCCTTGACCTCCCAGGCTCAAGTGATCCTCCCACCTTAGCCTCCTGAACAGCTGGGACTATAGGCACATGCCACCATGCTTGGCTAATTTAAAAAGGTTTTTCTTTTTTTGGTAGAGATAGGGTCTCGCTTTGTTGCTTAGGCTGGTCTTGAACTCCTGGCCTCAAGTGATCCTCCTGCCTCGGCCTCCCAAAGTTCTGAGATTACAGGTGTGAGCCATCATGCCCAGTCTGGTCATTGTTTTCGTAGGCTACTTTTTAGTACTTCAGTTATAAGATGAATAATAATGTCTTAAATATGCTTTTACATCTACTTTTCAGCCTAACAACAATCTTGGGAAGTAGGTACTTTCATTATCCCCATTTTACAGATGAGGGAACTGACGCTCAGAGAAGTGAGGTGATTTTCCCAAGGTCACATAGCCAGGAAACGTCAGAACAAAGCAAGAACCCGGCTCCATGGCTCCATATCCCATTCTCTCTGCCACAACTTGATGTCACCCTGCCATTGTCCTGGCCAAGCTGTGACCTTCCTACCTTCTTTCCTTCCTTCTTGGTCTTCCCCCCTTTTCTTCTTTGTCGTTATTAATATTGCTTCTGGCCTGGGCTCAATGCCTGTTGCTGGGAGATACAAAAATGGATAAAACAAAACCCCTGCCCTGAAGGAACTAACAAATGTGTGGATCAGACAAGAGACATTCTGTGCAGCTTCTCAGCTGTGCTCTTCCTAGAGTCAGCAACTCTGGGACCCCTTCCTGATCCTCTAGCTAGATTTGGGACCTCCTCTGGGCTCTGTAGGGTCATGAGGCCTCCTTTCCCACTCTCCTCTGCCTGGCCTATCCCGCACCTGCAGCCCCCTCTAGCTTCTGATCCCTGGAGAGCAGGGAGGTGTCTGGTGCATCTCTGTGTTCCCAGTTCCCAGCACTGGCCTGGCATGGAGCGGGCTTTGGGTATGTTGCATTGTGGGCCCTGTCTCTTGGGATGGTCTCAGGAGCATCCCTGACCCCACACCCTGATCCAGCATTCAGAGAATCTGCCTCATTAGGCTCTGGCCAGGGCCAGCTCAGACTGGAGGGTGTGCAGGCACTTGGGAAGGATCCTGGGAATGCCTGCAGTCCAGACCTAGAGCACATCCAGTGGGGAGAAGCTGCAGTGGGAGGGGCACCTTAGCCCAAAGGGACAAGAGCTCCCCATTCTCTTGTTAAAATGAGGTGGGACCAAGAACTGGAAATGAGAGGGTCACTCCTTTTTAAACAACCAGTGGCTCATGCCTGTTATCTTAGCACTTTGGGAAGCCGAGGTGGGTGGATCACGAGGTCAGGAGATGGAGACCATCCTGGCCAACATGGTGAAACACCGTCTCTACTAAAATACAAAAATTAGCCTGGTGTGGTAGCATGCACCTATAGGTCCCAGCTACTTGGGAGGCTGAGGCAGGGGAATTGCTTGAACCCGAGAGGTGCGGCTTGCAGTGAGCCGAGATTGCACCACTGCACTCCAGCCTGATGACAGAGCAAGACTCAGTAACAACAATAACAACAACAAGAACCAGTGTCAGTGGGCTATTATTAAAACAAAGAGCAACAAGTAAAACAAAAATAAAACCCCAGTTGAAGTTTCAGGCTAACATTAGAAGGTGTGGATTTTTTGCTGTTTCATCCATTCACTGATCCATTCCACTCTTTGGGCTCCTGCCTGTGACTAGCACTTTATGTGCACTACCCCGCTGAATGGTCCAGCACGCCAGGCTGGCGGGATTGTTACCCCACTTGCACATGAGGAACACAGGCTCAGAGAGGCACAGTGAGCCATCTGAGGTCCACACCCTGGAGGCTGCGCAGCTGGGCCACCTGCTTGGGTAGACAGGATCAGGGAAGGTTGCTCAAAGGAGGCTGCAGCTAAATGGAAGGGGATCCCTGGCTACACAGGAATGGCTCCTAAGGATGCTGCTGAGCTCACTTACCTGCCAGTGGCTCCTTCTCCTTTCCTTTTATAATCTAGGGCCAAGAAATGGGGGCCTTGGCTCCCTGTCTCAAGCCTCAACTCTGCTCACGTTCCCTCCAACACTAACAGGAGAAGAAGCAGGGAGAAACACAGAAACCAGCCTCCTCAGTGCTGGCCACTGCATCTAGCAGCCATAGAGCCAGGCCTCTCTCCCTCTGGAAGTCTCTAGTGACTGTCCTTTCTTCTCTGTTCTCATTCCAACACTCTGGTTCAACCCACATCACCGCCTGTCCCAGCCCTCTCCCTGATCCCTGGCCCCTTTCCTCAGCAGCCCCAGTCCTTTCTCCTCCCCTTCTAGAGCACATGCCCCACAGTGGCATTCCTGTGCCTCCATTGCTCACCCGCCTTTCCCATGGGTGCATCCACCTCCTGGAAGCACTGGCCCTTCCCTCATGATCCTGTCCATTTGATGCCTCCCTGCCTTTGTCTGTGTCATCCTTTCTAGCTGGATTGTCTTTCCTGCCTGCCATGGGGCCATCTCGCTCTTCATCCCTCAACACCAAAAGCACATGGCCTGGGCCTGTGCAGTCTTGCTTGCACTGACATGCAAAGCCTGTCCTTTCTCCTTTGGGTTCCTGCATGTCCTATAGGACCCTCCATTCTAGTACCAATTAAACAGAGTTGGCATCAGTGAGTTACCTACTAGGTCTCCTGCTGACTGGACCAGGAGCTCTTTGAGGCAGGAATGGTGTTTTTTGGTCTCTGTACCCTAAGAAGCTAGCCAGCACCTGGCCAGATGAAGCACTAAAAAATGCCCTTAATAAATGAATAAGGCTGGGTGTGGTGGCTCACACCTGTAATCCTAGCACTTTGGGAGGCCAAGGTGGGAAGATTGCTTGAGCCCAGGAGTTTGAGACTGGCCTGGGCAACATGGCAAAACCCCATCTCTACAAAAAATGCAAAAAATTAACTGGATGTGGTTACGCATGCCTGTGTTCCCAGCTGCTCAGGAGGCTGAGGCAGGAGGATCATCTGAGCCTGGGAGGTTGAGGCTGCAGTGAGCCGGATTGTGCCACTGCACTCCAACCTGGGTAACAGAGTGAGATCCTGTCTCAAATGAATGAATGAATGCATAAGGAGGTGAATGAGCAAACAAAAAAAATCCTTATGGCTGACCAAGAAACTCCACATCAATCACATCAACTGCTCTGTTTGCCTCATTTCCAGTATCTTTATTTAAAATCAGAGCCCTATCTTTTCTTCTGAACTCTTGCTGATAACACATCCTCATAACTCTCTTTCTGATGCCACATTCCTAAGAAGTTAGACAACATTTCTAGCTTCACCATTTGCTTCTACCAATTTTTCTTCAAAACTCCAGGGCCTTCGTTTCATGGGATTCTAATATTTGCTGACAGCAGCAAATGGAGATAAGCGATTTTACTTTATTTGTTGTCTTGGTTTTTATTGCTCTCTCTTTCTTTTAAATTTTGAGGAACACTTTTAGGCAAGTTATTAAAAACACTACCTGCTGGGTTAGGAGCAGAGTCATTATTTGGCATGGAAAGAATTTGCACATGAGGACTTGGTGGAGAAAGGCTGCCAGAGTGTTTCATGTTTATTATTTCACTTCTGTCCAGGGTTTTATTGAAAATCAGACTGAAGATGCTGGCCTATGTTTTTGTCCAGGTGCTTTTGCCTGGCTTTGTGAGTGTACTATTAGAATGACCTTCAAAAATATATGCTGTTATTAATTGATAGTTGCAAAGCAATTGTGGCTTAATTTTTTAACGAAACATTCCTCTGAGACAGAAAACACACATTGTGCTGCCTTAGGAGGAATGTGCATAGGGTTTGATGAGAGACGGGGTGTTTCAATGACTACCCCATCGCAAAAGGATGGGCTTTTATTACCGGCTTTACATTCTCGTCGATCCAAACAAACATTGTTAAGTAAATGCTGCAATAAAGCAAGTCACTTTTTAATAAACGTAGTGTAGAAGAAGACTTCTAGGGTATAGTGAGCACTCTTGTTTCCTATGGGACTCCTGCAGGGGTGGGCTGGAGTAATTTACACCCACTCCTGAGAGCTGATTCTTCCAAGTTTGCAAGCCAGTTGTGAAACTGTTGGAAGCTTGAAATCAATCATGGTGGGAGTATTTACACCATGGAAATCAGCAACGGCTACAAATCTCCTCCTCTCCCCCCAAGAGCTGGTCTCTCAGCACACCACTGTGGAAAGGCAATATGGAAGAAACACATGGGTTAGGGATTTGATCCCATGGGTTTGTGAACTAGAACATGTCATTTCAGCTCTCGGAACCTGTGTTTCCCAATCTGCAAAATGGGTGGCTGAAGGCTCCATCATAGACCTAGTGCGAGGCCTAAGTGAGGCAATGTAAGCTAACACAGTTGTTCCACTGTGGCTCGATAAACGTGAGCTTCCTCTTGTAGCTGCATGGTAGTTTCATTTCTGGGGAGGGAGGTCTCTTGCTAGATGGATGCTGCCACCTAGCTTGGGTCTCCAGTGGGAAGCTATGCCTGGTACCTGTGGGCCTCCATCCCAGGGGACGCTGCCCTAGCTCAGTTGCTCCTCTTGGCTTACTCCTTCCACTGTTTCAGCTCCCAGCTCTCCATCTCTGTCCCACCCCTTCACGCAATATGAGAAAAACCAGGTTAGGTCATCAGATCAGTCTCCTGCTTGAGAAATCTGCCATGTCTCCCTGCTTCCTAGGGGCTGCAGTGTGATGTCCTTAGCACGGCACTGCAGGCTCTTCCTAAGGTGGGCCTTGCTGCTGGTTCCTGTCCCTCTGCCACTGCCTTCCTACACTCCCAGTGTTCTGGGGCTCTCATAGCACTGCAAAACTGCCATGCCTTTTCACACTTCCAGCATTGCCCATGCAGTGTCCTCTGCCTCCATTGCCGTCCATGTTTTCTGCTTGGAGACCCCGCTTAGAGCTCATCTCCCCTGGAACCAGTCCTTGACTCCCCGCTTTCACACCTGGAAGTCCTAGGTTCCTAGCATTACAACTTTTCCTTCTCTTCCTGCACCTCACTGCTGAGATGGCACATCGGCTTTCCTAGAGTTCTGCTACCTGGCTGGATTGCTGAAGGTGCCACTGAAGAGAGGGCTTCCTAAAGGTTTCTCAAATCCTTGGTTGGAATAATAAAAGGAAGATACTCACCGAAAGTAAAACAACATTTTAAAAATAATTATTTGCAGTAATAAATAATAACAACTTTATTTTATTAAACTTCTATTATATGCCAGATAGCCTGTGAGTCATTTCCTGTTTTATCTTTATTGTAACTCATGAAATAGGCATATTTTTAATATACGGATGAGAAAGCTGGGGATCAGCATGATTAATTAAGCCACTCGGGGTCACACAGCCAATAAGGGGGCAGAGTCGGGATTTTCTGACCCAGAGGGGTATGTGCACCGACGTATGGTTATGTGTGTGTGTGTGCATGCATTCACGTGTATTCTTTTATCTATACCATCTTTCAAATTGGGAAACCCTGCACATTTGGGGAATTGTCTAAATTAAGCTAAACTGAAATGTGGTTGCAAGAATACTAAAATTTTGCTGCAGATCCCTGTTATTTGCCGAGTGTTAGGTTAATTTTGCATTGGCTCTCTCGTCCTCTTTTTTCTCTTTAAATACACTGTTTGGCCGAGTCCTGAAATGCATTGATCCAAAAGGGAAAAAGAGAAGCGACAATTTCCCAAGAAAGAGATGCCGTTTTCCCCAGGGTCTGTCATGCCACCTGCTCCGCAATCCCAGTCACAAGGTGGGAGAGCTCATCTCCTGGCTTCCTCGCTCTCTGGGCCTCTGCTCCTGCAACGCATGATTATATTAAATGTGATTCTTAAAAAATTGATGATGTTTAAGCTCCTGGAACTGTCAGAAGAAGGCCCTAATAAGATGACTGTATGTGCAGCTTTTCATGTTGCCACTAGGTTCTGTAATTATAAGAAAATGAGTTGTTATAGCAACTGCCATGTAGGCCTCGCTTCCTCCTGGGGATGCTGAGCGCTCAGCTCTGTGATCCAAGTAACTGGGAGGGAATTTGGTTCTTTAAGGGGTTTCAACCCTCACTTGGGTGATCATCATTCATTCATTCTAATTCTTGACAACCTGAACCCAGTGTTACTTTGCAATCTGACAGACCTGGTTTGAATGTTAGTTCTATAACTCACTGGACTGTGTGACCTTGAGCAAGTCACCTCACCTCCATCAGCCTCAGTTTTTACTTCTGTAAAATGGGGATGCCAGTGCCCACCAATTGAGAGAGCGATTGTGATGATGGTACTTGGGATGTGGCTAGCACAGTGCCCGGTATGCAGTAGCCCCTAAAATAGATGGGACACATTCCCCTTAACTTCTTTCACTGGGAGCAAATGAAAAATGAAAATGCTACGAGTAGAGAGGGTAGGTGTTTTCATAGTCTTTAAGAAAGTATTGTCATTAATTTGGGTAGCATTTGTGGCTTGAAAACCAGGCTACTAAACAGAAATTTGAGGCTGAATCATGTATAAGATATGAGACAGGGAAAAAAAGAGAGATAAAGAGAGAGAGAAAAAAAGCTGAATATAAATGAATATTTAGCTAATGAAACTGACTTGAATGAAAACTCCAACTTTATTTTATATTGCATTTCTCGAGGCTAAGAAAAAAAAATTTCTAATTTCTAAAAGAATCTCCAAACTGAGTCAAGAAACCTGGTTTCTGGTCTCAATCTTTGGGCCTCAGTTTTCCCATCTGTAAAATGAGGTAGTTGGCTGAGTTCATCCCCAAGAGGCCTGGAACAATCGTTCTCAGTCAGAGGTAATTTTGTTTCTCAGAGGACACTTGGCAATATCTGGAGACAGTTTTGGTTGTCACAACGGGAGGTGGGGATGCTATTGGTCTCTAGTGGGTAGAGGCCAGGGATGCAGCTAAACATCCTATGATGCATAGGACAGCTCCTTACAACAAAGCACTGTCCAGCCCCAAATGCTGAGAAGCCTTGCTCTAGGATTTACCAGCATGTTCGCTGGGTCTAAAACCAGAAATCAAACCATAGTCACGCTACCAGGGATAAGTCAGATTTGTTCAGTATTTCAGTGTCTTATCCTAGCAATCCCCCAGAGATTTGAAGCCTTAGAAAAATTAGAAAAAGTAAAGACAAAAAGACTTCTCAAGGTTGTAGGAAGCTCAATAAAAAATGACATGGCCACAGGAAGTGCGATACTGCACAACCCTAAACGGACCCAATATGATTGTTTTGTGCACAAAGCAAAATGTACTCAATGCAATTTTAGGTCTATAAATAGCTTTATTATTTTTTGTATAGAGGAGGATAAAAATAAATCTTGTACATATTTCAAGCGCCCTTCTCATTTCCAGCTCCTGTCTTCGGTTTTGACATGTCAAGCCATAGTCAGAGTGCATCTGTTCTGAAACTCACAGGCAATCACTTCCTTTCCCTGCTTCAAACCATTCTGGGGCATCTCTTAATCATTAGGGTGAAATCTGAACTCCGTCGCCTGCTATACTTGGTCTCTCGAACCTGTCTCTTGCTCATCTCTTCAGTCTCCTCCCAATAAGCTAAATTACCTGTGGAATTCTCGACACACTGGACCCGATTTCATCTTTACTCCCCTGCTTAGCTGTTCTTCCTACTCCGAATGCTTTTCTCTCCCCACAATCTGGTGGCCACCTATTCATCTCATAAAATTGGCTGGGACAGCACCTCCTTTCCTAGTAGCTGCACCTCTCTTCCTCATTTTCAGAAAGGACTGACCATTTCCTTTGTGGGACCTTAATCACTGGGCAGAATTGGTCATCTTTCCCTCCTTCATGCAGTTATTTCCTTTCCTGCGTTTTTCCAGTCCTGTGAAAGCCTGGGCTCTTGAGGACAGAAACCACCCTGATTCAGTTGTATAGCCCTGTATGCCTATACATTCTTGGGCCTTGAATACAGTAGGTGGTCAGTAACCTTTGTTTTAAAATAAGAATAGCATACAAGTGTACAACATTCCAACAGTACAGAAAGGCATTCACTGAGAAATTAAAGTCTCCCTTTCTCTCCTTCATAGTTCTCACAAAAAATATCTGTTGTCTACGTCTATGCTGTCCAAATTGGAAGCCCCTAGCCACCTGTGGCTATATACATTTAAATTGGTCAAAACAAAATACAATTTAAAGTTTAATTTCTATCACACTAGCCACATTTAAAGTACTTAGTAGCCATGTGAACCTACTGACTACCATATTGGACAGCTCAAATTTAGAGAACATTTCCATCATTGCAGAAAGTTCTGTTAGTCCAGGAGCAGCTTCCTATGTTCCTATGATCTCATCCAGGGACATTTCCTAAAGGTCTTATATGTACAGTACATGCACACACACCACACACACACACATACACACACACACACACTTAAACTTGATTTCTTCGTTCATCTTCTCAAATGTAACCATTGTATATACATTCTCTTGTACCTTGCTTCTTTCTCTTAATAATATATCTCAGAGATCTTTCCATATCAGCACATTGAGATCCTTTTTGTTCTTGTTAATGGTTGTAGACAGGATGTTTCATCATCTTTCTCAATTAGTCCACGATTGTTCTAGCTTTCAGCCTTCTGCTGCTGAAATCAAGCTGCAGTGAACCTCCTTCCAGTGAACTACACGCACGACTACAGTTTGAATGTTTGTGTTTTCCCACAAAGTCCGATGTTGAAATGCTAACCCCCAAGTTCATATTAGGTATTAGGAGGTGGGGCCTTTGGGAAGTGATTAGGTCACGGGGGTGGAGCTCTCATGAATGGGCTTAGTGTCTTTATAACAGAGGCCCCAAGAAGCTTGATCTACCCTTTCACCATGTGAGGACACAGATAGAAGGCACCATCTATGAACCAGAAAGTGGGCCCATCCCAGATACCAAATCTCCTGGTGCCTTCATCTTAGGTCTCTCAACTTTCAGAACTGTGAGAAATAAATGTCTGTTGTTTCTAAGCTATCCAGTCTATGGTATTTTCTTATAGCAGCCCAAATGGACTAAGACACACGCACATACACACATGCACACACACACCCCTTTCATATGTTCTGCAAGTGTAAGTGGAGGGCATGAGAGTCTTCAATCTTAAAAACCTTGCCAGAGGGTATATACATCTTCCATTTTAATTAATAAATTTTGCCAAATTACCTTCCAAATATGTTCCACCAGTCTATACTCCTCCCACAGTGCCTAAGCGTGAGCTGCTTCTCCCTGTGTGCTGGAATCAGGTTTTAACCAACTGTAAGTCCTACTCATCTGATAGGTAGGAAATGGCCCCTCCTCTTGAAGTCTGCATGTCTTTCTCTCTCTCTCTCTTTTTTTTTTTTTTTTTTTATTTAGATGGAGTCTCGCTGTGTCACCCAGGCTGGAGTACAGTGGTGCAATCTCAGCTCACTGCAAACTCTGCCTCTCGGGCTCAAGTGATTCCTGCCTCAGCTTCCTGAGTAGCTGGGATTACAGACACCTGCCACCACGCCTAGCTAATTTTTGTATTTTCAGTAGAGACGGGGTTTCACCATGTTGGCCAGGCTGGTCTCGAACTCCTGATCTTGTGATCAGCCTGCCTCAACCTCCCAAAGTGCTGGAATTACAGGCGTGAGCCATCTTGCCCCGCTGTGCACATCTTTCATTATCAGTGAGTTTGAGCTTCTTTTTGGGTTCTTCTTGCCTGTTTGATCATTGGTTCTCTTCTGGAAAAATTCTTATCTGGCTGGACCATTTGTTCCTTCCTCCTGATTTGTGTTGCTACCTCCCAAAGCCACAGACTTAGTTTTTCTCCCTTGTTTGTTATTTCCTCAGTCGTCCTTTGCCTTTTGGTTTTGTTTATGGTGTAACTGCTTTTTTCATTCTGCAATATTTCTAACTTTTGCTTTAACTCAAATTAATCATGGACTCGACAAGGCATGAGGGAAAATATTGATACATTTGACTTTAAAAATTAAGGCCATCTTCCACCCTAAATTTATGTTTTCTTCTGGTGCTTTTGTGATTGTGTTTTATATGTTACAATTTTGATTCATTTGGAATTTGTCTCTGTGTGAAGAGTGAGCTGGGAATCCAAGTTTCTTTCTTTTTGAATGGCAGTTTGTCAGGTGTTCTAAGATCGTTTATTAATCTTTTCCCTCTCTGACTTGACATACAACCTTTAAAAAAGCTACTGCATTTCCATATGGGTTTCAGTCTACTTCTGTTCTCTCTTTTCTTCTATTGAACTGACTGTTTTTTGTTATTGTATACCAAATTCTTTCAATTAAAACTTGTTATACATCTTTATATCTGTGTAAATTATTCTTCTCTCATTCCTTTCACTCGTTACCCATTCTTGCATTTTGCTTTTGCAGGTAAATATATATATTTATATATGTTAGATATATATAATGTTATATATAACCCTATATATAAATTAACCTTATTATATATAACCATATATATGTGGATATTTTACTACTGTTACTGTTTACTTGGATTACATAAATTCATGGATTTCAATTTGAGGAGATGCTACATCTTTAAAATATTGAGATTTTCTTTCTTTCCTTTCCTTCTTTCCTTCCTTCCTTCCTTCTTTCTTTCTTTTTTTTTTTTTTTTTTGACAGAATCTGTTCTGTCATCCAGGCTGGGGTGCCGTGGTGTGATCTTGGCTCACTGCAACCTCCACCTCGCAGGTTCAAGTGATTGTTGTGCCTCAGCCTCCTGAGTAGCTGGGATTACAGGCATGCACCACCACACCTGGCTAATTTTTGTATTTTTTAGTAAAGATGGGGTTTTACCATATTGGCCAGGCTGGTCTTAAATTCCTGATCTCAGGTGATCCGCCTGCCTTGGTCTCCCAAAGTGCTAGGATTACAGATGTGAGCCACCACGCCTGGCCTAAAATATTGAGATTTTCTATCTAGAAACAAGACCGCATCTGTTGAAGACTTTCATCACTTTCAGTTGAGCTGTAAGATCATTTTTGCAGTTCTTGTTAAATTTATTCCAAAGGATTTTACCTGTTTTTTTTTTTTTGATATTGTACAAGGAATCTTTTCTTTCATTGTTTTTTAACTGGGTATTATTTATACTTAATAAAAATGCTTTTGAATTTTGTATATTTATTTGCCACCAGTTACCAACTTCTCTTATTATTTCTAATAATTTGTTTAAAATTTTGATTTTTTATGTTTACAAAGAATATACAATTGTTCCATCTGCCCGTAATTCTAATATTGATTCTCTTTTTCTGATATTTAGTTTTCTTATGTTATTTCCCATTTGCAATTTTTAGACTCCTGATGTCATTTTCCTGTCTAATTGCAGTGGTCAGTACTTTCAGATTTGCTATTTCTAGTGTTTTAGCATTTACATTTTGATGTTTTTCCCCCCGAAATGCCCTTTCTGCATTTATGGACATGATGATATGGTTTGTCTTCTTTGACTCGGCATTATGGTAAATTATACTAATATATTTTCAGATATTAAGCCATTCTTACATGTCCTCATTTGGTCATGGTGTACCATGGAGTTCTGTTTGCTAATACATTACTGTATTTAAAATTTTTGCTTTATTAATATTGTGAGGTTGTGTTGAGATTTTCTTTTTGTGCTGTCTTCATCAGGTCTGGTTTTAATGTCATTCTGCCTCTGTAAAAAGAATGTACAAGCCATTTTTTAAAAAAGAATGTGCAGGCAGATCACGAGGTCAGGAGATCGAGACCATCCTGGCTAACATGGTGAAACCCCATCTCTACTAAAAATACAAAAAATTAGCTGGGTGTGGTGGTGGGCACCTGTAGTCCCAGTTATTTGGGAGGCTGAGGCAGGAGAATGGCATGAACCTGGGAGGCAGAGCTTGCAGTGAGCCGAGATGGCGCCACTGCACTCCAGCCTGAGCAACAGTGAGACTCCGACCCAAAAAAAAAGAGAGAGAGAGAATGCACATGCATTTTTCTTTCTCTATGTCCTGGAAAATTTGACAGTAGAGAAATAATCTGTTTCTTTATATATTTTTTAAAAACAGAATTAACCCACAAAATCATCTTAGCATTTGGAAGGATGTGGGTAGTTTTCAGTAAATATGTGAAGAATTAATATACAAATAAATTTCATTTGTGCCCGACCACCTGTCTGAAGCTTTGAAAGATTACATTTAGAAATGCACCCATGGCCATTCTCTTAATTGTAAGTCCCTTCAGCAATTTTTTCGAGTGGCTCCATTCAGTCAATAAGTGTTTACAGAGTAGCTCTCATGTCCGGAGCCTTGGGTAGATGGTATGGATGAGTCATGGAAGTACAAGACGTGGCCTACAATTTAATGTTCCCAGGGTGCTGACGTACAGCTGAAGCTTCCGTTTATGTGAATTTGATTCTAAAGCAATATCATCTATCATTGAATATTAATGGAGCAGTATTTGCAGATTACCCTTTAGGCTCACATTAGTCATCCTTGGATTTAGAGTTCAATAGCTCACTCCAGGCTGCACACACTGAGCCAACACATGGTCTTTCCTTCTTGCATCTGAGTCTGGCTTCCCTCTCTGTTGCAGGTCTGCAGAGTAGAGCACACTGATTGCTCTGTGGGGTGTGGCTCTGCCACTGGCTCCCTGTGTGACTCACTTCTCTTCCATGAATTTTGGTCTTTCACCTGTGAGATGGAGACACCGATCTTATTTTGTCATACTTAGATAGTATATGTAAAGCATCAAAACACAGTTGGCACCCAGAAAATCTACGTTTACCTCCTCGTTTTGGTATCTCCCAAAATAGCTAGCTGAGTACTGGGCTATGAAGTACTATGGGGTATGGGACACTTGTTCAAGTCTAGATTATTTTTAGAGCCCTTGACTGGTCTTCCTACTTCCAAAATCCACTCCTTCCAATCAGTTTCCATCCAAGCTGCCAAAGTGATTTTAAAAACTCCAGTGGAACCACGTCCATGAATGCCGGATATGAAAGACTCACTGGCTCTCTAGTGCCCCCAGTAAACTCAGTCTGAAGCTTCAGTCTGAAGCTTATGCTCCTTCCTCAGACTTCCTCTGCTTACCATCCAAGACTTGTCTTTCACTGTCATGGGCTACCCCAATGTCCACACCCTGGGGCAGGCTGTTCTCTCCACCTGGATCCCCCTTTTACTCTCTCCTTCCAGACTGGCCCAGGAGCCCCACTCCCCAGTGCCATCTCCATCACATCGCTTCTCACCTTGCCTTCTATGAGTCTTTCCTGAGAGCAGACACCATGTATACGTCATCCCTGCATCCCATGTGCCTGGCCCAGGGCCAGCGAAGGGCTAGGCGTTCAGCTTGTATCTATTGTCCAGTGAACAATTAGGCTTTGGCTTACATGGTAAAATATGAATGAGATTTTCTCCATTTTAGTTCTCTGGGGATCCCTGGGGGAAATTGTTCTTTATAACAGAAATGAGGCCAGGAAAATCAATTGTGTTTCTCGGCTGCAGGAGATGATGGAACAGCGTAGCTTTCCTGAATATCCCAGGGCACAGCACTATAACAGAGTGGCAAGAGGTGGACTGTGCTGGAGGCCCCTTTCATTCTTACGTGCATTTCAAGCCGAGCTCAGGCGAGAACTCACCATTTAGCTTCCCACTGCTCATGAAATTCAGGAGCTGGCGTGCTTGCAAAGCTTCCTTGCAAAGCTCCTTTCTTCTTTTTAGGTAATAATGAGCTGGTTGGGCAGCTGCTTGGTTGCCAATGACTTTATAATTAGACACCCACACTCCAAGACACTGCCTTCAGTAAATGGGGGGAGAAAAAAAGACCACAAAAAAGACAGGAGAACGAACATTGATACAGCATCTTCTGGGTTCTAGGCACAGTGACTACTGCATTTGTCTACTTCCTTGACTTGCATAAGTGCCCTGTGATGGGGACATTATTGTAATCACTCCCTTTGTACAGAACATAGCGAATGAGAGAGAAGTGACTTGTCCAAGGCCACATGCATTAGATAGGGGCCATTTGTGCATCTTCTGAGCAATCAGTTTGTTTTTATCTTCTGGACTCTATGAATATTATCACCGACCCATTTCCTATCATTGGTCAGGTTTCTGGAAAACCTTGATCTGTATGTCTTGCCCACCTGCTGCAAGTAGGGACACTGTTACCATACCTGCCTCCAACTTATGGCCATCCTTTTTCCTTCCATTTCCTCCATTACTATTTTTCTCATCTATAAAATGGGAATAACAGTAATTATACCGATCACAATATTGTTGTGGAGAAACCAAGCAAAGTGCTCAGGGCAGAATTGGGCACAGTGTGAACACTCAACGTGGAGCCTGTAAGTTGCCAGAAGTCATTTCTGGAAAAAGATGGAAGTGTAATAAAGATAAGATGAGTGAAACAAGTTAGATGGCATTTTTTACTTAGCATAGGTTTATCAAGCACCTACTGCAACCAAGCCCTGGCCAGATGCAGGGGCTACCGAGAAGAGTCCTCAGGGCCTTGGGCCTCAAGGAGCAAGCAGTTCAGTCAAAACCCAGGTCTGCCACAGGTGAATGTCAAACTGGCTTTCTCAGCTGGCTTGATGCGAGTTCCTTCCACGGAGCCTGTAGTGAAGAGCATTCCACGCTCTCTGCATCTCCTGTCCTGCTTTATTTTCTGTGTCCAGGAAGCAGCCCAGATCTGAAGCTCACCTCCAGCCATGTGGTTTGTCCACAGCCCCTCAAAGAAGAGCTTTGCATAAAGGAAGACAACCCTGGGCTGACGCCCCACCCTGGGTTGTGAGGCTCCACTCATCCTGCCAGGGCTACGGGGTCACAGTTGAATAAGCACACAAACAGGGGAACCAAATTGCAGCTGCAGCAGGCAGGTCGGCTGAGGGAAGATAATTTCATCAGGTTCCAGGCTTTTGCTCTAATGCTCTGTGGCGATGTCTCTGAGGCCTTGCAGGCTGGCTGTGCATGCACTTCTGTGTCTACTGGATAATTTTCTTGTCTTTGTACAGTCAGAATGGTGAATAAGGATGTGCACGTCCATCTTTTTTGGAGCCAGGAAGAGTGGGTGAAATGCAAGAGTCTGATTTCTGCCCTGATCAAACCATGGGAAAGTTAATTAAGGCTGTGACTCACCAGACCATCTTGATGAAATTAAGCAGTGCAGCCAGGCATCCGGCTATTTTAGTGGCAGGAAGTCAAATGGTTGGCTCTGTTGGTGACTCCATAGGTGTGTATTTAAATAATAATGACAGTAATAATATCCAACATTTATGGGAGCTTTACGTCCAGCATCTTTGGAAGTCCACCCAATGTACCTAGTAGGTAGGTGTTATGATTCAGATAAGGAGACTGAGGCTCAGAGAGGTGGCATCGTGTACTGAAGGTAACACAGCCGGGAAATTGTGGAGCAGAGATTAAATCTAGTTTGATAGTAAGGCCTGTTCTCTTTCTCCCACCTCACACTGGTTCTCTTTTAGGCTCCTGCATCCCAGTCTCTGAACAGCCAAAACTAAACTGCTATATCATCTGTATCCTGAACGCTTGCTAGCCCTTCATTTTCTTAATAACAAATTAAAATTATCATCATGGCAGCAGTAAATAAGCTTCATGACCTCACTGCTCCAAGCCCATTTGCCTGCATTTTGGGACAAATTTGTAGCTACAATCATTGCCTGTGGAAACAGCAAGACTGTGCGACGACATCTTAATTTCCCAAGTTTCACTTTGTACAAAATGACCGTGGTGAGACTTGTGAGGGTTTCCTTGTTTGGATCATTTTTCCCAAACGCTAGTAATTGACAAGTTCGTGGATGAAAGCTCCACATCCCAGGCCAGAGGAAGGCGTAGGTGTATTGAGCAAATGTCAGAAAGAAGAGACTCGACCTGGCCTGGCTGTGTGAGGCTCGGAAGTCCTTTCACCTTTCACAGTCAGATGGGGATTAATGACATCTTTGTCAAACCGTTGTTGTTATTTTGGACTTAAACTAAAGCAATGCATGCAAAGCCCAGCTCCTGGCTTATAGGGATGCTCAATGAATATTAGGTCCTTCTCCTCTACATTCTCAAATCCCTCCTTTGTGGTAGGTGGTGGCCTGTACGTATTTGGAGATTTTTTGTGGACACATGTTTCAAACCCATTTAACCCCCTGCCCTGCCCTGTAAAGTAACTGGCCATAGGAGCCCATGGTGCCAGCTGGGAGCCAGCTCCCGGCTCAGCCCCAGACAAGTCACACTCCTGGCCTCACCCTGGGCCTTGTTGAATAGATTGGGGTGATTGCTGGCTAACTGACCCTGGGCCAATCACTTTCTGGAAACTTATTTCCCCTAAAATAGGGATAAAAAGCCCAACCAGACAGGGTTGTTGAAAGGCTTAATGCAAGTAACAAAAGAAGGTAATGAAAGCACCAACCCCAATTTAAAACTGGGAAACTTCATGTAATTTCATGAGCTCTGCCTTTCTTGGAAAATCAGATCAGCCGTGTTAGAATCTCATTTCTGTCCTTGACAATGATTGTCTGGAGCTGTGCAGCTGCTGTCCCCTGTCAATGAGGCAGGTTCCCTCTAGGTCCCGAGCATGCCACACCAGCCTTCTTCACTCATTGGTGGTGTATGCCTGCTCCCTGCTTGCACAGAGGAGGTCACCAGGCCAGGTTGGCTCCTTTCCTCTCAACAGGTCGGTGAGATCTAGGTAAACAGGTTTCCATCTATGACGCACTTGCTTTTGCTTTGTTGCCTTATAAAGGCACAACCTTGTGAGTTAAGGCCTCAGCTTCTCCATCCTGTAAGAGGTTCACTGTCAAAGGTCTTAGTATTCTCTGGCCCATATTGAATGATGACTTGAACTTTTAAAATGAAAAACATTTTGGGAGCCCAGAGATTTATCTCCTACATCGGCAGGGCCCTCGGACCCTCCCTCTTCTTCCTAACAGTTATACCACAGCACATTAAGTTGGGAAATGAATTGCTGCTTTGGAATGCTCCAGTTCAAACTGTGCTTTTTCTCTTTCAAAGATTCCACAAATATTAATGAGTTTCTGGCTCTACACCCAGGAATCACACTTCTACACCCCTCCTTCTTCCCATGGGGAGCTTTCCTCTCTGGGTTCTGAAAGAGACTCCTGAATTATTGCTCATAGAAAGTTTGAGGCCACAGATGTTTCATTTTCCTCTTACTTTCAAAAAGCAATTTACTTAGTGAGATTCATTGGGGCCCTAGAGAATGGGCATCTTTAATGGGTTTTTGGGGGGCTTCCATGGGGAGCTGACCAAACATTATGATAATGCAATCTTTTTGGTTTGAGGATGGAGAGAATCCATGTATTCCATGCTGCAACAATCATACAGCCACTCCAGAGGCTGTGGAGTGAGTAGAAGGTGCACATGGCCTTTGGGGTCACACCTGAATTCACATCCTGGCTACTCCATTCATTAATTGAGTTTCCTTATAGGCAGGTGACTTAACTACTCTGGGTTTCATTTTCTTCATGTATAAAACAGGAAAAATGACAGTATCTGCCTTATAGAGTTGGTTTTAAAAATTATCAGCAAGAAATGAGGCTGAGCATGGTGGCTCATGCTTGTAATCCCAGCACTTTGGGATGCTGAGGTAGGAGGGTTACTTGAAGCCAAGAGTTTGAGACCAGCCTGGGAAACACAGTGAGACTCCATCTCTACAAATAAAAATAATAAAAAAATAGCTGGGCATAGTGGTGCATGCCTGCAAGTCCTCCTACTTGCAGGAGGCTGAGGTGGGAGGATCGCTTGAGCCTGGGAGGCTGAGGCTGCAGTGAGCCAAGATCGCACCACTGCACTCCAGACTGGGTAACAGAGGGAGACCCTGTCTCAAAAAAAAAAATTGTTAACAAGAAATGAAATTAAAATAACTACATCATGTTTAATAAATTCTAATATGCATCTTAAGCCTTTCCAATGAAATCATCTTGGATATGAGAGCGCAGCCCACAGACAAAGCCAACTCCTTCTTTAGGGATTGACCCCAATTGGGGGATTAGACAGAACAATGGGCAGTAAACAGGCCCTCCACAGATGTTACCTCCCAAACCTGTCTTGCCATTTTAGGGTTGTCATTTCTATCTAAGAGAGGATCTTTACAGGAATTCTTCTGATATATTGACTTAGATGCCGTTTACTGAACACATACTGTTTCAGACCGAAGCCAGACAGGTGAGCTCCATAATCTCATTCCACCTTTCAGCGTTTTGGGGTGTGAGAGAGCATTCTAGTTCCTGTTTTATGAATGAAGAAACTGAGGCTTAGAGATATCACAAAACTTGTTCAAAGTCGCACAGGTGGTAATAGTGGGAGAAGCTGCAGGCAGAGAATCCGTCTGCCCCCAGAGGCTATACTGGCTCCAGACCAGCTCTGGCCAGTAATGAAGGCTGTCTTCAGCCTCATTCCAGTATTTCACAACACCCCAAGGAAACGATTCCTTTTCTTCTGATTAGGCCAAATAGACCAAGAGAAACATCATGATCACCCTGGTTATCTCCTATTCTCAAATATGTGCATAAGTCTGATAAATCCAAAACAGGAGAATGAATTCATTCATATTGAATAAATGCAGTCTGTTTGGCATGAAAAAAACTCATTTGAAACATGGGAACTATGGGACAGGGAGAGGAACAAGACTTTAGATCCTAAGGCATGTTCCTTCTCCCAGATCCTTGGTCTCTGGGCACCTGCTCTATGCCAGGCGCTGGGCTTGGCATTTCCACGCAATGACTTCATTTCCTCCTTACATCAGTGCTTCAAGGTGGCTATTAGGATTCTCATTTCCAGATAAGACAGCTGAGCCCAGGAAATGTAATAAGAGACCCAGAAAGTGATGGGTGGGAATCTAAGCATGGGTGTTTCTGGCTTCAGGCCAAAGCTGAGGTCAAGACCTGGTTTTTCTCTTTATCAGGACAGAACAGATGGATGCAAAGGTGAAGTTACAGTGAAACATACTTCCTGACCTGGGAACATGTGGGCTTTGAGGGCAGACTTGGCTTGTAGGTATTATTTAAAGGTGAAATTGGCGAGCACCTTGAAGGGGCTGAGTGGACGAGGGGTCAGCCATGACCCCATCTGCATAGTGATACTGACAGGGATCAGAAAGGGGCTTTGGGTTCTGGAATCCCACCACTTTTGCCTTCTAAGGCTCACTGACAAGCAGGTCTGTCTATAAGGACAAGCCCCAAATGGCAAAGAACTGCTGTATTCACTTGGCAAGCATCCCTATCTCCGAGGGGCAGCACCTCCAGTAAGCAAAGCTGGGGTTGAGGCTCAGGATGGGGTCCTCAATGAATTTGCAGATTCCTGTCCTGTTGTGTCCACCCTTGCCCCAAAGAGGGGTCTCATCCTGCAGTGCAAGGAGGCAGTCCAAAGTGTACGCCACCACCAGAGGGAAACCCATGAGGTGGAAGGTAGGAGAGGGTGTATTTTTTTTCCATGTCTAGTGTCAGGCTCACTGAAAGATAGCTGAGGTCAGGATGCCACAGGGAAGGAGAGGAAGAGGGTCTTATTCTTCCTGCACAGAGGAGCCTGGCCCAAAAAAGATACCCCAGGCTTCTCCGTGCAGGGAGAATAAGACCCCTACCTTCATCCTGACCCATGAGGAAAGAAGGAAAGGAAGAGATTGTGGGGATTTTGTTGTTTGCATGTTTGAGACAGTTCTTGCTTGATTCGTTGCCCAGGCTGGGGTGCACGACTCACTGTAGCCTCAAACTCACTGGGCTCAAGTGATCCTCCCAGCTCAGCCCCCTGAGTAGCTGGGACTACAGGCATGCTCCGCCACCTCCAGCTAATTTTTACTTTTTTCTTTTTTTGTAGAGATGAGATTTTGCTGTGTTGCCCAGGCTGGTCTTGAACTCCTGGCCTCAAGTAACACTCCTGCCTCAATCTCCCAAAGTGCTGGGATTATAGGTATGAGCCACCACACCCAGCCAGGATGAGATGTTAGTGGGGCCTGGGCTCTGGGAGGCAGGAAGAGAAAGGCAAAGGTCTGGAACCTGGTGCCTGCCTTTTAAGGCACAGGGTCCCTGGTAAAGCATAGCTCGTTACAAGTTCGACTCCGAAAACTAAGATACGGAATACCTTCTCCTGCCTTCACATTGAGCACAGGGGCAACTGTGTTGACGGTCCCCAAGACCATCCCCAGGTTCGATGATTCACCAGGAGGACTCACAGCACTCAGCATATGGCTGTATGCCATGGCTGTGATCTCTTACAGCAAAGGGATACACAGCAAAATCAGCAAAAGAAGAAAAAAAGAGCATGAGGCAACGTCGAGGGGAAACCAGGCACAACCTTCCAAGAATTGTCTCCCAGTGGAGTCATGGAGGATGCGCTTCATTCCCACAGCAGTTTCAGAGGCGCGTGGGCAATGTCCGCCAGGGAAGCTTGTTAGAGACTGTCTCCAGGGCTTTCACTGGGGGCTGGTCACATAGGCACTGTTTGCTTAGCACCCACCCAAGTTTCAGACTCCAGGTGTTCAACATAAGCCATATTGTAAGTACAAGTTAGGCAGGGTGAGCCACTCCTATCAGTTCTGGAGATGGTGGGATCACTCTTAAAATCCAGCTTCCCAGACACCAGCCAAGGGGCCAGTCTTGCATGCAGACCTTTCCAAGGGTACCAATCTCAGGCTGGCTATGTGAACTGTTTTGTGTGAAAACGCCCTCCAAGACTCCTCCCAGGTAGAGTGTGTCTGTGTGTCTGTGTGTATTTGTTTAGGGCAGCGGGGTGGGGAGGTAGAAGACAGGGTAGAGATTCCTTCCTCCTCATGGACAAGGTAGCAAATAGAGCACAGGGGCAGAAATGCCGTCTTCCCCAACGTGGCTGACTTATGTCCGGAGGAGATACTGCTGGGTATGCTAGACTGTGGTATTAGCAGAATTATTCTTATCCTTGCAAGAATTACAGGGAGACATGGAGTAGTTTATCTGGCAGGAGAACCCCCACTGGCATGCCTAGCAGTGCCACACATTGAAATTTGGGTATGATTTTTAATTTTCCAAACCAACTTTGCTGATCTGATTCTTTGTTTTCTTCTTCCTTCCCCTTCTTCTTCCTCTTTTTTTTTTCCATCAACTTTTCTGCCAAGAAAGGGGATTAAGGAATGGAAGTAGCTTAATGGAACAAGCTATTTGGGCTGCAGGCTCATGTCTCCATGGAGATGGTAATGCAGGCTGTGTCTAGACAGACAGTTGGCGGGGATGCAGCGAGACAGTTGTGCGCCTCTGACTGGAGCCGGGATCTGCAGGGATGGCCCTCTGGGCTGAGGGGGATGGTCTGGCCCTGCTCTGGAGCCTGTCTCTTGGGGTTGGATGGAGCAAATAGATGTGAGTTCTTCTTCCGAGTTCACCTGTGTGCCCTTTGTGCAGGCCCCGGCCAAGAGCTGGGCAGGCGGCCACCGAGGCACAGGCCCTACTCTTGAGGAGCTCATGGACTGCTGGGGCAGGCTGATGTGTTACGTGGCCGTGATAGCCCACGTGATGTGTGGCCGCAGCTGGAACTGATGGCCTTGGGAGCCTGGGGGGGCCTTGCTCACAGGGGAAGTCTGGGAAGGTTTCCTGGTGTGTGTGTGGAGCACCCTCTAAGTGGGAGGCCGTGGAAAGCATGCCAGTAGCAGACAGCCTAGAACTTTCAGGAACTAGGACAGTCATGTGTGTGTGTGTGTGTGTGTGTGTGTGTGTGTGTGTGTCTGGGGCAGGAACAATTAGTGAAGTGGGACAGGTAAGCAGGGACCAGATGATGGAAATAGCACAGTGCCAAGGAAATAACACGTGTTTTGGATCCAGGCAAACCTGGCTTCTAGGTCTTGCTTTACTACTAATTGGCCGGATAATCCATTATTTAATCCACAATTTACCCAACATCTGCAAGCCTCGGTTTTGCCATCTGAAAACCAGAATATCAAGAGTCCTCACTTTATGGAATCCTGGGTAGGACTTAGTGAGATGATATTTGTCAAGTGCTGAGTAGCTGACGATTTAAGGATTTGAGTTTCTTGCCCTCCTTTATTCAGAAGCCAGACAAAGGATTTTGAACATTGTCTTGTTCCAATGACAGTCTCCAGGCTACTTGCATTCAAACCTCTTGGATTTGTGTGGAAAATGCTGATTTCTGGGTGTTATGGTAGAACAAGGGGATCAGAATCTATGTGTACTCAGGACTCTGCATCTTACCACTCTCCTTAGATGGTTCTGATGCTTAGTCAAGTCATAGACCTGCTGTGCCAGGAGATGGGAAGTCAGGGGAGGGCTTTGAGCCCCACCATGCAATGTTCAGAAGAGTAATTTAAGAAGATAGCTTTGGTGGCCAACAGGGAGACTGGTTAGGGTCGGGGAGGCAGGAAGGGTCAGAGAGGAAATGATCCATGTCAAAGGTGCTTTTCTGTCCCATTAATATGAATCATCAGCAAAACCCTTAAAGGGTGGGGCCCTCGGGCCCTGGGGAAGGTCAAACACAGAGGGTATGGCCCTGCCCTTGAGGGGCTGTCAGTTGGTTGGGGAGGATGGATCACAGGTGTAATACAGTGTAATACCCAGGCAACACAGAGTAATACCCAATGGCTTCGTGCTGAGGAGATAGCCGAACCAAATTCATAAATGATGCATAATTATAAAAATAACAACGACAACAAGAAGCATTAATTTGTCACTTTAGCATTTACACGGCACTCTTTCCTTTTGCATTAATCATCTTGATTGTACCTCACGACAGTTTTTCGTTCATTAGCGTACTGATTTAGAGCCATTGTGTACGTGGTGAGGTCAAGGCTTGGCTTGATTCTGAGGTGGCCCAGACTTGGCACATGAGGATGCTCTATGTGATTATACAAAGTTGGAGGGGCCACCGTGTGTAAAATGGGATGGAACAGAAGGAATCAAGATTTAAGCTGGGATCCATGTAGATGGGAACAAGAAGCAAGCCTGTAAAAACATATGGGGGATTGATGACAGGATTATAATAGGTGTTTTTCCTTTTGGATTTTCAATATTGTTCTTATAATAATGGTGCAATATATTTTTAATAAAAATGAACTGTAATGTCACTGTAGGTTTATAGGCAGTCTAACATATGGTTAGCCAGCTGGGCTTCTGAGTGAGGCAGGTCTGAGTTATAATCCTCACCCTGCCCCTCACATATGTAAGGTCTTTCCATCTATCTCTGATACAACATTGTACAATGGGCGCATTGATAGCACCTACTTCATGGAGTTGCAGGGGCATGAAGTATTGAAATATATGTAAGCATTCCATGTATGCTAATTAACTAAAGGCATTTCCGGGAAAGGCTGAGCATCTACTAGGATAGGCTAGCCTATCCTGAGGGCTTTTATGCACTACCACGCTCCGCCATCCAACAGCTATTGTGAAGCAGCCATCAGTGTCACCTACCTTTCAGAGAAGTAAGCTGAGGATTCCAAAGGGTAAGCAACTTTCCCAGGTTCATTGGTGAGCAGGTGGTGAGCTGTGCTTTCAGTCTAGACCTTCTGGCTTCGAAGGCTCTGCTTCATTTACTACTTGGTACTAGGGGAAGGGCTAAAAAAAACCCAGGTGTCATCTGAGCAGAATTTACAGAGGTTGCAACCCCTTTGAACTTTCTGCTCAAGCCCTATTGTCAGGATCTTTGGGGCTCAGCCAGGAACAAGGTGCCGGGAGGCCTAATTCTGTCTCTGGAGGTTCCAGCTGCCACATACAGAAGGCAAATGTCTGTTTGGCAGCCCTGTTTTTATTTCCCCACAAAGTTTAATTTCCCTGATGTGAGTGGTTCTATTGCTTTGAGGTTTCCAGGGTTTGCATTCTTCATAAAAAAGACTGGTTTATTTTACACTGTGGTGCTAAGATGTGGCAGTACCTGAGTGTTAATGAAGTTCATGTTTCCTGACATGATGAGTGTCCTAGATCAGCATCCTGGCTTGACAGTGGAAGGGTTTTTGGTTTTCTCCACTGTCTTCCTAATTCCTGAGGTTTCTACCTGGGTGGTGACATATCTTCCTAGACTAAGTTTACAGTATGCACCGTGCATGGTATCTTGCTTCGTTGCACTATTACAAGCAAATGTAGCTGCAGGACAGGAAAATATGTATCATAACGCCAATTAAGGTATGGTTAGGGTTGAGGGCTTTAGAATGAGATACTCCAGAGTTCTAAGCAGGCTCTACTCCTTCAGTAACTGTGTGGCCTCAGACAAGTTACTAAACCTCTCTATGCTTCAGTTTCTACAGCTGTAAAATGGGGGTAATAATTCAGCTTCCAGGGCTGTCATGAGGTTTAAAGGAGATCACACATAAAAATCACTCGCCAAATGCCTCGCTCATTATTGAGTAGTCAATAAGTGATTGTTATTATCAGGTAAACCCATAGCCTGGGCCAATAATACCAGGCGATTTATAGGCACCATCTCATTTAATCTTCACAGCAATCCTATAGGGTGGGATTGATTTTTCTGGTCCCCATTTAACAGATGAAGAAAAAGGGGCTCAGAGAGATGAAGCATCTTACCCAAGGTCACACAGCTCATCAGAAGCAGAAGCGAGATCGACTCCTGTCACGATGTGGCCATAGTTACCACAGAGAACTGCCTAAATACCTTCCAGAATGCAGGGTCCAGCTCTCCCAGCTGTCAGAGAGAAGCTTCTCGTCTTTGAGGGGCACAGCACGCAGGCAAAGAGGCCACTTCAGGGTCAACTAAGAATTCTTCCAGCATCAGACAAACTATACTTCAGATGACCATATGCAGTGATTTCATCCAACTGGGTTCTTCCCTTCAGTCACTCTGCCTAGCTGTAGAACAGTTAAGACAGGTCCTGAAAACTCACTGCAGCCAGTGCTTTGTACCAAAAATGAGGATAAGGTTTGGGCTAGGGAATGAATTAGCCTCTCCCCTATCCCATGCCAGGTCATGAGTTGGAAGTTGGGAATAAGATTTGGTCCCTGACCACATGACACACACAATGAACAATTGTGATCCAGTGGGCTGAGTGCTAAGTGGTAGATGGATGCACAAAGTGTAGTGAGAGCACAAATAGGCAAAGGAAGGCTTCTCAGAGGAGGTGACATGGTGAGTTGGGCTTTGAAGCATGACTAGGAGTTCACCAAGGGGAGAGTGGCTGAAAAGATATGCAAGAGCAGTTCGTATGGCAGTCTTCCTGAGTGGCTGGAGCTTTTGAAGTCCATGCTGAGGAGCATGGCAGACAATATGGGGGAAGAGAGGAGCCCACAGTTGTAGCACGTATACCAGGCACTGCGGGAGGGCGCCGTATTCATTTCCTGGAGCTGCCAAAACAAATGACCATAAACTGTGCGGCTGAATGCAACAGAAACTTGTTCTCTCACAGTTCAGGATGTCAGACATCCACTGCTGAGGTGTTGGCAGGGCCACGTTTCCTCTGAAGCCTCCAGGGAAGAATCTCTCCTTTCCTCTTTGGGCTTGTGGTGAGCGCAGGTGTTCCCAGGCTTGTGGATGCATCACTCAAATCCCGCCTCCCGTTTCATGTGTCTTGTCTTCTCTGTGTGGGTCTGTCTCCCTCTGCATGTCTCTAATAAGGGCACTGCTTGAATTCAGGGCCTGCCTGCGTAATCCAGGATGATTTCATCTCAAGATTCTTAACTAAATTACATCTGCAAAGACCTCTTTTCTAAATAAGATCACATTGACAGGTTCTGGAGATTTGGACATGGGCATGTATTTCAGGGGCCACCACTCAACCCACTTTCAGGTCCCACATGCATTATCCCATGTAACCCTCAGAACTCCGAGAGGCAGATGTTGTTACAATTTCCCTTTGACAGAAAAGGCAACTCAAAAGATTAAAGGTAGACTTTATGCAAGCAGGGACTCCCCTGTCCTCTTTGTATGCCCAATGTGTGCAATTATCTCTGACACACTGTAGGTGCTCAGTTCATAATTAGTGAATAAAATATCTCAGCCCAAGCTTTATGAGGAGCATAGCATAGGCTAAGAGCCCAGGCCATGCTACATAGAACTAGATGCCTGGCTGGATTACTTAATGAGCTGTGTGACCTTAAGAAAGTTATGCAACCTCTCTGTGCCTTAGTCTTCTCATCTGAGAAATGAAGATACAATAGCACCTACCTCATAGGGCTGTTGTAAGGTTTGCAAGAGCAAATCCATGTACAGTGCCAAGCACAGTGCCTGGCACAATCAGTGCCTAGTAAATGGAAGTGGGAAGTATTACCCCACACTGCATCCCAAGAGGGGCGGCAGATAGGTGAGGTTAATTAAAGTGCCCTAGGAGAAGTGTCTTGAAGAGCTGTGATCAGACAGGGTAGCGGCTCAACATTGCCTGAGGACTTTTGGGGAAGACTGTGGGGAGGAGGAGATAGTTGAGCTGAGTCTAGGGTGAGCAGGGACTTGACAGGCTGGGGAGTGGGAACTGGCATTCTAGGCAGAGACCAGCAGCTGCAAGATCATGGGGGTGGGGAAAACTGAGGTACCTGGAGCTTGGAGGGCCAGGGTTGGGGCTGAAAAGAGAATGGAGGTTAAATCCGAAAATGCCTTGTCTGCTCTGCCAAGGAGATGAGCCCTCATCCTGTAGGTGTGGTGACTCGTTCATCAGGGAGGCAGTGTGAGTGTGACCAAGTTGGCTTGTTGGAGAGTCTCGGGCGGACTGGAAGCCTAGAGGCTGGAGGCCCAGGAGCAGCAAGCAGGCTGCTGCACCCAGGGGAGAGGTGATGGTGGTCTGGCCAGGGGGCTTATGATGAATACGGGGGCAGGGGGAGATAAATAAGCTGTGTCAGAGGCAGAAGCTGCCAGAGCTGGTGTCTGCCTGGGCATGGCTCTGGGGGAGAAGTGGAGGCAGGGGTCGCTGCAGAGTCAGGCCCCAGATGCAGTGGGCAGCGCTGCCTCCTGCCACGGCTGAGGCTAGTCATGGGCATGGTGAGGTCAGGGTGCCCATGAGACAACTTGGTGCCTTTTCTCGACTTACCTCTTACCAACTGGGGAACCTTGGGCAAGTCACTTCACCTCTCAGAGCCTCACTTTCTCCATCAGCAAAATGGGAATAATAATTCTACTCCATATGATTGTGACGATAGCGTACATTACGTTCCCAATAACTCTTAGCATCTGTTATTATTGTTACGACTCCTGCTACTGTGATTAGATGGAGGGAGGGTCGTGGGGCACCGGTCGCTGTGACTGTAGTCCCAGCACATCTTTGCCAGAGTCACCAACTCTGTGCTCTATTTTGAATTCTTCCTCTCTTCTCTCTTGGATCTCACAAGCCTGAAGAAGAATCTTGGGTGCATCTTCATGGGTGCCAGCCCAAACCCTGATTCTCCTCAAGGTTAAGGTGCTTTTGTTGGGCACATATGTGGGGTGTCGGGGTTGAGGAGAGGGAAGAGAACAGGAGGAGACATGCAGGTGCTTCTGTGCACCACTACACCTGCACACGGTATGGTTTGGGCCAGGTTGCACGTCTGTCTGTTTGTGGATGTCTGGGGGGAGGCTGTGTGCGTGTATGTGTGTATGTCTGTGTATGTGTGTCTTTCTCAGTGTGTGTGTCTCTGTATGTGTGTAACTATGTGTGTGTGTCTCTATGTCTCTCTGTGTGTAACTGTGTGTGTCTCTGTGTCTCTGTGTGTGTGTCTCTGTGTTTGTCTCTCTGTGTGTGTGTCTCTGTGTGTGTTTCTCTCAGTGTGTGTGTGTGTATCTGTGTGTCTCTGTGTGTGTAACTGTGTGTGTCTCTTTGTGTGTGTTTGCCTCTGTGTGTGTGTCTGTCTCTGTGTGTGTCTCTGTGTCTGTGTGTGTGTCTGTGTCTCTGTGTGTACCTTTCTTTCTCAGTGCGTGTGTCTCTGTGTGTATGTGTAACTGTGTGTGTCTCTGTGTGTGTGTGTGTCTGTGTGTGTGTGTGTCTGTGTCTCTGTGTGTACCTTTCTCTCTCAGTGTGTGTGTCTCTGTGTGTATGTGTAACTGTGTGTGTCTCTGTGTGTGTGTGTGTATGACTGTGTGTGTCTGTGTATGTGTGTGTGTGTATGAGTGTCTGTGTGTCTGTCTCTCTCTCTCTGTCTCTCTGGTCTTAATTCAGCTCAACACTGCAGGTCAGGAAATGTTTCTGATCCCCACTTTGTATGAGTCACTGATGGGCACAGAGAAAAGGGTGCGACTCACTTGCTGCCTGAGGCCTTCCCAGCAGAAGGTGGCTGGGAGGCGAGAGGGGTGATGGGGATGCAGTGTGTTCCTATGGAGGAGGAACTGAAGCAGGCCCCAGATACAGAGCGGGGATGGATTGGGGGTTCAGGGCTGGAGCTGAATACTGAGGAGATGTTCTCCTTGCTGAGGAAGGGCACACGGGGGCTCCAGGCCTGGCCCAAGGCCCAGAGAAGCAACTGCAGGAGCTGTCAGTGTGATGGGGCTGGAGGGGACAGTGTGAGCCAGTGGGGAGAGGTACATGAGACTGGAGGGTGGTTGAGGGGGTGCAGGCTGAGTGAAGGTGTTACCCCGACAGCACCAGGGCTGCCTCTGTGGGGAGCTACTGTCTTGGGCAGGACAAGGGTGATATTAGCCTCCAAAACCCTAGGGGGCTGGACCCTGCCTTCCTTCCAGCCTTACCTCAGTGTTCTCTCCTCCTTGTCCCCTTTGTCACAGCCAGACTGCTTCTTCCAGGCCCTCTGGAACCTCGAGCTCCTCTTCCTTGTAGGATCTCTGGGCGGCCTAGAATGCTGCAATGCTCTGGCCCGGGGTTGCCTGGAGCCCAATCGCCTCTCACTTCCAGGACCACCCCGTCAAAGGGCCCCCTTCGTGTGCTCTGTTCAGACCACGTTCGGTGCTTGGTTAGTGGCTATTTCTTTGGTGATTTGCTCATTGAATGTCTGACTCTCTCCCTCCTGTGAACTCCTTGAGGCAATGACTGTGCACAGCATCCGGCTTACAGTAGGCCCTTTAATAGACTCGCACTGAGCGGACGATGAGTGGCTGAGTGAGTGGATGAGGGGAGACGGGTGCAGAGAGTGTGATTCCGTGGTGAGGACTGTGCCTCTAATGAAACCCTCCAATCTAGCACTGGAGTACTAGCGAGCTGTTTATTGCGAGGCTCAGGTTGTTAAATTCAAGAGGTGAAACCAAGGGCTTTAGAACGTCTCTGAGGATGGAGGTTATATAAACCAAGTCAATAAATATTGATGTGGAGTCCGGCTTTCATGTTCAGAGGTGCTTTGTGGGGAGGTGGGAGTTTTTCTCCCCGGCCCTCTTAGGCTCGCCCGGCGTGGCGGTAGCTTTGTTGCAGGGATCAGGCACGTGGGCCCCTGAGTTTCACAAATCCACCAGAAAGGGAGGCCGGGGAGGCTGGGTCCAGCAGGATGCCTCGCAGAACTGAAACCTGCCTGTAGGAAATCTTGCCCTGGAACCAAACCAGGACTCTCCAGCTCCCACCCCACCCCAGGAACCACTGACAACTCCGTCATCCAGAATCCAGAAAACTCACCGGTGGAACTCGCCGGTCTGAGCCGGGCCTTCCTCCTCTTGTCTTGCAGTGCTGTGCTCACCTCCTATGCCATCTTAGGCCATTGACTCCACCCCACTGCCCCGTCTGGCCTCAGCACCTGGGACACGCCCTACTACATCAGCCTTCCCACTGGCCCCCTTGCCTTCAGTCATCCCCCTGCAAACATGCCTCCTGTTGCCCCCAGAGACATCACTCCAAAACACAATTCTCACCCTGTCGCTTCCCTGCTTAGAACTGTCACTGGCTCCCTGTTGTCCTCGAGATCAAGTCCAAGTGTAATCTGTTCTCTGCCCCCTGCCCAGGCCCCCAGGCTTCCCCATCACTCACACCCCTTGGGCCAGCCATGCCAAGGCCTGTGATGCCTCCAGAACAGCCCGTGTGCTCTCCATGTTCTGTCCAGGGCTGATGCCATTTCCTCTGCTCAGAGCCTTCTTCCCCTCAATCCTAATGTTCTTCCATGAAGTCACTTCTGATGTCACATTCCCCAGGAGGACTTCCGTGATGCCCCTGCCCCCAGGTTAGTTAGGTCCAGCAGCCCCCTGTGCTGATGGTCTCAGTCATGGTGTCACCTCTGCGTTGCAAGTGTCTGCACCCATCAATCCATCTCTCCCTCCCCCTGTAGATTGTAAGGCCTCAAGAGAGAGCCTGTGCCTGATTCACCACAACGTACTCTTTGACCTCCCCAGACTCTTAGGGAATGATTGGCCTTCAGTTGCAGAAGTTACCAAAATTCAGGAGAGGGAGGCAAACTCTCCTTCAGCTAAAACAACCTCCATTGAGCCTAATTCTGGGGTCACGGAGCATGTGGGGCGGCCTGGCGGAAGTTAGCCCTGCTTGGGCAGAATCCCATAGGCTGGGCTGCACCCGTAGCAACCAGTCAGCATTAGAGGCTTGACTCTGACAGTCACGGAGGACACCCCGGCAAGTGTCAGCACACAGGACTGCTTGCATGTGGGGACCACCTGGGGGCTTTGAAACATGCTGAGGCCTAGACTGCACCCCCAGAGATTCTGGTGTAGTTGGTTTGAGATAGGGTTAGAGCACCAGGATCGTTTGAAATGTTTGAATCCCAGGGGATTCTAACATGTGCAGCTGCTTGAGAACCACTCACAGCTAGTCCTACTAGAGCAGTGCTTCTCCTCCTGGTTACACATGGTAATTACCTGGACAGCCTTGTCCTGGACCCACGGAATTAGAATCCATGGGGGTGGTGACAACCTAGGCATCAGCATTTCCGAGCTCCTCAGCTGCTTCTAATGTGAAGCAGGGTTTGAAACCACTACCTCAAAGGGACCTCCCTCCCTCCCTTTTCTTTTTCCAGAAGCATTTGCTGGAGGCCTGCTCTGTGCTCGTGCTCTCTAGCCCTGGTGGTTCTTTGGTGAATCAGCCCCTGCAGTTCCTGTTTGGGATTTCTTAACTCAGGGGACGTTAGCAGGGGAAGAGCCCACCCTGTAAAGGGACCCTGTCCCACAGGCGGGCTTGCTGGGTCCTGCACTAGCTCCTAGTGCCCCTTTACTAACCTGCTGCTGACCAGGGGCCGCATCCAGCCCTGTCTGGGCATGTTCATACCCGTGTTGGGAGGTCTTGCCCGGCTCCTGAGTCTCCCAAGAGGCCTGGGACTCTGCCTAGGCAAGGTTTGGGGTTGCACATGGTCATTGGGATGGGAAGCTTTCCAGCAGCTCCCTCAGACCCTGCATCAGACTGGAGGCAATGGCAGGCTGAGGCTGAGGCTCTGAACTCCTTCCTGCGCATGCACGAGCTCTGCAGCTGCGCTGTAGTCCGTGGATGAGCCTGTGACTACAGGCAACTCTCTTGGCTGGGCCCAGGCATGTTCTCCTTGAGGGGAGGGGATGCCAGCAGGATTTTAATGTCCCTTTAACAGAAAAGGTCACCACTTAGGAAATTGGCTCCCTGTCCCCAGGGCAGAGCTGCAGGTGCCAGGATGCTGCCCGAACTCTGGGCATTTATTTTTAAAAACTAAGAGAAAACTCATGTAACATAAATGTAACGACTTTAAAGTGAGCAGTGCAGTGGCATTTAGTGCATTCATAATGTTGTGCAGCCATCACCTCTGTCTAGTTTCAAAATATTTTCATCACCCCAAAAGGAAACCCTATACCCCTTATCAGTCATTCCCCATTCCCCCAGACCCCCTAGTCCTAGCGGGCTCCAGTCTGCACCTGCTTCTGTGCATTTCCCCATTCTGGGGGTCTCATCAGATGGAATCACATGACATGTGGCCGTTGGCATCTGGGTTCTTTGGCTCAGCATCATGTTTGGAAGGGCCGTCTGCATCTGCAGCTGGTCCTTCGTTCCCTTTCATGGCTGAATAACATTCCGCTGCACGGATAGACCACAATTTGTTTATTCATTCATCAGCAGATGGAAATTTGGGCTGTTTCTACCTTTTGGCTATTGGGAAATCTGGGCATTTAAATTTTTTTTAGATCTCTACTCCAAACACATGCTGATCACGTGTTCCCAGGTCCTCAGCATTTGTGAGTCATGGTCTTGGGTGGCCCCCTTTCCTGTACTATTCCAATAGGAGTTTCCTAGGGTGCATATGTGTCTTCAGGGTATCTCTTGCTTTAAGTCCAACTTCTCTTGATTTCTCCACCTCGGCTCCACCTCTTACCTGTGTGATACTGGACTGATCTCTGCACCATCTCACCCCATACTGTTATCACTCCAATCCAGGGCAGGAGGCTGATGAGCATGCAACAGGCTTCGACTTCTGGCTTCGGGTAATGGAGAGAATGGACAGCACGTGGTATCAACAGTGGCTTAAAACTGAATGTTACACAGTGCTGTCCTCAAACTTCATATACACACTCATTAGGAATTGCTCATGGACGGTGTCTGCCCATGAGATTTGGACAGAATCCTCCCTACATCCATCTTCCTCTTTTCCTTTTCAAATTCCTCCCGTCCAGTATTCAAAACTGCCAACAGACAACTCTATATTTTTGGAGCAATGTAGACTCCTGTCTCCTCCTTTCCTTATAAACATGCCCTGGGGTGGGAAAGAGATGGCATGGGCACCTCCAAAGTTAATTTTATTCTTTTTCTGAATCAAAAGGAACCTTTCCTCCATGAGAAGAATCCTGCCATATTTCTAGGCCAACTGACCGAAAGGGACACCAACTTTAAAAAATAACACACACACAAATTCTGCTTGTAATATTAGATGCCCCAGTATCATGGGGACTTCCCTGCCCCCTTGTACATAGCTGGTAGGATGGGGTCAGTGCAAGCCTAGAGGTGCCTCTGAAGTTAACCAATTACTGGTTTCAGATGAATCCTGATGGTGCCCCCACTTTGTTTGGTGTTGTATTATTTTTTTTAAAGGTTGCTTTCAGATAGTGGATAGGAACTGGGTTATATTTAAGCTGGAGACCACTGCATGCTTTTGAGCAGAAAAGGGCCATGCTTTGTTTTATTTATTTATTTATTTATTTATTTATTTATTTAGATGGAGTCTCACTCTGTCGCCCAGGCTGTAGTGCAGTGGCACGATCTCAGCTCACTGCAGCCTCCTCCTCCCAGGTTCAAGCAATTCTCCTGCCTCAGCCTCCCCAGTAGCTGGGATCACAGGTGCCTGCCACCACCCCTGGCTATTTTTTTTTTTTTTGTATTTTTAGTAGAGACGGGGTTTTGCCATGTTGGGCAGGCTGGTCACGAACTCCTGACCTCAAGTGGTTTTCCTGCCTCGGCCTCCCAAAGTGCTGAGATTACAGGTGTGAGCCGCTGCACCTGGCCCCTGCTTTGTTTTAGATTTTACAAAGCTCTCTCTGGTTGCTGTATGCTGAATGCACCCTAGAGGACAAGGAGGTCGTCACTAGTTAGAAGACTGTTAGATGCTGCAGGTGAGAGATGATGATGGCTTCCACCTGGTTGGACATGATTGAGGTGGTAAGAAGTGGTCAGATTATGGGTGTATTTGAAGGCAGAAATGATTGTTTCTTCTGGTAGATTGGATGTGGTGTGTGAGAAAAAGGGAGTCATGGATGACTTCAGGATATTTGGCCTGAGTGACTGCAAATGTGAAATTGACATATTCTGAGACGAAGAAGAATGCAGGTGGAGCAGGTTTGAGTTGGGAGGAGAGCGGGAATCTGGCTTGGGAATGTGTTGAAAGTGTGTATTAGATGTCCAAGTAGAGGCGAAAGAAGCAGTTGATGTCCGAGGTTGCAATGTACCAGTAGTGGGGCACGGTGGGGATGGAAAGCAGGAAGCACTGGAAGTGACGGCTTAATGATCAACTCCCCCACATCCCACATAGTTATCGGGAAAAGGAAAATGAGGGGGAAATCACATGTTAGATCAGAAAGGAGTGGTCGGGTGCAATGGCTCATGCCTGTAATCCCAGCACTTTGGGAGGCCGAAGCAGGAGGATCACCTGAGGTCAGGAGTTCAAGACCAGTCTGGCCAACATGGTGAAACCCTGTCTCTACTAAACCCTGTCTCTACTAAAAAATACAAAAATTAGCCAGGTGTGGTGGTGGGTGCCTGTAATCTCAGCTACTTGGAAGGCTGAGGCAGGGAGAAGCGCTTGAACCCGGGAGGTGAAGGTTGCAGTGAGCTGAGATGGCGCCATTGCACTCCAGCTCTCCAGCCTGGGTGATGGAGTGAGACTCCATCTCACAAAAACAAACAAACAAAGAAAAACAAAACAAAACAAATGGAGCTTCAGAGATTATCCCGCAGAAGGGGAAAGAGGCCCAAAGAGCACAGGTCATCTGCCTAAGACTGCAAGTTAGAAACTAAGCCAAGACAGAGCCAGTTCCTTGGGCCTGTCCCCCTTTCTAGCACACCATGCTGCCTACCAGTTCTAGGCTCTGAAAGCTGCATATGGGGACTGAAGGTGGGCAGACTGAGGCTGGATGACTCTCAATTTTGTATTCCTCCAGGTCACCATCCTTGTCAGCCTGGCCCTAGCTTTCCTTGCGTGCATCGTGTTCCTGGTGGTTTACAAAGCCTTCACCTATGATCACAGCTGCCCAGAGGGATTCGTCTATAAGGTAAGAGGTGGTTGAGTAGTCCCAGATCACTATCAAGTTCAGTTAGAGGGTTGATCAATGTCTTCTCTTCACTGGTGTCCAGATTCTGGGTATGACGACCTCCCTACCGACTGTTTAAAATGGAATATGTGTTTGGCAAGGAGTTGCCAAGTTTTCGTGAGGGACTCAGTCTCCAGTAGGCAGTAGAGTTCCTCCCCCAAGATGGTGCTCTCCAGGGTCAGGAGGTGGTCCAGCTTTGACGGCACATCAGCAATGAGGGAAGCAGCTCACTACCTCTTGACATGGACTGTTCCATTTGGGGAAAGCTCGGCTTGGTGCGGGTCTTCCTGGCTCAATGGCTGTTTGCTTACCCTTGCAGTGGCCCTCCAGAGGTGTGAAGGCAGGGCTGGTGCCTCTGATGTTCTTTGGAGCTCTGTCTCCAAGTTTCCCCTTGACCCACGCTCTGATTAAACTCCTTCTCTGAAAGAACGGAACCTGCTGCGTGACCTCTGGGAGTCTTCTTGCCCCTCCGAACCTTGTTTTCTCGCCTGCAAAATGGGGTCTGATAATGCCTGCTCCCAGGATTTTTGGGAGGCCTTAAGGAGAGAATTTAAGTAAAATCAGTTAACAAAGGGCCTATTAGATAATGAGCTCTCAACAAATGTTAGTTGCAATAAAGACAGAGTCTATTTCAGAGTGAACACAGCTGATACTATTAATATTTATAATTACCATTTGCTGAGTATCTCTAATACATCAGACCCTTTGCTAGACGTTTCCTTAAACATTATCTCAATTGAGCTGTACAACCATTCTGAGAAATAGGGTTTCTTTGGCTCCCATTTCACCTATGAGGAATTAAACGTAGAGAGTGTTTAGTTAAGAGAGTTTTCCAAGACATCACAATAATTATGTTTTGATGTGGGGAGATCAAATAGGGAATGTGTATCCTTCGGTTCTGTACTGCATAGATTACACTCCAATCTGACCGCCTCTAGCTGGTTGACTCACCTATCGCCTGGTTGCCTCTCTGGGCCACTGCTCACAGCCAATGACTGTTTATTTCCTCCATTATATACTTGCATCTCTTTTCTCTTATATCAAAAGTCTTGGCCCCTAACAACGTTCCTGTAATTATGTATTTGCCTTACCCTACAATATATATAGAACAGCCACAAAATAGCACCAATATTACTACTGAGAGGTAATGAACTTGGAGACTACTGAACGAACTTGGAGGTTTCTCTGCAACTCCGTGTGTCCTTAGAATACACTCCACCAAAGATGTAGTCTGACTTCCTAGACTTCCATGGAGGGGGTTCAGATCTGGCTTCCTAGATTGCACTCCAAGTGATCAGAAGCTGAGGTTCTGAGACCATCCTGACCAACGTGGAGAAACCCCATCTCTACTAAAAATACAAAATTATCCAGGCGTGGTGGCACATGCCTGTAATCCCAGCTACTTGGGAGGCTGAGGCAGGAGAATCACTTGAACCTGGGAAGTGGAGGTTGCGGTGAGCCAAGGTCGCACCATTGCACTCCAGCCTGGGGGGACAGAGCGAGACTCCATCTCAAAAAAAAAGAAGCTGAGGTTCCGGAAGACTCAAAACAATGGGAACAGTAGGGGACAGTTGAATAAACTGACACATCCACACAGTGGACGTCACTACAATTGGGAAAATAAGGAAGGAAGGCCTCCATACATGGACAGAGAATGCTCTTTAAGATAGTAAGGATGAATGATGGAAGGAAGGTCCTGCCTGTGTGTGGGCAAAGGGGAGGTGAGTGCTATTTGCTTATTGTTTTGGAAAGAAATTCAAGAAGGATAAATTTTAAAAATTAATAAAAGTGGTTCATCAGGAGGAAGGGATGGACGCAAGGCTTCTTCGGATCTATCTTCTTAAATATTTGTCCTTGAAATATGTAAATGTTTGACATATTTAAAAAGAAATAAATGAGAAAAAACAAGAGGTTCGTTGTTTAAAGAACCTAGCTCTATATCAAGTTAAGGACATAAACGTGCAAAGAAAATAAATATTTCAACCGGTTGTAGATGACAGCATGTTCACCTTACACGCTTGGTGGAGTGTATTCTAAGGACACATGGAGCTGCAGAGAAACCTCCAAGTTCGTCCGGTAGTCCCCAGGTTCACTGCCTCTTAGTAGTAATATTGGTGCTATTTTGTGACTGTTCTATATTTATTGTAGGATAATGCAAATACATCATTACATGAATGTTGTTAGGAATGAAGCCTTTTTTTTTTTTTTTTTTTTTTTGCGACAGAGTCTCGCTCTGTCGCCCAGGCTGGAGTGCAGTGGTGCCATCTCGGCTCACTGCAATCTCTGCCTCCTGGGTTCAAGCAATTCTCCTGCCTCAGCCTCCTGAATAGCTGGGATTACAGGTGTGCACCACCACGCCCAGCTAATTTTTGTATTTTTAGTAGAGATGGGGTTTCACTCTGTTGGTCAGGCTGGTGTTGAATTCCTGACCTCATGATCTGCCTGCCTCGGCCTCCCAAAGTTCTGGGATTACAGGCGTGAGCCACCGCATCCGGCAAGACTTTTGATATAAGAGAAAAGAGATGCAAGTATAAAATAGAAGAAATAAATAGTCATTGTCTGTGAACAACAGCCCAGAGAGGCAACCAAGGGGACAGGTGAATCAGCCAGATAGAGGGAGTCTGTGGGGGTCTCTACAGCATCCCCTACAGCCAGACAGTCAGTACGCAGAGAAGGCTGGCCTTGAATCAGTGTCAATATCAGGTTCAGGTCGTCTGGCTTCTTCTAAGTGGAGCTTTGGTGTTTGTGCTGGTGCTGGTGTTGGGAAGGCTGCTGCCTGCCAGGCCCAGGTCAGGAGCTGTCACCTGCCCTCTGGCTGACAGCCCCAAGCAGCTGCGCTCCAGTCAGGGTGGCTGTGTTGCTGGGCAGGTTGGGAGCAGTTTGCTGAATGACCCCTGACTCTGTCTCTTTCTTCCCCAGCACAAACGCTGTATCCCAGCCTCCCTGGATGCTTACTACTCCTCCCAGGACCCCAATTCCAGAAGCCGCTTCTACACAGTCATCAGCCACTACAGCGTGGCCAAGCAGAGCACTGCCCGGGCCATCGGGCCATGGCTGTCGGCAGCCGCTGTCATCCATGAGCCCAAGCCGCCCAAGACCCAGGGCCACTAGAGGCCTGCCCCAGCCAGAATGGGGGGCGGGGTGGAGAAGAGGACCCCCATTGGCTAAGCCAAGCTCCAGTTACAAGACAACACTGTACTCCTGGGATATGGGGGCGGGGGCGGGGCAGGGCAGGGTGGGGGAGGAACGCACCAAAAACATGGTGTGTGCTGGAGTTGTCTGAACCGATATTTCTTTTTGTTCCTTGGTATTGTTGATTCGTCCCCGAGTCAGGCTCATGTACAAAGGCATGTTTCGTGTTGATTGTTCCCATGTAAGATATTTTTAAAGCCACTGCTTATTCTTTGTTAGGAAAACGTAACAGCAGAAAAGGAAAGAAACAAAGAACATGAACAAAAAGCATTAAATTGGCTCCATCGGAAGACGTTGAAGGGCAGTGAAGAGCACAGACTCTGTGGGCTTCTTAGATAAGAAAATGTAGCTTCAGTGGGGGCTCCAGGGGTGCAGAATATGTGAGTGACACAGACCGGGACTATTCCATTAGCCTGCGGTCTGCAGGGTAGGCACGTGGGAAATGAGGAATGGCCGAGCTGGAGAGAAGAACTGATTTTGGCATTACTAAGCTCAGAATGCACATAACCCATAGTGAAATGTGCTGGCCTCTGGTGCATTTTGCAAGATGAGCACAAACTTTCTGGGCCTCCGTACTAGGACCTGGGCAGACCCACATGGCCTGGGCTCTGAATGCCCACCCTGCGACGGTGGGTTCTGCATCAGCAAACGCTGAGGAGTGGGCAGATTTTCTTTGTCTTTTGTTTGCATTTTCTAGATCCACACCTGGATACTGCCCATGTTGACGAGACAGCAGCGGGGGGAGAGGGAAGGAAGGAAGGTGCGGCTGCAAGAAGGAAGGCACGGGACAGGCATGTGACACTAGGCCACGAGTGATAAGCACAGGCACCTGACTTTTAAGTTTTTATTTGTTTGTTGTTTCCCAAAGTGCTGATAACAATAACAACAACAATAGGATTCCAACCAGGAGCCTCAAGTGACAGCCAGGAAGAGATGTGAAGATTGGGGCCACCAAAATGCCAAATCATTTCTAAAGGAAGCTGAAAAATGGGACTGTCTTTTGCCCACTTCGTTGTGTTAAAAGGGGACATTTGTCCAAACTCCCAACCGAGTTCTAGAAGCTCCTGACAAAGAGGCAGCATCCAGCCTTGACCAGGCCTCCCAGTTCCCTGGAACCATATCAGGCATTCCCCTGCCTCTCACAAACGTTTCAGGGAGGCCAGTTCTGCAGGGTGTCAGCTCCAGGACCCACAGGGCCAGAACCAGCTGGGAGAATTGGTTATTTGAGATGTGGTACTGCTTCCTCACGAGTCTCTGACAGGCTACGTAAAGGGTATTTTTTTGTGGCTTGCTGTGTTGCTGAAATCATCGTATGCAACAGCTGGGTAATAAGACTAGCATAGCTCAAACTATCCTGCCAAACGCTCTCATCTGATTTTTCTTCCCTTCTCCCCCAACCTCCAATCACCCTGAGTCACCTGTAAATTCATTTGTCATTCAAAGCGGAATAACAAATTGTCCCTAGCAAAACTGCTGAGCGCTTTATAATTGTGTGGTGTATTTTTGTCAGTAGGTAGCAGAGGCTGAAGTATTTTTTGGTGTAATTCTTGAAATTTTCTGACAGGAAACAAATAAAGATAGATGTGTCTGAGAGTCTTGACCTTCCTTTGCAATGTTTTTTATCTCCTGCTCAGTGAGCCTGATGGGAAAGATGCCGGGGGTGGGAGTCCCAGAGGGCAGGGTGAGCCCTACAGTGTCCTGCTGGGCTGGGGCTAGAATTGGACTGTAGGGGAATGTCCGTCCTCAGGCAACTGGGGCCTGAGATGGTGTTGCGGTCCTAAGGAAGGACCAAGAGGTGTACCCGGCTGCTTATCTGCCAGCTCAATGTCCTTCATGCAGCGGATGCCTACTGGGCAGCTTCTAGGGCCAGGCTGTGCTGGGCATGGGGGATACAGCAACAGATGACACAGAAGCACTGCCCTGAAGTCTGGCAATGGACTCGGATATGAAAATAAAGGTGTGATGATGCCTTTGACTTAATGCAACTGGTGGTTAGCTGCAACTGAGGAGGAAGATGTTGAGGACCCCTTTTTAAATTGCTAATTTAGGGCTTAGCATGACCTTGGCAGGTAGGGGTCATTGACCCCATTAGACAGATGAAGACATGGAGGCTCAGAGGGGAAAAAGAGACTGTACTAGGGCTGTAACAGAGCAGTGGGGGTCCAATCCCAGGCTTGTGGGACTCCTTTGCACCCCCACACTACTTCTGTTCCATGTCAGACCCTGAGCAACACTGTCTAGTTACTCTTCCAGAAAGTCAAGTTGCAGCTATAAGAGTGAACCAGCTGACTCTCAGCCAGAACTCGGTATCCATGGTGACTGTGAAGAAAAGCCAACACTTAAATGCCCTGTGTTCCATGCCAAGTACTAAATGCCTTGTGTATCTTAGTTCCTACAACCCTCCTACCAGTTCTGTGAAGTAGGTGCTCCCACCTTCAGCACCACTACCATCCGCTTTGTCATCATCATCCCCGTTTGGAGACGAAGAACTGGAGGAACAGAGTGGTGAAGCAGCTTGCTCGAGGTCATGCAGTCAGTGAGCAGCAGAGCTGTGATTGAAGCCCACACCTTTTTGGTACCAGGGTCTTAAGCACTGTGCCATGTAGCAGTGACCATGCACCTCTGCATCTTGCTTTGTAGGTTATAGTTTGTGCTCACACATCTTCTCTAACGTGGATGGCAGGCCATCTGAGGAAGAGACCAGGGTTGACTTTGGGCAGAGTTGGAAGCTGAGGCTCCAAGCGGGTTGCTGTGCTAGGGGTTGGGGCTGAACATGCACGGTGGGTGGGAGCGAGAAGGGAGACGACACAGCACCTCCCGGCTGGGGCTACACAGGCTGCCGAACACAGGGCCTCAGACAACCCTACCCATTCCCATACAGCTTCAGGTTTCCAGCCCGGCTTTGGGAGATGGTGAGAGAGAGTGCAGGGATCGGAGCTGGCATCCTACCCACAAAGCCTGGCTGATCCACAAAGCCAGCACAGAAACACCCAACATGTCTTTCAATTACACAGAATCAGTGAAAGGCTTAATGAACACATGAACAAACACTCTGTCATAAGTGGATTTACCACTCCAGTGCCTCAAAAAGTAAGAAAGCTATCACTTCTCCGGAATGAACAGGCTATGGGTGTATGAGTAGAAATGAGGGAGAATGAGAGGGCCAGGAGATGGGTGCAGATATTTCTGTTTTAGGAGTGACTCTGGGGCCAAGTGCTATCCTTAGCGGAATAGACAATGATGCCTGACTCTTCCCGTGAATGTATCCAAGGAGTGTGGCATCAGTTAGAAGAGTTTAACCAAAGGGGATTTGGTCAGGGACATCTCCTCTGCATTTTGCAGGATGGGGTGTTACAGAGCCCTGCTGGTTGATGGAGGGCCAGGGGAGCCAGGCAATGATCCTAAAAACAGCACCTTGGTTTGTAGATCAAGCTCTATTTGTGTGTTTTGCATGCTTTTTAATCTATTCACCAACACTGGGAACCTCCCCAGAGAGTCCCCCAGATAAGACAGGATGAAGGCTGTGCAGAGAGGGTGGCTGGGCTGGGCCTGTGTGTGGCAAGAAGTTCTGAGGCGGGAAGGCTTGTGTGTGTGGGTGTCAGACTGGGTTCTGGGGGGACATGGCCTTAGAACTGGGCCTTGAAGGACGGGCTGCACTATGACAGGAAGAATTCGGGATGGTGGAGGAGAGACACCACAGAGCCATCCTCCCAGGTAATGGGGACAGCATTGTAAAGGTTTGGAGGAGGGAAAGCTCGAGGCTTCTGCTCATAAGGCTGCTGGGGTGCCTCCGCCAAGCCATTGCCAGAGGCAAAGATTCAAGTCTGTACTCCTGGGCTCACAGTCCAGGCTGGGGGAGAGGAGGAGCGAGATGAAAGAGCAGCCCATGGCTGCATACTGGGGAGAGGCAGTGATGGCGCCCGGAGTCATCCCAGTGGTCGATTGGATCAGAAGGTATTTAGGGAGATACACATTTTTTCTGGAAAATTGAAAGGCCACCTGTCAGAACTGCTGTTGGTCAATTTATCTTCCCTCAACTCCTGCAATGTGCTCTAATCCAAATGGGGAGTCATGTGGAAGAAGAAGAAATTGATCCCCAATAATTTTTCCAAGAAGCACACAATACCATCTCTTTAAAAAATAGCACTCCTGAACAGTGGAGAGAAAAGGACTGGTTTCCATGGCAACGTCAATGCCGTTTCCCATAGATCAGACTCAGTCTAGCACAGCAGGCTGTTTATCTGAGTCTGTCCTTTTGTCAGAAATGACCTGTTTCTGGAAACACAGATCTAGAGTTCAATTAGCCAAAGTAGCCCCCAAAGATGGTTGCACCTCTCTCTCTGGACACTCCCTGCTCCTCTCTCTCCTCGCTGTCTCCTCTCCTTCTCTTAATCTTTCTCTTTTTCTGTCTCTGCCTCACTCTCTCCTTCCGAGGGAATGTTGTCTAGAGGCTGTGGACTGAGCTTACCTAATTTATTTTTCAATTCCAGGCCCTTGGTGAGAGGCTTGCTGGGTTTGGGCCAGGTGTTGGGGGTGTGGCCGGTGGCACAAGGAGAGTTTGGACCCGGGAGGAGAGCAGGTGGCCTTGGGACCGGGCGCGACTCCTGCACCTGCCTCTGCCAGTTCCCTTCCTCTCTTCACACCACAGCTTCCTCATCTTTAAAATGGGAATGAGAATTGTTCCTACCTCATTTTGTGAGAATTCCATGACATAGTGTTTAAAGATCTACCTAGGGCAGGAACTCAACAAATTGTAGCTACTGTGGATCAATCTCTCTGCCTCAGCTTCCTTATTTGTAAATTGGAATTACTTGTAAATACTGCCCCCCCACCTACCAGTAGGGTTGCTGTGGGTTAAAATAAGGCAATGGCCTTGAAGTGACTATAACAGAGAAATGGATTACCTCCTGGCCACCCTCAGGAAGCTCCCAGGCCCTGTCCCTTTCCTCGCAGGGCAGCCTCATGTCACCTACCACATATGCCACATCTACCACACAAAGCCACAGGCTGCCCCATTTTCTTCATGTCTACTCACAGTTTTTAATCGCTACATTTAGTTACACAAAAACATCATCTTAAAAAAAATTCATTTTATCTTAAGTTCTGGGGTCCATGTACAGGATGTGCAGGTTTGTTACATAGGTAAATGTGTGTCGTGGTGCTTTGCTGCACCTGTTGACCCATCACTCAGGTATTAAGCCCAGCAAGCATTAGCTATTTATCCCAATGCTCTCCCTCCCCCCACCTCACCCACCCCCTGACAGGCCCCAGTATGTGTTGTTTCCCTCCCTGTGTCCACGTGGTTCTCGTTGTGTAGCTCCCACTTAGAACATGCCATGTTTGGTTTTCTGTTCCTGTGTTAGCTTGCCGAGGATGATGGCTTCCAGCTCCATTCATGTCCCTGCAAAGGACATGATCTCATTCCTTTTTATGGCTGCATAGTATTCCATGGTGTATATGCATCACACTTTCTGTACCCAGTCTATCACTGATGGGCACAAATACATCATTTTTAAAGATTACAAATAAAGTGTTGCTTTGAGGTCTCTGTCACATTTTCTAAAACCATTTTGATTAAATTATTTACATGCACTTCAAAACAAGCAATAAATAATAAATAAAACAAGATTACAGACTTTATTCAAATTCACCAGTCTTTCCATTAAAATCCTTTCTCTGTTTCAGGATCTGATCAAAGCCCTTGGATTGCATTTAGTTTTCTCCTCAGTCCTTTCAGATTTGTGACAATTCCTGCTTGACCTAGTCTTTCACAACCTTGACACTTTGGATGTGCTGATCAGGTGCTTTGTAGCCTATCTCTCAATTTTGTCTGACATTTTTCCGTGATCACACTGAAGATATGGATTTTGGAGGAAGAATTGCATGGAGGTGCCCTTCTTAGAGCATCATATCAGGAGTACAAGATATTGATGTGTCTTATTACTGGCAAAGTTAACCTTGACCCCTTGGTTTAGGTGGTATTTACCAGGTTTCTCTATTACAAGTTACATTTTTTTCTTTGTAATTAGTAAAAATTTGAGGGAAGTTTCTTTGAGGACAATGTGAATATTCTATTTCTTCTTTCACACATTAATTTTAGTGTTCATCAATGGATCTTACCTGCAGCAATTACCGTTATAGTGTTCTCATAGCAATTTTATATTTCCCCCATTTCTTGTACATTTATAAACTGGAATTCCTCTATAAGGAAGAGTTGTCCCATCTCCACATTTATTTATTCAATCATTTATTTATATTAGTGTAGACTCATAAATATTTATTTATTCTTTGCATTAAAATCTAATACAATTTTTATTTTGTTGCTCAAATTGTTTCTGATTTTGTCATTGAGTGCTCTTTCAGTTTAGCTCATGTGTCTTTTTGACACATCCCTTTTTTTTTTAACAGTTTCTAATTTTCTGGCACCACAAGATACTCCAGGCTCATCTTATATTTTCCCCTTTTCAGTCCTGGAATCAATTGTGTCCCCAGGGAGCCCTGCTTCCTTTGATGAGGGAATGACATTTAGAAACCCAGTTCTGGATGTTAGCTGTGCTCACTGCTGCAGGGTGTCATTGCTTCCATGCTTTCTTGGTATACAGAGCTAGGAAGTTATGGATGTATACTAGCCTGTGTATACATCTGTCTATTTGTCTGTCTGCTATCTATCTATCTATCTATCTATCTATCTATCTATGTCACACAAACATGGGTATTTTAATCCCTCTTACTCCAATGCAAAACCATAGGGTTTTTTTCTAGGATCCCCTCTTCACTTGCTTGTAATTTCTTTCTCTGACAGTGGGAAATATGTCTCTATTATTTACAATATATTTACTTATTCATTCATCTCTAGTGTACATGTGAAGTCACTTCAGACACATGTTTTTTGGCATTTAGAACTGACATTGCTAGAGACATTTTCTGAGTCACTAACATTGTGTTTGAGAGTACAGCATCTTTGTGTTTAATTGTAAGGACTCATATATAAAGCCACTTCATGTTTTCTGAAGGCTAACATTTTTGCAGGGGGCAATGTGTTGTATTATATTTAAGCTGACTTTCCCAAGGCCTCATCACTTAGAGTAACAATGAGGACTTATTAACAATAATCTCTTAAACGTGATAGATACCTACTCCCATCTGCTCATGCAGGATCCTGACCCCCTTGTAAAGATCTCACTCATCAGCCCACTACAGATATTTCTGGGAGCTCCTAGGTGGACTCTCACATGTGCCCAAGAATAGGTGTGTACCTGCTGGACTTGGCTGCTCCTCTGAGCTCCATGGATGCCCAGATGTTCTCAGGCTCTGATGGACAGCTCCACAGATGCCCTGGAGTTCTTGCAGTTTCCAGTTGCCTCAGGATCCAGTGGAGTAAGTGAAGATGGCATTCTTATTTTATTTATTCTATTCTATTTATTTTTATTTTTAGAGACAGGGTCTTGCTCTGCCACCCAGGCTGGAACGCAGTGGCATGATTTTAGCGCATTGCAGCCTTGAACTCCTGGGCTCAGGAGATGCTTCCACCTCGGCCAGAGGTATTCTTTTTCTTTTGAACTTCATTCCATTATCAGTGGCCCACTGCCGGATTGCTTTTGCTTCCAGTATCCTACAGAATTTTAACCAAAATGGTTCTTTGTTCTTTCTGTTTTATCCACAGCACCCTTACCTTTGCGCTACTCCACGTGGGACCCATGCATGACTCCACGGGGGCTGCACTGAAGACAAATCTGAGTAATGGCTGTCATGCTTGACACACACTATACCTGTTCCTATCTATACCCATGGCAGGCTCTGCAAATCAGTCACGTCACTCTTTCCCACTGAGCCCTGTTGCAGCCAAGTAATCTTTCCCTGCACAGCTCTCTGTGCTCTCTCTGCTACTCAATTTGATGCTGATAGTGACAGAGATTTCTGGCTCTCTAGAGTGTTTCATGACCCCTGTTCATAGCATGGAGTTGTTTCCAGGAAGGCCATGACTGGTGGGGGATTTTCTTTCTTGGCCCCTCTTGCTTCAAGCTTGGTGACATACTAGGAATCACCACTCGAATGTGAGTGGAAGTGATGTATGTCACTTCTAGGATGTCATTTTTAAGCAAGTGCTAGGTGCTTCTCTAGTCTGTCTTCTATACCAACACTCCCTAGCCTGTAATATCTGGAAGCTGAGGCCTCTCATGCCTTAGGGGATGATGGAGCTACAGGCTGGAAGGAGCCTGGATCCCTGAATCTCCGGGTGGATGAGAGCCACATGAAGCTGCCCACGTTGGGCTGTTGCCTGAGTAAAATATAACTTTTACAGTATTATTAGTGAAATGTTGGGGTTTGTTACAGTGGAATTGCCCTGCCCCATACACAAATGAAAGCCATTTTCCCTCTGGACACCATACCTGGTTTAAGATCGGTTATAACTATGGCTGGGCTCATGATGCTCAACCTGGCTCTCCCGTAGGTGAGCTCTCTCCAGAAAGTGCCTTGGCCTCCAAGCTTTCTCATCCATCAACTGTGTTCCAGTTCATACTTCAGGACTCAGTTCAAGCATCACTTTTTCCAGGAAGTCTTCCCTGATCTTCCCAAACTAGGTAGTATCCTCCACTGTAGTTTCCTCAAATCCTGTATATCCCTCTTTAGCAGAATTACCACAACCTATTTTTATCTTCTGATTACTTGTCTGTGAATTACTGGATGGATGTTTGAATCAATAGATGAAAAAATGATCTTTATGCCAATGACTCCAAAACATCTATCTCCAGCTCTGATCTTTCTGTTGAGATTCATACCGATAGATACCTCTTCCTGCTGGCTATTTCTAATTGAATATCCTTTCAGGAACTTCAAACTCAACATGTCCCCCAAAACCTTTGTCATGTCTCCCCCAAATATGCTCCGTTTCCTGTGTTCCTTAAATTGGATGATGACTTCACCAACCACTTGGGTTTCCAGACAGGAAACCTGAGTGTCATGATTATTTCATTGAATAGATGAAGAAATGGATGCTCAGAAAGGTTACCTGCGGGGAGTGGTGAACCTGACTTACAGTCCAGTGCCAGGCAAATGCCCCTGCACCTTGGCGTGGGGCCCCTTTGTACCCTTCTTGCCCTCCTCCAGCTTCCTTGCAGCCCTCTCCCAGTCTCAGTCTCCTGCAGGACTACAGCATCACTGACATCTCCACCGGCTGGCTTTCTACCCTGCCACTTTAAATAAACACATCTGATTAGAAGGATGTGCCTTCCAATGTTGGTAATTTATTCCCTTCTACGCAAATTGTCCAACTAATTAAAAAGGAAAAAAAAACCAACACAATTTAGACCAGTGAGCTCTTGAGAGAGAAAATGAAGATGCTATCAGCAAATTGGTAGCATGTAGAGGATCCTGGGCCTTGAGTCGGACAGATACTGGATCTGAATCCAGCTCCACTGCTCTCTGGCTGTGAGACCATGGGCAGGTCATATCACCCTTCCAGCTTCACTTTCTTCATCTGCAAAATGAGGATAAGAATCCCAAGATGCTTCCTTGCCCTCTGAAAGGACCAACCCTGTGGATACCTTGATCTTCACAGGGTAGCTGTAAAGATCATTTGAGAAAGGATCCAGGTTTTTTTGAAACTCTAAGATGCAGTAGAAGTAGAATAATAATATTCCTTTACATTTGATTGCACAAAAACAAACAAGTGGCCCAGATATCCTCCTGAGGACACGAGAGTACGTGGTCACCCTGCTAGAAACTCATGGAGTCGTGATGTGACTCAGGGATGTCTAAATCTGTTATGGGTTGATTGTGCCCCCCACAAAAGGTATGCTCCAGCCTGCACCCCTCAGTTCCTCAAAATGTGACTTTATTTGGAGGTAGGGTCTTGACAGACATACTTAAGTTCAAATGAGGCCACTGGGGAGGGCTCTGATCCACTCTGACGGGTGTTCTTATGAAATGGGGAAGTTGGATGCAGAGACAAAGACAGAGGGTAGATGCCCCGTGAAGACAGAGGTTTGGGGTGATGCATCTACAAGCCAGGGCCCCAAAGATTGCCAGGAAACCACCAGAAGCTGGGCAGGGCGGGGGAGGCGAGGCATGGAACAGATTCTTCCTTGCAGCCCTCAGGAAGAACCAACCCTGCTGACATCTTCATTTCATACTTCTAGCCTCCAGAACTGCGAGACAATTAGTTTCTGGCTGAAATACATTTTAAGCTACCATTTGTGGTACTTTTTATACAGACTCCAAACCCTGTACCCCTTCCTTTCTTCCTTCCTTCCTTCCTCTCTTTCTCTCTTTCTTTCTTTTTTTCTGGAGTCTTGCTCTGTCATCCAGGCTGGAGTGCAGTGGTGCCATCTCAGCTCACTGCAGCCTCCTACCCCCAGGTTCCAGCAATTCTCCTGCTTCAGCCTCCTGGGTAGCTGGGATTAAAGATGCATGCCACCACGCCCAGCTAATTTTTGTATTTTTAGTAGAGATGGAGTTTCACCATGTTGGCCAGGCTGGTCTCGAACTCCTGACCTCAGATGATCCTCCCACCTTGGACTCCCAAAGTGATGGAATTACAGGTGTAAGCCACCACACCCGGCCTGTGCCTTTTCTCTAAACCGCACATGATGACCCTTTATGGTGTAGTCATTATAATAAAATAAATACAAAGCTGAGCAGATCTATTCAATTCAGCATCCACTGACCTCCAGTCACATACAGGGCCTCTAGGAATGGAGAAGCCAGCCATGACCAAAATGCAGACCCCCGCCTTCAAGGCAATAGTGACAGATGCCAAACACAGTCCAAAAATGGAGTCTTTTCATTCTTATAAATGCCCCACAGTCATTCAGCCAGTGCCCATACTGCCTGGATCAGCTGGTGGGGCCATAAAAGATGGGAGGGCCTGGCCCTGCCCTTAGGAAGCTACCAAGTGAACACTGGTGTGGCTGGACATAGGGTTACAAAAAGCTTGGAGAGGACTGTATTAAGGAAGTATACCACAGCCTCTAATGCTGGGGGTTTTGCAGTGTGGTAACAGAGAGGACAGTCCACAGACAACAATAACATCATCATGCTCATGGTCACACCCACAACAGCAACCCAACCGTTAGCCAGCCAGGAGCAAAAGAAGAGGAGAGAAACTTCATTTGGACTCGATGAGCTGGAAAACAACCTCTCTTTCTTACATATTTGCTGGTAGCTCTCAAACTCCTGTTTTGTAATCATGAGAGTGAGATAAAATAGCATCAGCAATTTGAGCTGGAAATCAGCAAAGGTAGTTGACATTTAATTGCATTTGGAAAGAAAAACAGAGGAACTTTTTAAAAGTCATTACTGTATTTTTTCCAGCGTGAGAAGTGGTGCTTTTAATTAGTTGTTCTTTGAGCCTTTTTTCAGTAACCCAGATGAAAGCTGGTCAAGCTGGGCTCAAGCCAACCCGAAATTCACTTCCATCCCCTGCCATATTCCTTAAGTAAGCGGAGGGGGCGGCTGCTGGTGTAGACAGACGCCTTCTCATTGGAGAGAGCTCTGCCCTCCAAGTGAAGAAGGCAAAGGGGCTTCAGATTCCGCATTGTTGAAAAGCAACAAGTGGTACTTTTTGCTTGGGCTTTGGCCTGCAATCCCTTCCTGCAGCTGTGGGAAGAAAGCTTCTTTCAGCTGAGGCCTGGAAAATACGTACAGCTGAGAAGCACACCATGTGATTCTGGGGTGCCCTGAAATGCCTATCTTTCATCCGGGCCCATCAGACAGCTTTATTGTGGCTGATCGAGCTCTTTGCAAATGAATTTCCTTTCCTGAAAGCAAAGGGACAGCTTTATTACACACCCCTCCTCCCACTCAATGAGATGGTGAGAATTCATTTCGCCAAATTTCCTCCTGAGAAGAGTACTGTATTTATTTGGAAGAAATGCTTTGAGAAGCCAATTGGATGAAAGGAGATAAGCTCAGGCAGCGGTCTTAAAAAAATTTTACTCAAAGTCCCCCTAAAACAACAATAATTTTAAAAACTACATTTTCCCTTAACACGTTTTTAGGATGATATGTGAAGTTTTTCAATCACACATTTAAACAGTTGTAAATGATATAACTTACAATTTATTGCATTTAAGTATGGGCTTTAAATATACTTTCTTTGAAACCTTGAAGCAGCACATTTAGCTCTTTCAATTTCAAAAAATGTCTGCCATGTAGCGCAAATGGCAAGGCTGTCTATTTAAACCATCAGCCAAATCAAACTGTCTTCTGGAAAACATCTGACCTCATTGCCGAGTTCATATGCACTCGACCTTGAGACAAGTATCCCATTTCCAAATTCTAAGCTGGACAAACAGACGGACAGACAGAGATAGATAGATGGTTGAATAAAGTCGGCCAGGAGTCCCACAAGCAGTTTGCTTCAGTATTCCTCACTCACTGATTTTGCTTTATGGTGGAGCTGTCCATTCTCAAATCTTTCCCCTTTTTTGGGCCTGGAGACATTGCCCCCTGTGCCAAAGCACCGTCATAATAATGAGAAGCAGTTCTCACTTTTGCTAAGTGGGAGAAGGGTGACTGGGAAGCAGGAGTGGGGTGAGAATGAAGTGCAGGCAGGCCTTGGTAATGGCCAGAGGCCCTGTGTTGGAAACCAGGCTTTTGAAGCTGAAGATCTGAAAACTGATTCCCTAAAACAAACCTAAGTCTTTGTGTGCCATCCTGGGGTCTGCTCCACCTATTTGATGATTCTCAGATACATAAGTAGAAAGGGGAATGAGGAAAGCTTGCTAAGAGGTTCACAGATTCATTGAGAGGGCTGGAACCCACCCCCAGGCTCAGCTTCCTGAGCCCAAATCCATGCTGCAGAGGGGCCTGCTAAGGAGGCCAGTGTTCCCTGCAACAGCTGCAGGGTGAAAGAACAGAGAAACAGCACTAAAATAGCCTCATCTCTCTCAGCCCAGATGATTCCCCTCTGGTATTAAATAGGTCAAGCCTTTTCAGAGTTAATAAAGTAATACAGTGGTGTGGATATTAAAATATTCTACATTTATAGGTCTTTATTGTCCCAATAAGTTATCATCTAAATTAAGAATGGTCTTTTCTCTCTAAACTCTGTTTGGTGTCTTGGTAGTAGTTTGGGATTATTTGGAGCACACAGAGAAAAAAAAAATCATGCTGTGTTATCAACTTTTTAAAAAGATGAGCGACGTCTTTGTGACTTCGAAGATACCCGTCAAGCTTCTGTCACCCTTCTCCAGAATATTGCAAAAGCTTCTCAGTCAGTCACCCGCCTGGCTGGGCACTTTTTTTCAAGTCTGTCTTCCTCAGAGGGCACCAGAGTGATCTTACCTTTTAAAAATCTTAGAAAATTATTGGGAGTGTAGATTTATTGCAGGCCAAAGCCCAAGCAAAAAAATTAGTGGGAGTGTAGAATGACACAGCTATTTTGGAAAACGTTTCTGGAAGTTTGTACCTATATATATGAACCAAACATATTCCTACGCTATGACCAAGCATTTGCACTCCCAAGAAATAGGAAAGCACAGCCAGGCGCAGTGGCTCACGCCTGTAATCCCAGTACTTTGGGAGGCCAAGGTGGGTGGATCATGAGGTCAGGAGATAGAGACCATCCTGGCTAACACGATGAAACTCCATCTCTACTAAAAATACGAAAAAAATTATCCAGGCATGGTGGTGGGCGCCTGTAGTCCCAGCTACTTGGGAGGCTGAGGCAGGAGAATGGCATGAACCCGGGAGGCGGAGCTTGCAGTGAACCGAGATCGCACAACTGCACTCCAGCCTGGGGACAGAGCGAGACTCCGTCTCAAAAAAAAAAAAAAAAAAAAAAAAAGAAAGAAAGGTGAGGGATAAAAACTAAATATCTACATATTGGGTACGATGTAAACTACTTGGGTGACGGGTGCACTCAAATCTCAGGCTTGGCCTGCCGCGGTGGCTCAAGCCTGTGATTCCAGCACTTTGGGAGGCTGAGGCGGGCGGATCACTTGCAGTCAGGAGTTCAAGACTAGCCTGAACCAACATGGATAAACCTTGTCTCTACTAAAAATACAAAATTAGCCGGGCGTGGTGGCACATGCCTGTAATACCAGCTACTTGGGAGGCTGAGGCAGGAGAATCGCTTGAATCCGGGAGGCGGAGGTTGTGGTGAGCCGAGATCCTGCCACTGCACTCCAGCCTGGGCAACAAGAGTGAAACTCCGTCTCAAACAAACAAAAAAAAATCAGGCTCAAACCACTATACAGCTCATCCAGATAATCAAAAACCACTTGTATTCTAAAAGCTATTGAAATTTTTCAAAATATTAAAAAAAAAATAAGACAGGCCTACTTTAAAAGAGTAGTGCTGTAGACAGCCATGCACCCACCACCCACATATCATTAAGATTCGGCTGCATTTCCTTTATCACGTATCTTTTCATCTATCCATCCCCTCCATCCATTTCTCCCTTGTCATTTTTATGCATTTCAAAGTAAGTTGCAGGCATTGACACATTTCCTCTTAAACATTTCAGCATGCATCCCGTTAACCAGTGTTCAATATTTGTTTACAGTGCCTTTTGTAGTTTGGGGTGAAATTTAATACAGTGAAATGCACAAGTCTTTGACAAATGATATCCCTGCAAAACACAAACACCTCTCAAGATACAGAACATTTCCATCACCCTAGAACCTTTCCAGTTAATTCCTCTCACCCATCCACCGTCAGAGGCAGCCATTGTCCTAATTCCTATCATTCAAGACTAGTTTGACTGTTACAAAACTTCATGTAAATGGAATGAGACAGTATGTATTCTTTGGAGTAAGGATTCTTTCACTCAGCAGAATGTGTTTGTGAATCATCCACGGTATTATGTAATCAGGGGCTCGTTCCTTCTGTTGCTGAGTACTATTCCATTATATGGATGTATCACACTTCCTTTACCCATCCTCCCACTGATGGAGGCCTGGGCTGCTTCCACTGTTTTGGCTAGTGTGGAAACACTGCTATGGATATTCTTATACAAGTCTTTGTGCAGACACGAGCTTTCCTATTTCTTTCTTTTTTTTTTTTTTTTTTGAGACGGTGGCGCGATCTCGGCTCACTGCAAGCTCCGCCTCCCAGGTTCATGCCATTCTCCTGCCTCAGCCTCCCGAGTAGCTGGGACTACAGGCGCCCGCCACCACTCCTCCTGAGTCTCCAAAATCCATTATACCACTCTGTATGCTTCTGCATACCCATGGCTTAGCTTCCATTTATAAGTGAGAACCTACTGTATTTAGTTTTCCATTCCTGAGTTACTTCACTTAGAATAATGGCCTCCAGCTCCGTCGAAATTGTTGCAAAAGACATTTTTTTTTGTTTTTATGGCTGAGTAGTATTCTGTGGTGTATATATCTCACATTTTCTTTATCCAATCATTGGTTGGTGGGCACTGAGGTTGGTTCCATGTCTTTGCGATTGTGAATTGTGCTGCAATAAACATATGGGTGCAGGTGTCTTTTTGATATAGTGACTTATTTTTCTTTGGGTAGATACCCAGTAGTGGGATTGCTGCAGGGAATGGTAGATCTACTTTTAGTTCTTTAAGAAATCTCCATACTGTTTCCATAGAGGTTTTACTAATTTACATTCCCACCAGCAGTGTATAAGCATTCCATTTTCACTACATCCATACCAACATCTATTGTGTTTTGACTTTTTAATAATGGCTATTCTTTCTGAGTAAGGTGGTATCTCATTGTGGTTTTGATATGCATTTCCTTAATCATTAGTGATGTTGAGCATTTTCTCATATGTTTGTTGGTCATTTGTATGTCTTCTTTTGAGAAATGTCTACTCATGTCATTTGCCCACTTTTTGATGGGATTATTGTTTTCTTCTTGCTGATTTATTTGAGTTCTTTGTAGATTCTGGATATTAGTCCTTTGTCAGATGCACAGTTTGCCAATATTTTCTTCCATTTTGTAGACTGTTTCTTTACTCTGATGGTATTTCTTTTGCTGTACAGAAGTATTTTAGTTTAATTAGGCCCTATTTATTTATTTTTGTTTTTGTTGCATTTGTTTTTGGGGTCTTAGCTATAAATTCTTTGCCTAGGCTAATGTCCCAGAGGAGTTTTTTCCTTGGTTACCCTCTAGAATTTGTATGGTTTCAGCTCTTAGATTTAAGCCTTTGATCCATCTTGAGTTGATTTTTGTATAAGGTGAGAGATGAGGATCCTGCTTTATTCTTCTACATGGGGCTATCTAGTTTTCCCAGCACCATTTATTAAATAGAGTGTCTTTTCCCCAATTTATGTTTTCATTTGCTTTCATAAAGATCAGTTGGCTGTAAGTATTTGGCTTTATTTCTGGGTTGTCTATTCTGTTCTCTTGGTCTATATGCTGAAATTTATGCCAGTACCATGCTGTTTTGGTAACTATAGCCTTGTGATATAATTCGAAGTTGGGTAATGTGATGCCTCCAGATTTGTTGCTTTTTTCTTAGGATTGCTCTGGCTATTTAGCCCTTTTTTTGGGTCCATGTGAATTTTAGGATTGTTTTTCCTAATTATGTGAAAAATGATGCTGGTATTTGAAAGGAATTGCATTGAATCTGTAGATTGCTTTGGGTAGTATGGTCATTTTCATGATACTGATTCTTCAGTCCCAGAGCCTGGAGGTGTGTTTCTATTTGTTTGTGTCATCTATGATTTTTTTCAGCAGTGTTTTGTAGTTCTCCTTATAGAGATCTTTCACCTCCTTGGTTAAGTATATTCCAAGGTATTTTTTTTTTTTTGCAGCTGTTGAAAGGAGATTAAGTTTTTGATTTGATCCTCAGCTTGGTTGTTGTTGGTATATAGAAGTGCTACTAATTTATGTACATTGATTTTGTAACCTAAGACTTTACTGAATTTGTTTATCAAATCTAAGAGTCTTTAGGGGGACTCTTTAGGGTTTTCTAGGCATACAATCATATCATCAGCAAACAGCAATAGTTTGACTTCCTCTTTTCCAATTTGGATGCCTTTTATTTCCTTCTCTTGCCTGATTGTGCTAGGTAGGACTTCCAGTACTATGTTGAATAGAAGTGGTGAAAGTGGGGATCTTTGTTTTGTTCCAGTTCCCAGGGAGAATGCTTTCAACTTTTCCCCATTCAGTATGATGTTGGCTGTGGGTTTGCCACATATGGCTTTTATTATTTTGAGGTATGTCCCTTCTATGCCTAGTTTGTTTGGTCCATCTTAAACACCACTTGATAGCACTATGAGTTTAGCATTATGCCTGCTGTGAGCTACTTATCAGGCATTTGCTCACTGGGTTTTCATACTAATCTTATGAGACGTGCATCATCCTGGGTTACAGATGAGAAAACACGGTTCAGAGAGGCTCAAATAACATGTGCAAGTTCACATAATTGTTTAGAATTAAGTCTGGATTAGAATCCAGGAATCCCACCTCTGACACCCAACTTTGATAATCTCACCAAGATCAAAGGCTGCCCTTTTAGAGGCCAGTAGTTATTTAAAATCTTGGGAAGTAAGGTTGAAGAAACCATCAAGTGTCAGCTATTCTCTAGCGATAGATGTGACAGAGACTGGTTGACTTTGGCGCTGTACATGTGACTCTCTTACATGGCCCCAACTGTTTTTCCTTTGAACATTTTGATTTTGAGACAAAGACTGTTATGGGTTGAATCCTCCCCAAATTCATATGGTGAAGGCCTAACCCCTAGTACCTTTGAACATGACCTTATTCAGAGACAGGAACTATAAAAATGATGAAGTTAAGGGTGGGCCCTAATCCAATTTGAACATGCATATAGGGAGAATACCACATAGACATGAGGGCAGAGATGGGATGATGTATCTACAAGTCAAGAAATTCAGAAGATGGATGGCAAGCCGGCAGAAGATAGAGGAGACGCATAGAGCAGATTCTTTCTCAGCCAACAGAAGATGCCAATCCCATTAACATCTTGATCATGAACTTCTAGGCTCCAGAATGTCAGACAATCCATTTCTGTTGTATAAGCCACCCAGTGTGTGGCACTTTGTTAAGGCAGCCTTAGGAAATCATGCAACACCAATGTAATTCTTAGTCCTAGGACATTTTATGCTGTGATTTGTTTTGACACCCATCTCCCATCCACACACACACTTAAGTATGTTTAGCTGATTTCTTCAATATGACATGCCTTGGAAATATGTCCCCAGAGAAATGTGACTTTGATAGCATCATGAAGGCCAGAAGAAGACAAGACTTAATTTATACAAATCTATTTTCTAGGTGACCTTTCAGGAATTATCTATATGTCACGTACTGCCATAGAGATGCTGGGAGTGAAAGTGAGACTGTTCAGTAAAACCATTACGTTTTCACTGAGTTATGCTAACATCACTACGTCTATGGAAAAAGTAGCTCACGCTCATTTAAAAGAGTGAAGACTCAAGGTGAATAGCATTTTTCCCACTTAAAGGGAAAGAATAGGGCACCTTCTCTTCCTCTGTCTCTCTTCCTTCCTTTTCTCCCTCACCTGAGCTCTTATAACATGTCCTATAGCATGTGTGCTAGCTGCTAGTGACAATGTGTGGCAGACGTGGTTCACAAAAGATTCATGCATGTCTTCCATGGGGTAGAATTGTTGCAGAAAGCAGTGGTTGAGCTTTGGACTACATTTCCCACCTCTTCCTAGATAGGCTCATATGACTGAATTTTGGCCAATTGAGTGTGGGAGGGAACGTAGGCCATTTTCCCAGCAGCCTGATTCTTCATGATAAATCAGAAAACTTGGTCCATTTGACTGCAGATACCTCACTTTGTTGTGACATGTTTTTGGTTGTGGTGACCAGAAACCTTGTAGTAGGTTAAAGAGAAGGAAAATAAAAAGGCTATCAGTGGGAGAAATGAGGGGACTTGTTAGAACACTAGCTTTTAAAGGTACCCCTGAGATAGGGAGATGCTCTTAGGAGGTTGGGGAAAAAGCATTAAGTAATATTGAGTCGCACAAAGAAAAGGTTATTCTTCTCCTAAATCTTTATACATCTGGATATGTTAAAGAGATGGTCTCAATTTACATCTACTTTTTTTAGTACATTTCTCTGTGTCTCCATCTTCAATGCGTAATGGTACCTAGCTAATATTTACATTGTTTTAGTTATATTTACTTTTGTCATTACCTGTAGGTATAGCAAATGCTACTAATTTTCTGTTTACAGACTTGATATGCAGTTTCTTCTTTAAATAAAAAGTTTTAAGCAAACATATCTGTTCAACTTAAAGAAGAGTATTAAGTAAATGGTTGGTGCGGTGCGGTGCGAGGATATGGCTAAGATAGGGGTAGTATTCGAATGCCCAAATATTACCTTTTGGAAAGGTGGTTGAGAAATACAGGTCAGGAAGATGCTGCACTGTTTCTAGGAGCAGGGCCTTAGGGACCAGAGAATGGAAAGAGAGTTCATGAAACCCTCCAGTTCTGTTCTATCTCTGTTTCTCTTCACACGCCTACTGTATTTTGGTGTTTCTCTTCAGACCAGCTTTATCACAGTAGAAAATGGTCATCGATAGCTCCCAAATTTTATAGCCACTTGGGGCACGATTGATTGACTTGCTCTGATTCTCAATTTCACATTCCATAGAAATGGGATCCTTGTCCCAGTGGGGTCAGAAGCCCATCTGTGCACAATCACTTATATCCATGAAGGCAAGAAGACATTGGAGGCACATGACTGTCTGTGCTACAGTCACGTGCTTAGGACCAGGAGTAAGTTTGGAGAGAAACAGAGATCCTGACAAGTCAGAGAGAAAAAAGTGGATGATTTTGACATTAAAACAGAAGACTCTCTCTTAATTAAAAAAACCCATCAGGAAAGTTAATCAATAAATGCCAGACTGAGTAAAGGTATTTGCAATATCTCATATCAACAAATTACTGATACCTCTGATATATGTAAAACCCCTACAAATCAATTAAAAAGAAAAGAACTCAATAAGAAATTAGGCAAAGAAGATGGACCGTTCCTTCACTGAAAGGAAAATCCAATTGGCTAAACAATATGTGAAGAGAGGCCCAAACTCACTAGTAATGAGGGAAACAAAAATGCGAACAGCAATGAGATAATCCATTTATATCTATGAGTTCGACAAACATTAGCACGTGAATAATGCCAAGTGCTGGTGGGGATGTGGGGAAACCAGAGCTCTCCTACTCTGAAGCTGGAATATAATTTGGCAGAGTCTTTCTTTCTTTTTTTTTTTTTTAGATTTTTCTTTATATATATATATATATATACATATATATATATACATATATATATATATATATACACACACACATTTTTATTATACTTTAAGTTCTAGGGTACATGTGCAAAACATGCAGGTTTTTTACATATGTATACATGTGCCATGTTGGTGTGCTGTACCCATTAACTCATCATTTACATTAGGTATATCTCCTAATGCTATCCCTTCTAGAAGGTGACCTATAACACTTAGCAAAATTAAGCACACCTGTGCCCTATGTCCCAGTTAGCACCTTCCTTGGTATACAATCCAGATCAATTCTTTCCAATGTCTGCAAAGGAAGATGTACTAGGGTAGGTGTTGCTAGGCTCTGTGTGGAAGTGGAGGAGAGGAGTGAAGTCAACCTGGGTGTCTGTCATTAGGGGCAAGGACAAGTACAATGTGGTGGATACACACTGTGTGGGATACTATGCAAGAGCCAGAAACCACAAATTAAGTGTACACACAGCTGCATGGAAAGGTCTCCATTCAACAAAACTGGGAAGCAAGTAGGAAATCCAATGAAATTAACCCCATGGCACAATGTATCTAAATTAAATGCATCACACACAAAGCTATATTACCTATTTCATTAGAATCAATGCATATTTAAAGCTGTGTATGAGACATAGTAGGCTGGGTGCTAAGAGAGTTCAGTCTAATAAAGAATCAGGGAAGGCCGAGTGCAGTGGCTCATGCCTGTAATCCCAGCACTTTGGGAGGCCGAGGCGGGCAGATCACCTGAGGTCAGGAGTTTGAGACCAGCCTGGCCAACATAGTGAAACCCCATCTTTACTAAAAATACAAAAATTAGCCGGGTGTGGTGGCAGGCGCCTGTAGCCCCAACTACTTTGGAGGCTGAGGCAGAAGAGTTGCTTAAACCCAGGAGGTGGAGGTTGCAGTGAGCTGAGATTGCACCACTGCACTCCAGCATGTGCAACAGAGTGAGATTCCATCTCAAAAAAAAAAAAAAAAAAAAAAAGAATCAGGGAGGAAGCAGAGAAATTTAAAGTAAAGAAACAGGGATCTAGGCAGACACTTGGAAGATGTCTGACCACAAGTCTAGGTAGTAGAGACAGGAGTGGACTGGGACAGAGAACCCAGTGAGGGGCTACTAGAAAAGTCTGGGTGAAAAAAGATAAGTGGCTCATGTCTGTAATCCCAGAACTTTTGGAGGCTGAGGTGGGCAGATCGCTTGAGCTCAGGAGTTTGAGACCAGCCTGGGCAACATGGTGAGATCCTGTACCTACAAAAAATATACAAAAAATTAGCCAAGCACGGTGGTGTATGCCTGTAGTCTCTGCTACTCAGGAGTCTGAGGTGGGAGGGGAGGATCGCACGAGCCTGGGAGGCGGAGGTTGCAGTGAGCCGAGATCACACCACTGCACTCCAGCCTGGGTGACAGAGTGAGACCTGTTTCAAAACAAACAAACAAACAAAAAACAAAAAAGGAAAAAGAAAAAAGATAAGACTTGAGCTAAGTCTAGAAATAACATGATTCCAACAGATTTAAGGGACACATGGGAGGAGGCAGAAATGACGGGACAAGTGATGGATTGAATGTGGAGGGTGAAGGAGAGGGATGCATCTAGAATACTTCTTGTGTTTCTGCACACCTAAGTGGACTGTGCTGGCATTACCAGGACGGGGAACTCACGAGGAGCACCAGATTTGGTGTGAAAATAATGAGCTTCCTTTGGATTGTCCATACAGGATAAAATTATTGGTGTGTCCATGATGAAGTTGTGAATGTTTTACTGCAAGTAAACCTTTGGGCAACGTATTTGAGCAGATTCTCTAATATTCCACATGCTGCCATGCTAAATTGGCCTTCACAAAATGGCTAGGATGACTTAATGAAATGAATTTCTGGACCCAAGAAGAAAGCAAATAATAGTTATATCTCAGTGAAGGTCAGAATTCGGGCTGACCCAGACTGAATAAAAGGTTTTCGTTTGAAGTTTGAACTGAAATACGGCAGTTTATTTTTAAATCTCTAAGTTATAAACTGGGATTTGTGCAAACAATTTGATTCCCTGTGGACTCCAAATCGTGATGAATATCAATACTTTAGGACTTTCATAATACAATGCCAGAGTTTATTAAGGAAAATAAATACTCATGACAGCGACAAAGATTTCATTTCCCAAACTCTCAATTCACGTAGCAGTTGGCCACTGCAAGGACCAAGGGCTGGGAAAGTATCTATTTGACCTACACAAAGGCTCAGAGAGGAGTAAGACTCATCTTTAGATGTTATACTGAACTCCACAAGGTCTCACTAGAGGTTTGAGCAGAAGAGAGTGAAAATGAGATGAAAGGTGGGGCAGGGCACTGAACTCACAGCCAAAAAGCCTGGGTTCCAGTTCTGCCACAGACTCGTTAGGGGGCCTTGGGTGAGTCACTTCTGTGTACCTCCCTTGGGTTCTTCTGTTGCTTCATTGATAAAATAAGCCCGTCCAACGATAGGGTCTCTGAGTTCTTTCCCTATTTGATTCCAATACTCTGCTCTGTCCCAATCCTCTGTTTCTACAACCACGTTCTAAAACAAACAGGCTCACTTACGTTCTGTTCTTTACCAAAGATGTTCCCACTCCTGATCGCTAAGGACCCCTCATCATTATGTCCTTCATCTTTTCCTCTTTAAATAAACTCTTTAAATAAAATAAAACTTTTTACTTAAAAAGTTTTAAGTAAACCTCTCTGGTCCATTTGAAAAAAGTGTGAAGTAAACAGTAGTAGATATGCTCAATGATATGGCTGAGATAACAGTAGCGTTCAAAGGCACTGATATTACCTTTTGGTCTGGTAGTTGGGAAACAGATCAGGAAGATGCTGGGCTGTCCCAAGGAGCCTTACTTGCAATCTGCAGGCAGCACGTACAGGGCTGGGACTCACTTTCTAAGTGAAGGATGTGGTGCTCAGAAAGAAAGCAATTCCCAAGACTGCACAGGTAGAAATTAGTGTGACCAGCTGTCTCAGCTTGCCTGGGACTGTCCCAGTTTGAACACTGGAAGAACCACATCCCATGAAACCCTTCCCTCAGTCTGGGACCATTGGGCATCCTAGGAAGGTGCAGCAGGGACTTTACAGTCCTTGAGTAAAGATCATTGATTCATAAGAATTGGCAGGAAGGTGGCAGCTGTTTGGATTCAGCAACAAACCCCACCAGGTACTGTTTTTTTTTCTTTTTCTTTTTTTTTTTTGAGACAGAGTCTTGCTCTTTCACCCAGGCTGGAGTGCAGTGGCGCTATCTCGGTTGACTGCAAGCTCCGCCTCCTGGGGTCACGCCATTCTCCTGCCTCAGTCTCCCGAGTAGCTGGGACTACAGGCTCCCAACACCGCGTCCGGCTAATTTTTTGCATTTTTAGTAGAGACGGGGTTTCACCATGTTAGCCAGGATGGTCTCGATCTCCTGACCTCGTGATCTGCCCTTCTCGGCCTCCCAAAGTGCTGGGATTACAGGCGTGAGCTACCGCGACTGGCCACCAGGTACTGTTTTGAGAAGGCCTTAAAGGCGAACGCTTGTGCTTAGAATATGTCAAAAGCAGCTCTCATAGGTCTTTAACTTTTCTTCCTGGCTGGCATCAAGGCTGTATCTTTTGGCCTACAGATTCCTGCCAATTTGGGTCAAAAACAATTCTGATATTAGACACACATGTCATAGGTTGAATTATGGCCCCCCAACCCCTGCAAAAAAGATTTGCAGAGGTCCTAATTCCTGGCACCTGTGAATATCATCTTATTTGGCAAGAGGGACTTTACACATGATCAAGTTAAAATGAAGTCATTAGGATGGCCCTAATCCAAAAGGGCTGGTGTCCTTATAAGAAAAGGAAAATGCCATGAGAAGCCACAGATCCAGGAGGGGAGAACTCCATGTAAGAATTGGGGGCGAGGATTGAAGGGTGGCAGCTGCAAGCCACTGAAAGACAAAGGTTGTTAGCAAGTAACCAGGAGCTGGAAGAGGCCAGGAAGAAACTTTTTCTGCAGGTTTCAGAAGGATTTCCCTACAGCCCTGCAGGCACCTTGATTTCCGTCTTCTAGCCTGTAGTGCTGTTAGGCAATACGTTCTTGTTGTTTTAAGCCACCCAGTTTGATGTTCTTTGTCACAGCAGCCTTAGAAACCCATGCAGTACTCAACTGAACAGCTGCATGGGAGAGTGGTCTAACACACCACATCTGACTATGTCATTCCCCAAAGCAGAACCTCTTGTGGCTCCTACTGCATATGGGATAAAGCACAAATACCTTTTCTCTCCTACCTTGTTTTCTATGTGAACTGTGCTCCAGCCACACTTATCTTCTTTCTCCTCTTTGAACTCGCCAAATGGGTTCCCAGCTTAGGGAGGGTCTTGGAAGTCTTCCTTGCAGGAAGCCTTGAGCTGAGTTTTCATGCACTGCCCTGGGGTCACTGTGCCTGCCATTGACAACCTTCAAAATTCTCTGTCCCTAGCTGGCTTCTCCTCACCCTCAAGGAATTAGTTCAGATGTCACCTCTAAAGGGCCTTTGCTGTGCACGCCATCCAGGCCACTCTTCCTGGGTCACTCACTGCCCTGCCACCCTGTTTCATTTCTATCGTGGCAATTATTGCTAGCACATATCCTCTATCATGTTTGTTTATTTGTCTATATGCCTATTGCTTGTCTTCCCTCACTAGGATATAAGGTGCATGAAGGCAAGAATCTTGTCTGTTTGGGTTATTATGATGTCTCCAGTGATCAGAACTGGATCTGGCAGCCAGGAGAGCCTAACGCAGGTATGCCAAATAAATGGATAATCACACATAACAGAGCATTGTGCTAGGCCTGGTTTAAGTGCTTTAAATATGGTAAAGTTTTTCTAAATCTTTTTTGCAATTGCATGAGAAACACAGAGAGGTTTAGTGACTTGGTCAAGGTCACACAGCTGCTAATTGAGAGCCAGCACTGCTAACTGCCAAGCCACCATGCCATGCTACCTCTTGGTGGAAGGAAAGAAAGCTGTTGCAGTCATTGTGTCCTCTCAGAATTTTTGCCAACTCTTCTCACATGCTTACCCAGGGTTCCCTTCAGCTGCTGGGTGTACCTCAACCACAGCCTCCTCCCACTGCCTCCCAGGTATTATCATTATTGCTTATCTAGGTTTCCATCTCTCTTACTATACTCCTTGATACCTGCTGCTGTCTGCTTTTTCTGTCCTCCACGGGGTGTGTCTGCAAAGTCCTATCAATGATCACTTCCCAACTTGCCTGTGTATTTCTCATCCTCCTAGGTCCTGGCTATGCCAAGTTCTCTCTTGCCTCCGGGCTGTTGCACATACATTGCCTTTGCCTGGAATGCTTTTCCCCTCTCCTTCTCCTGTTTCAGCCCCCTTGCCATTTGAGGTACATCGCCTCCTCCAGGAAGGGTCTCTGGGTTGCCTGGTTGAGTTGGGTGCCCTTGCCACGGGTGCTCACAGCCTGTTAATAGTTCTCCCATCATGGCAGCCACGTGAGTGGGGGTCACTGTCTGTTTACCCAGCTGCCTCCCACACTATGCTGCAGCCACATGGGGGTTGCAATCACTTCTTGGTTATCTCTCTATCTCCCACATTCGGGACCTAGAAGAGAGTGGATGCTGAGTAAGGGCTAGGTATGTAATACCACATCTTTTTATTTTTATTTTTTAGATGGAGTCTCGCTCTGTCTCCAGGCTGGAGTACAGTGGCATGATCTCGGCTCACTGCAACCTCCACCTCCCAGGTTCAAGTGATTCTCCTGCCTCAGCCTCCTGAGTAGCTGGGACTACAGGTGCGTGCCACCACGCCCAGCTAATTTTTGTATTTTTTAGTAGAGACGAGGTTTCACCATGTTGGTCAGGATGGTCTCAATCTCTTGACTTTGTGATCTGCCTGCCTCAGCCTCCCAAAGTGCTGGGATTACAGGTGTGAGCCACTGCACCTGGCCAATGGCACATCTTTTCATTTTTACTCTTGGCCGACATCTATTGGGTATCTACAGTGTGCCAGGTATCATTCTCATGCTTTCTATGTGTGAACTCACTAATCCGTAAAACAACCCAATAAGGCAGGTGCTATTATTCTTCTCAATTTACAGATTCAGAAACCAAGGCATGATGGGGGGGTCATGCCACTTGCTCAAGGACACTCAATAAGAAGCAGAATTGACTTTCAAACCTTGACAGTTGGGCTCCAGAGCCCACTCTCTCAGCTACTAAACTATATCTGCAAAGGTATAACAAGCTCTCTGAGGGCCAGCCTCAAGCCCCCTGCCCCTGTGGGGCAGAGGCAGTCCTCTGGCTGTGTTGGCTATTTCCACTTTGGGGTGAGGACAGGACAGGGAAATGGAGATCATCATACCCACATCCCTGGCCTGTGCCCTCCAAACTCCTGCTCTAGTTCTGCCAAGAGGGTAGGTATGAGGGTAAGGCTCCTTCTCAGCTCACATCTATGCTTTTAAAAAGCACTACCTCTCAGGATGCTTGGGGAGGAAGATGTGCACCCTGTCTTGCATCTAGCTGTCCTAAATTTGCTAAATCCCAAAATCTCATCAGAAATAACTATTCATTTATTATTTACCCATCCATCCATCTTCCATTCATCAATTCATTCATTATATATCCATCCATCCACTCATTATCCATTCATTCACACATCATCCACCCATCCATCCATCCATCCATTATCCATCCATCCATCATCCATCCATTCACCCATTATACACCCATCCATACATCCATTCATTATCCATACATCCATTCATCATCCATCCATCCATTATCCATCCATCCATCCATTCATCATCCATCCATCCATTATCCATCCATCCATTAATCATCCATCAATCCATCATCCATCCACCCACCCATTCATCCATCAATCCATTCATTATCCATCCATCCATCCATCCATTCATCATACATCCATCAATATCCATCCATCCATCCATTAATCATCCGTCAATCCATCATCCATCCATCCATCCATTAATCATCTATCAAGCCATCAAACATCCATCCATTCATCCATTCATCATCCATTTTCCATCCATCAGTCCATCCATTCATCATCCATCCGTCCATTCATCATCCTTCCATCCATCCATCCAGCTAGCCAGCCATCCATCCATCTCTTATTTATTAAGCCCTCATTCTGTACCAACCATTATTCAGAGGACTTCACAGACCTCATCTCACCTAATCCTCATAGCAACCATTCAGGTATTGTTAACTCTGTTTGCAGGTACAGAAATGGGGGCTTAGGGGCTGAGCACCTTGCCCATGGTAGCAGGGCTGGGGTTCCAAACCAGGTCTGCCTGGCATTAGAACCTCCAGTGAACAGGCTACTGAGAAAAAGAATGAACTAACCAGTTACTGAGACTGGTTGTTGAGAAGGGAATGCCTGGAGAGGCAGCACCACCCTATGCAGCTACTCATTTGCTCAGCTGGGATGATTCCCAGTCATTCATTCATTCATCACACATCAAGGAGAATCTAGAGTGTTTTAAGAACTCTGCTAAGGTGTGTTTGCCAGGAGGGTTATAAGATACTGACCATGAGGTTCCCTGAATGGAGTGACGCAGGGGATACCTCTGAAAGGCCTTACACCCCCTCTGCAGAGTTCTGGCAAACTATCTCCAGCTTTGCCTAAGCATTCTCTTCTATCTGGAATGTTCTCCTCTTCCCTCTCTGCCTTCCCCCAGCCTATTGAGCCTCTTATAATTTCAGTTACTTAATTTGCCCACATGCTTATGCAGGCCTTTGTTCAATACATGTTTATTGAGCACCTATGTTGTGTCAATCACTCATTCAGGGTTTGAGGATACAGTGATGAATAAGGCAGGCAGGGTCTCTGCCCCAGGGAGCTCACATTCTAGTGAAGGAGATGGGAAACACACAAACAAGATTAGGAAATGGACCAACTACTGTCCTAGGAAATAACGGAGATGGAGAGAAGGGGCTTTACTTTTGGTGGAGGTGTGAGCGGGTGATTGGAGATGAAAGGGGAGGAGCTGGCCATCTGAAAAACCAAGGGCAGAGTGTCTTCAAGAGAGGGAACAGCAGGCTCGGAGGCCCTTAAGAGCAAGGAGATGGGAGAGCTGTGATAGTTGCAGGATGTAGAATTGTTGACCCCCACCCTAAAGAGAATTAATCAGCTTTCCATCTGCATTCCTGCAGCATTGTGCTTCCTTCTGCTTGAGCTCCCACAATATGGTTATTATGGGTTATTATGGATTCATGTCTTTGTCTCCCCCATGGAACTTGGAGTGCTTCTAGGTCAGGGACCATCTGTAATGTGTGGCTAATAACAGTGAAAACCTTATAAACCTTACAAGGTAGTTGGGAAGATTAAAGGTGATAATCTAGGAAAGGCCTTTAGTACAGTTTCTGAATCTGTAAATGCTCCATAAAGTCTAGTAATTATTATTGATAGTGACCTACTGCCCACCCAGCCCAGGGGCCAACACACAGAAAGGATTGAGTCCTGTTTCCAGTGCACAGGAAGGAGGGAAACAGGTGAGCTTGTCCAAGAGCAAGGCCATCAGGACTGTCGATGGGTCACCACCAACCGGCTGGGGGTTGTGCTTCCAGGAAAGAGCACCTGCTATGGCTCCCAGGCCACAGACAGTGCAAGAAACATAGCCTCATTTTCTATAACTTACATGACTTCTACTTCTAGCCTCCATGTTAGGGTGGTGGACACAATCAAATGTTCCCCTACTTTCTCCTAGAGTGACATCTAAGATCTAGAGGTCTCAAATACTATACACACCTTGAGGATCTGGCTTCTTGGGTTTTGGGTAACATCCATTCAAGACTCAGGATTCCAGTCTACTGGCCCTTGGTTATCTGTCAACGTGGGCCATTTGCTTATTCAATAAAAACTCATTGATCACATCTGAAGCATCAAGCACTGTCCTAGGTGTTTGAGATACAGACATAAAAGAAACAGACAAAATCATGCTCTTGGAGCTACATTCTAATAGGGGTGAAGGTGGAGGATAGAAAATAATCCAGTAAACATCTGTCAGGTGATAAGAGTTACGGCAATCAGAGTGTGGAGAGTGAAGGGGTGGGGGCGATGATGGACAGGATGCGAAGGTGGTGTTTAAGCCAAGACCTGAAAGAATTGAAGGAGTGAGTCCTGGCTCTGCCTAGGAGCACTCCAGGGCATGTGCAAAGGCCCCAGTGTGAGCTCTGTATGTTGGAGGGACAGCCCGGAGGGCGGGGTGGCTGGAGCTGAGTGAGCAAGGGGGAGACAAGGCCCTAGAGGTGGGCAGGTAGGGCCTTGTAGGTCACAGAGGGGATTGGCCTTTTGGGTTCAGTGAGACCAGGGGATGCTGGGGGATTTTGAGCAGAGGAGGAGTGACATGACCTAACCTATGCTTTGAAAGGATCACTCTGGCTGCTGTGGGAAGAAACAGCTGTAACAGGATGAGGGTGGGAGTAAGTTAGGAGGCTGCTGTGGCAATTCAGGGGAGAGGTGGTGGCTAGGTCCAGGATATGAGGATGGCAAGAAACATAAAAGTAGAAAGAGCAACACTAGTGGGGCATCTCCCTTGTACTTAGGTTTTGAAGGGCCAGCCCAGTATCTGCTCATTCTTCAGAGAGAATGGGTCAAGGCTGCCCTCTCAGATGCGCGGGCTCTGCTGGGTGCTGGCTGGGTGCTCGGATGTCGTTTCATTGCTTCTGCAGCCCCTGGCCACCAGCACATCTGTGTGACCTGTCTGGGGCCTTGTTTCCAAGACATACCATGCATTTTGGCTTTTGTGGTTTCTTTCACCTTCCTTGTACTCCTGCGAGGTCTCTGCACTGGGATCCCACAAACCTCTTGAAGATATTTATTCCTTCCTGGGGCTGCCTGGAGCAGAGATCAATGCACTTTCTCTAAGACTCCCCTGAAGTATCTTGATTCTCCTCTAATATCTTCTTGCTCCAAGTCTGGAGAAATCTGCTCGGACTTGAGGGGTCAAGCAATGAAGGAGGGGAATGCATTGTTTGTACAGCCTCACGTTTTCTCCTAAATGTTTTGTGTGCTGTAAGGGGTTTCCCTCCGCTAAGAATTTAGGTTTTTCCCTTTTCTCTGCTTTAAGCTCCAGAACAGTCCTGAGGGGGAGGGGTAAGGGAGGAGAGAGAGCAGGGAAAGTAACATGGGTGTAGAATACCAGTTGTAATTTGCAAAGATTATCCTACCCTCAAAGCAAAAGGAGCAGTTTGTTTTGGATCCAAAACACAAAAATATGCATTTCAAAAACAGCTTTATTGGGGTGTTCTTGATAAAGAATTGCACATAGTTAATGTGTATGATTTCATGAGTTTGGACATCTTCAAACACCTGTGATACCATCCCCACAATCAAGGTGACTGACATAGTCAGCCTCCCCCCTGAAGTTTTCATGTGTAGCTTTGTTTTTGTTTGCTTTTCTTGTTTTGTGGTAAGAACATTTCATATGAGATCTACCCTCTTAACAAATTCGGAAGGGCCCAATACCATATTGCTAACTAGAGGCACGACATTGCACAGCAGAGCTCTAGAACTTGTTCATCTTGCATAACTGAACCTTTTTACCCATTGAACAACTCTCCATTTTCCACTCCCCCAACCCCTGGCAACCACTATGGTACTCTCCACTTCTATGAGTTTGTCTATTTTAGATATAGATATAAGTGGAGTTATAAAGTATTGGTCCTTCTGTGTCTGGCTTATTTCACTTAACATAATGTCCTCCAGATTCATCCATGTTGTTGCAAATGGCAGGATTTCCTTCCTTTTTATGGCTGCATAATATTTCATGGTGTGTTTATACCATATCCTTCTTCTCATTCCTCAAATGCTCACCCTGCTCATTTCTGCCTCAAGGACTTTGTCCTTGTCATTCCCTTTATCAGGCACGTGGCCCCAGCTGGGTGCAAATGGAGTCTTCCTATGTGCCTAGCTGGGGAGAGAGATGGCTTTGATGAGCGAGCACCCTGTCTTCTCCACGGTGGCTCTGTGCCAGCCCACCTTCATGACATCCACCCTTTGTCAATTGAGGCCTGCAGGGTTGGAATGGCCCTGTTTTGTGGGTGTGATGTTGGGATACAGTATGGAACTGTTCCACCTTTCTGCACCAGTTACAACATGATTTGTCAGTCTTCTCAACATATTTTGATGAAATAACCATTAGGTATCATGCGCTATACTTGGAAACGAAGATACAGTAAAAAGTTGTCATTAGAGTGATAAAGATTACACTCATCCATCTACTGCATTTTGCAAACATTTATTGAGTCCCCATATTGTGCTCAATGGTCACAGCCCCTGCCACATGGAAAGCCCACGTGAGCCGTATTTCATGATGGATGTGATAGGCTTGGTCTTCACTTACTAGTGTTATCCTGTGTGAATAATTTCACCTCTGACTCTCAGTTTTCTCATCTGTAAAATGGGAATGGTGATAAATTATGATTCAACAATCTTGCACAGAAGGTGCTTGGAGGAATAGCCCTTTCTTGGGTTTTAATATCTGAGCTCTTTTTTCCCTCTCCACTCCACCTCCCTGCTCCCAGTTGCCTTTTTTTTTTTTTTTTTTTTTTTGACAGAGACAGATCTCACTCTGTGGTTCAGGCTGAAGTGCAGTTGCACAATCATAGGTCGCTGTAATTTTCAATTTCTGGGTTCAAGTGAACTTCCCACCTCAGTCTCCCAAGTAGCTGGGACTAAATCCATGTGTCAATGCATGTGGCTAATTTTTAAATTATTTCAGAAATGAGGTCTCATTATGTTGCCCAGTATGGTTTCAAACTCTTGGCCTCAAGCAATCCTCCCACCTCAGCCTCCCGAGTTGCTGGGATTACAGGCGTGAACCACCGTGGACAGCTTTCTCTTCCCTTTTAAGAGCTCAGACTATCTGTTCAGAAATTCTCACTTTTGAAGCCAAGGTTTGCCAGCAATTGGTGCCAAAAAAAAAAAAAAGAGAGAGAGAGAGAAAGTAGGTTAGAGTTTAGGCCTCCACAATCTCACTTTACATGAACAAAAAGGAAAATAGTGCCTGAATTCAGGAATGGGGAAGGATTAAAAAAAATTTAATGTGAACATAATTAGCATGGAAGAAAAAGGGCAACTTGTTCTCTTTATTATTGACATTTAGACAAGACTGAGCTTGGCAATGAGAAAGGAAGAATTCCATAGAGGCTGAGCTCTGGGGCAGCATGGTTTTGACTCCCACTACTTTCCTGTCTTCCCTTTCTTCCGATAATTGTCCCCTTGAGTTTTCTGGGAGGTAGGTGGTATAATGTAAGGGATTTGGGTTTTGATGTCTGAAGGAACCAGATTTGATTCCCGGCTCTCCCCTTTCCTACATGTGAAAACTTGGATAGATTTTTCAACTTCTCTGAGCCTCAGTTTCTTCATCTATAAAATGGAGGTAGGAACGCCCCACTCATGGACTGAGCGAGGCAGTGGATGGGAACCGCCTGGCACATAGTAGGTATCCACACGTGATTGTTTCCTCCCCTCCCGTTTTCCCTTGGGAATCTAGGCCTGTGCTAGTATCATACAGTTAAGTTTTCATTTAAATTTTTCTTACTTCTTCTTTTTCCTAATTTAATTCTCACCTTGACTCCAGAAGCTCATTCCTGCCTCCTCATTTCCAGGTCTCCTTAGCTTCCTTCCCAGGCCCTAGTTCAGGACACTCCACCCCTCTCCTGCCCTAGTCCCACCCTTATCTCCTTCCTGCATTCTCTTTCCCTCTCTCCTCCCCACTGCCCCAAAGTGATCTTCCCAGCTGTAAATCTGACCTCACCACACTCCTGCTCAGAAGCTCTCAGAACTTCCCGCTGCTCTTGAGATGAGGGCCACTCATCCTGAACTTGCATTTCAGGGCCAGCCCTCACTCAGCAGATTCCCAGTAAACCCTATGCTCCAGCCATAAGGAATGATGTGTCCAATCGCAAACACATCTCCTTGTTTGACCCCCTGGCTCTTTATATGCACAACGTCCTCCTCCACCTGGCTAACTCCTACTCATCCCTCAAAGCCCAACTTGAGTCTCTCCTGAGGGAAGCCTTCTTGGCCACTGCTGAGACAGAGTTCCTCCCTCGTCTTGTTCTGTCTATTTTTTCTTATTCAGCTGCTCTCATGGCATTAATCTTACTGAATCCATATCCCCTGTGTGCTCGTCGGTTGTTCTACACCATGCAGAGGTTCTCTGGGTGCAGAGGCTGCACCTTGTTATAATTTATTTATAAATTCATTCTACAGGCATGTATTCAGGATCTCTTTTGCCAGGCCCCTGGCTGGTACTGGCAACTCGGTGGAGAACAAGACAGACAAGATCTCTGCTTGGAAGGGACTCACACTGTAGCAGGACAGTACAGATAGGCAAACAAATATATGAAAGAGAAACTATAAGTTGGTGATGAGTGCTATAGAAAGAAGGAAATCAGCAGGGACAGAGTGCTGGGGGTGTGTGCTGGATGCATGTTGGGTGGTCTGAGGAGGTCTCTCTGTATCTGTCATAGAAGACACTAGAATGCCTGTTGACAGAAAAGAGGAGGGGAAGGACTGATGGGTGTACTTCCTTCTCTTTGATGCACGTGGCCTCGTGACTGGTAGCAAGGTCATAAGTGAGTGCCCCTGGGTTTATGTTTTCCAGAATAGCCGTTCTAAGGTTGGATTCAAGTCTTAACAAAGCTGACAGATGCTTATCTTTCTCACCACAACCACTGCAATTACCCTATGGGTGGAGAGACCTGGTGAGTAGGTGCCAGAGGGGAGCAAATGTGGGTTCAATATCAGGGGAAGCTCTGGAACAATGAGTGCCGTGTGACATCCTTATAATAACGGTAATTGTGACAAAAATAACTCTCGCCTTCCCTTTTGCTGCTTTACCTTTTGCCGTTTCTAAAGCATATTAGTAGCCAATGCCGTATTTGAGTCTCTGCAGCACTGTGAGATCATGAGCCCTGTCTGTAGGAAGGGCAACTGGAACCCACGGAGTGCAGTGGCTTTCCGGGGTCACACAGCTGAACCCAATATCCAACCCCAGGTTCTCATTCCCAAATCTAGGTTCCAGAAAGGGCTGTCTTGGGAAGTAGTAAGCTCTATCAGCAGATAGGCGAGGAGAGGCTGAACATCTCGCCTCCCTCGCAAGGAGACAGAGGAAACTGAGGGATGGGAGGGAGGATGTGGGGCTCTGCTGTCCCCTCTTAGGTTCTGGACTCCTCATTGTAAGACCGTGGGAACAAGGCATTTTTAGGTGCATGGGAGGCTTTTCATTTCTTCACTTCCTTGACATCAGCAAGAAAGCTCCACCTTCTCAGTGAGAGCTCTGCAAGCCCGCTTGCCAGGTTCAAAGGTGTGTGAAAGCTGGCCCATGCTTTGCTGCGTGAACTTTAAAATCGAACAGGCAACCTACAAAATGGGAGAAAATTTTTGCAACCTACTCATCTGACAAAGGGCTAATATCCAGAATCTACAATGAACTCCAACAAATTTACAAGAAAAAAACAAACAACCCCATCAAAAAGTGGGCGAAGGATATGAACAGACACTTCTCAAAAGAAGACATTTATGCAGCCAAAAGACACATGAAAAAATGCTCATCATCACTGGCCATCAGAGAAATGCAAATCAAAATCACAATGAGATACCATCTCACACCAGTTAGAATGGCAATCATTAATAAGTCAGGAAACAACAGGTGCTGGAAAGGATGTGGAGAAATAGGAACACTTTTACACTGTTGGTGGGACTGTAAACTAGTTCAACCCTTGTGGAAGTCAGTGTGGCGATTCCTCAGGGATCTAGAACTAGAAATACCATTTGACCCAGCCATCCCATTACTGGGTATATACCCAAAGGACTATAAATCATGCTGCTAACCTGCACATTGTGCACATGTACCCTAAAACTTAAAGTATAATAATAATAAAAAAAGAAAAAAATAGAATATGCTGAGCCTCACGTGAGTGCCCGAGCCTTTCCTCCACGTTCTGTCATCCCTACACTGATAAGACCTAGAACAAAGGGCTATAAAAGATGATGGAGTTTTCTGGCCGGGCGAGGTGGCTCACACCTGTAATCCCAGCACTTTGGGAGGCTGAGGAGGGCGGATCACAAGGTTAAGAGATTGAGACCATCCTGCCAACATGGTGAAACCCCATCTCTACTAAAAATACAAAAGTTAGCTGGGTGTGGTGGCAGCCACCTGTAGTCCCAGCTACTCAGGAGGCTGAGGCAGGAGAATTGCTTGAACCCGGGAGGCAGAGTTTGCAGTGAGCCAAGATTGCAGCACTGCACTCCAGCCTGGTGACAGAGCGAGACTTGTTCTCAAACAAACAAACAAACAAACAAGATGATGGGGTGTTTGATAACCATTTGAAAGGTCACTATTTGGTTTCCAGGCTCAGACAGCCACCCCTAGGAGGGTCTCCTGGGTGGGGAAGTGAAGTTGGAATTGGCCAAACAGCGTGTTCCGGGAAGGTGTTTGTAGCAGCACTCTGCATTGGAAGTGCTTTCTTGTACCATGGGCCTTTGTGACACCTCAGGGAGGGGAGCACCAGATGACCTGGAAATGACGCTAAGAAGCTTCATTCTCTCCAGGGCCTTTGGCCTTGCTCAGCTCTGGAGACCTCAGCACAGAAATGGGGCCTCGGATGGAGAGCAGGCTGAGGAGTTTGCTTCCCACAGCAAAACAGGGCCACCGGCTTCTGAAAGCCCCTGGAGGCTCCGAGTCCCTGGAGTGCAGGCAGGAGGGTGTTCAAAAGGTATGGCGTCTCCAAAAACCAGTGCCTTTGACTTCAGAGCTGGCATTCAGTTCCTGCCACAGTTAACACTTGCCTTTCTGGGAGTTCTCGAGGTTGGAGGTAAGAACAGTGTCTGCTCCGAAGTTCCTCTTAGCAGTGGCTTTGAGGTCAGACAGAGCAGGTTTGGGTCCTGGCTCTGTGGCTTACTCACTGCGGCACCTTGGACATAGCCCTCTGTCCTTTGCACTTCAATTCCCTCATCTGTCACTGGACCCGATATTCCTACATGGGGGGATTTATATATGTAAGACACTTAGAGGAAGAGCTTGGTATGTGATAGCGGCTACCTATTTTGTTATGATTGCTGTTATTGTTATTGAGGCAAGCATCATGCTCTTGGCAAAGGCTAGGAACAATTAGGCTAAAATTCTTTCTTGAAGAAGTAATGGGCTGGGCGCGGTGGCTCATGCCTGTAATTCCAGCACTTTGGGAGGCCGAGATGGGTGGATCATCTGAGGTCAGGAGTTCGAGACCAGCCTAGCCAACATGGTAAAACCCTGTGTCTACTAAAAATACAAAAATTAGCCAGGCGTGGTGGTGTATGCCTGTAATCTCAGCTACTTGGGAGGCTGAGGCAGGAGAATCGCTGGCACCCTGGAGGTGGAGGTTGCGGTGAGCCGAGATGGTGCCAAGCACTACAACCTGGGCAACAGAGCGAGACTCCGTCTCAAGAAAAAAAAAAGAGAGAGAGAGAAAGAAGAAATAATGGCAATGGCTTCAGCGATCACAGTATCAGTATCTAGGCTTCTGGTGGCAGATGCAACAACCTATGGACACCTTTTTGGGTAGAGGACCAGCCTCTTGAGTTTGGCCTTATTTGGAGACTATGGAAACAAATAATAAACCCTTTATAATAAATAATACTAAACAAAATGAAGGCTGATTTTTTTAAAAGTTTAATATGCGCCAGGCACTGTGCTAAGTACTTCCTAATTACTAATTCTTTTAATCTTTTGAACACCAGTATACGTATGTTCTTATTAACTCTGTTTTACAGGTGAGGAAATGGAGGCATGGTGAGGTGAAGTGATGTGCTCTAGGATACTGTTTAGTCATCTGCTGCTGTGTATTAAATTTACAGCAACTTAGCAACTTACAACAACAAACACTTATTATCTCATAGTTTCTGTGGGTCAGGAATTGGAGAATGGAACCGCTGGGTGGCTCTGGGCCAGGGGCTGTCATGAGGCTGTCGTCAGGATGTTGGCTGGTGCCGCAAGCATCTGGAGGCTTGGTGGAGCTGAAGATCTGCATCCAGGATGGTTCACTCAGATGGCTGCTGGCCAGAGGCCTCAGGGCTTTGCTGTCTGTCAATGGGACCCTCTCCTTGGGCTTGCTTGAGCATTCTCATGACATGGCAATGCTCTTTCCCCAGAGTGAGTGATCCAAGACAGACAGCAAAGTCAAAGCTTCAGACCTAGTCTTGGGAGTCATGTGCCATCATTCCCACTTTATTCTGTTTGCTAGAAGTGGATCACTAATCCAGCAGACACCCAAAGGAAGGAGAACTAAGTTATAACTTTTGAAGGAAGTGTTGAAGAATGCATGGACACATTTTAACACCACTGTAGTCATGGACCTATTAAGACTTCTTGCTAGGATTCAAATCTAAGTCACCTTGGTCCAGAAGCCTGGGGTCCTCCTGCTACCTTGACAGGCCACCTTATACCCTCGGGAGTGATGTGACATTGTTGGTCAGTCTCAGGTGTAAACAGGCATCACCTGAGGGTGACTGGAGCATCCAGAATCAGGGATGAGCTGCACCTGACCTAGAACTTAGGATGTGTTTTTACTGGAAAACTGGTGGGTCAGAGAGGTGCCTGAGTGGCTAAGGTTATCAGCAGTCCTCTGCTCACCTGTTGTCAGGGAACACTGAGGAGCACAGTCACTCAGAGTGTCAGGAGTGAAGGGTGGGGGGTCCCTGTGTGTGTTGTGTGTGTGTGTGTGTGTGTGTGTGTTGTAGGCAGCAGGCATAGGGACTCTGCAGGACCTTGAAGGCTTTGGTAAGGAGTGTGGGTTTCAAACTGTGGGCAGGTGGAGCCATCAGAGGGATTCAAGCAAAGGAGTGACGAGGCCAGAGGCAACCTCTAGACAGGGCTGCAGGGTGGAGAGGGGTGGGCAGCTGAGGCTGGGCACCAGGTGGTGGGTCCAGGACACCATGGCCAGGTCTGGTCCTGAGAATGGAGAGGAGGCCTGTGGAGAAGACTGTTGCTGGGATTTGGGGCCAAATTGGCCTTGAGGTAGACGAGAAAGAGAAGCATCCAGGATGACACCTGTTTCATTAGGTGCTAGTCATGCCCAGGTGCTGGTGCCATTGTGAGAAGAGGACTTAGCAGCAGAAGGAGCTGGATGGGGGAGGATGAAGGGTCCAGCTTTGAGGCTCTTAAGTGAGCTGCCTGGAGTTCATTCATGGGAGAGGACCATAAGCACTTAACTATTTGTGTCTCGAGCTCAGTAGAGTCAGTGCTGGGGAGCAAGGTTGGGGGGGCATTGGTACCCTTGTGGACTAGGGAACTGAGCAAGGTCTTTGGGGAAAGAGAGACTTGAACTTTAAATCTCTGAGCCTCATCTTTCTCAGCTGTAAGTTGGGGATAAGCATTATTCTGAAAACCATGAATGTATAGTGTATGCAGAGGGCTGTAGCATACCACTCAGATCCACTCTGAGTCCCCTCCTCATACCAGAATGCCCAGGGAATTGGGAGGGTTGTGGGTCCCCCTAGGGAAGCAGAGGAAGCTAGAATTGGGGGGCTTCCCTCCAGAACTAGATTATAGGTGTAGTTGATTCTTGCCAAAAACAAGGCCCTGCTCCCACCAGTTCCCAGAGCCTGGCTATGACTCATTTCTTCTGCCTTTGTTTTGACTGGTGCCTGATGCAGCCTGGCTCTGCAATGATGCAGATGCGGATGCTGTTGCTAGGCAACCGAGCTACAGCACGAATCCTGAGAGGCCTCTGTTCCATTCACCCCCAACCCAGGGCTGCTGACAGTGGTTGACTTGGAACTGGCTGGAAAAATTGGAGAGGTTCTTATGAGAGTCCACGGGTATGTTAGGGCAAGGAGTGCATATGTGTGTGATGGGGAGAGAAAGGCAGCAACGATAACAACTTCCACTTACTCGGGGCTTGTTCTGTGCCAGTCACTGCATGAATTAACACATTTCATTTTGTATAACATATAACAGCCTCAGGAGGCATGTTCTAAACTCTTCCCATTTTACAGGCAAGAAACCCAGGACTTAGACAGGAAAGGGGGCTTATCCAAGTCCACTTAAATATGAAGTGGTAAGGCTGAGAGGGAAACCTAGGCCTGTCTGACTCCAGGGCTCCAGAGAGCATGAGGAATTTGGCTTTGATTTCTTCCCTGCTCCATCCATTGTCCACTGCAACACGTTCTCTGCAACACAACCAGGGGTTTGTTTGGAAAACATGAAGCAAATCATGTTGTGTTCCAGCCATGGCTCACCCTCAGGCATCACACTCCTTCCTCTCCATGCCCTCATTCCTTCTTTGCTGTTTCTCCTTCCTTTTCTCTGAGTGTCATGATCTTCTTGCTTCAGAGCAGGTGACTTCCTTTCCTTGACCTTGGTCATTCCTCTCTCTCCTTCAGGTTTCAGCTCAGATCCCCCTCATCCCCTCAGCCTACCTTCCTACTCTGAAGCCATGGGGTCCTTCTGCCCCCAGGACCCCATCCACCACCCTCTGCCATTCACAGGGCTCTCCTCTATCAGGTGCTGAGGTTCCAGTCTTGCTCACCCCTTTATCTACCCCAACACCTGGCCCAGGACCCGGCACACAGGAGAGGGGAGAGGCCATTTAGTACTTTTTGAACGAATGAGGATCTCAAAAGTGAATGTTAGAATTTGTGAAGTGAGTCTTCTGGGGTCTTTGGTCTTACATTGATTTGGGAGGAAGCAGCTCACTAATATTTCTCTGTCTCTATTCTGGGCCAGACATTTAGCTGAGGGTCTAGTGCATGTTACCAAATAAGTGCTCTGGCCTTGCAAACAGCCCATCCTGCAGGCGAGGAACCTGAGGCTCAGAGACAGGAAGTGACTTGCCTCAGGTGGCACAGCTTGTGATCACGGTGCCAGGATCCAAGCCCACGTCCACCTGGTGCCATGGCTCTGCTAGGAAGCTCCAGGTCTCTTTGAAGGGCAGTTAAAATAAAACTGCACAGAAATAAGAGCCTTGATATATTCTCATTTCCACAGTGTTCACGGACACCTTCAGTTTGGAGACAACACCTGCCAGAGAATGAAAAGGCCAACCAGATGAGAGGGTAGGTGCAGGGGTGTGTGGAGAACCATGAGGGAGAGGAGTTATGGGAAAAGCAGGTAGAGTGAGCTGTAGCCCTGCCCCGCATGGGTCTGGCCTCTGCCCAGGACACCAGGAGCCTCCTCCTCCCTGTACCATGCTCAGCAGGACCACCGACCCCAAACCAAGCCCCAACCAAAATACTTTGCTCCTTCATAGGTCAAGGAACTGGTACCACTGCCTTCACCTCTGCACCCTCAGCAGGCTGGCCACTCTGACCCTGCACCCCGAGGAGCTGGGCAGAGTGTCCCCGGGCAGAGAGGAGCTGTGGCCCCTCTGGGCTGCAGTAGCTCTTCTCAGGACGAGGGGCAGGAGACACTTGAAGAAGGAAGTCAGAGAGCTCTAAACACAGAGTGGAGGGTAGGCAGGGAGGGCAGGGGCAGGCATTGGGGCAGGGCAGGGCAGCTCAGGGGCAGGCAGGGGAGACCACCTCTCCCTCTCCAGGGCAGCAACAGAGCAACTTCCTCCACCTATGACCTCTGCAGTCTTATTTTCTTTTCACAAAAGTGAGGCTTATTACCTCCACATTACAGAGGACCTGGAGTCTCATTCATTCATTTATTCATTCATCCAACAGGTTTTATTGAGCACCAGTTAAGCACTAGGCATCTCCCTTTGGATGCGTAACTGGCATTGAAACCTCCCTAACCTCTTCCTCTCTCAGTCTTCCCATCTCCCTTGGTAACTCCCTGTCCACCCCTGAGGACAGCCCTTCGCTATTCTCTTCCACATCTTACACTTCCGTGCCTTCCTGCTTCCTCCACTTCTGACACATGGACAGACCAGATTCACTTCTTCCCAACTCTGCTACCCCTCCCTGGTCTCAGTGGCCCTTCTGTGCCAGGATGTGGGCATTAGTCTCCTGATTGGTTCCCTGCTCCCCTTCTCCCCTTTATAAATCACACATTGGATCATGTCCAGCTTCTGATTCAAAATTTCCATGGCTTCCCAGAGGACCTTGAAGGACGTGCTGTTCCTACCCAATACTGCTTGCCTGAGATGAATTGCCCTCTGCCCACCTCTCTCCACCCTCGTACCTGTCCCAGGCCCTTTGCTTTTGTGTCCTTTGTGTTCCCCATTTTTGCATGGCTGACATTCATGCCTCAGCTCATGTCACTATCTATGTGGGGGTCACCCCTCTCCTAGTCTCTGTCACATCACCCTATTTTATTAATTGGTAACATTTATTTTCCTGTTTATTATTTTTCTTCCCCATGATACTATAATCTCTATGAAAGCAGGAATTAGTCCTGTTTATAGCACCCGGAACAATGTCAGGCACTGTGCTGGCAGGGCTGATGCACTGCAAACTCCAGGGAGCACAATTCATCCCAAAGTTTGTATGAAGGATACTCTGGAATAGAGCAGTGCACAACTTATGTAACTGTACATGGAAGACATGAGGACACAGTTGTGAGCAAGATAGAAACAGTTCCGAGCAAGATAGAAACAGTTCCTGATCTCACAGAGGTTTCAAGGGCTTAGCTCAACAATTTGAGCCTTTTATAAGAGTAAGTGCCAGATACTGTCATACAATTCACACTTATTATTCACATTTTTCCTAACAAAAGCCACCATTTTACAGATTATGAAATTTTACATTTTACAGAATATGAAACTGAGACTCAAACAAGTAAAATGATCTGCCTTAAGCTTACCCGCCTGGTAAGAGGCAGAACCAGGACACAGACACAGTTCAATCTGGTAGCAAAGTCTAGGTCCTCAGAGATGTACGATACAGATGGTCCCTGTCCCATGGAGCTCTCTGTCTTCTTGGGACAAGGACCTAGTATTTATTGTGCACTTATCATGTGCCTATCATGATGACAAACAGTTATGTGTATTTTTTCTTCTCATGTTTAAAATCTCACATCAATTGGAGATAGAGACTCAAAGAGGAAAAGAGGCTTCCCCAGAGTCACAGATGTGGAGTCAAAGCCTGGGATGGGGACCCAAAATTGTCTGAGTCTCAAGTTCTGTCCACTTCATGGCACTGACCAGGAATGATGGTAGTCGAATGTGGCAGCTGCTGTAATTGGGGAATGAACTGGGTGCTGAGGACGGGAGAGGAGAATGTTTTGCTTTGTTCAGAGAGGGACAAGAGTCACCAAGAATGGCCTGCAAGCAGAAGCAGGAAGAGTTCCCAGCAAGCCAGGGCATCTCAGAGGGTGGGCCTGGAGAACTGAACTCCATACTTGGGGCCATCACCAGAAGTGGCCCTGGGGCCATAACCCTGGCCTCTTGACCCTTTCCCTAGCCCAGAACCCTGGATGATTTTGACTTCCTTCTCCCCTACCCCGACGACCAACAGAGACATTCCCTAGACATTGGATAGAATTTTCAGTTCACCAATTTGCATTGGTGATTTTCCTGTTGAAGTTAGCCACACTGAAAATTGCCGGTGAACTAAAAGAAATGCACAAATGGACCCAGTTTTTCTAGATGCTTCCATCATCTAAATAAAGATCCCTGAAATGTCAGTGGCTTGAGAGAAAGGGGTTACTTAGAAGACTTGGCCTCCAAAGGTCTTAACTGCATGTCAAGATTGCTCTCCTGAGAGACTGTAGGTTTGATGCTGGGATTCCTCACCTAATGAGATTTTTAATCATCCCCTCCACAGATGCCCCAGCTGCCTTCCTCCATCCGTCTCAGCAAATGGCACCATCTTCCCCCTTTTGCTTATAACTGGGAGCTGGGAGTATTCACGTCTCTTTCATCCAGCATATTCCCCGCATCCGCCTAATCACCAAGTTCTGTTAATTCTGTCTCGCCATAAATCCCAGGCCTGATCACGGCCCTCCACTTCCCAGGTGTGCCTACCCACAGGGTTTTTTCCAGCATGTGATGCAGCTGACACACAGCTGGTTGTAATTCCAGGAGGGCGCTTCTGTAAGGGAGCTGTGGGTGTGAGGAGGAGAGAACCACTAGCTCTTTCTGGACTGGGACAAAAGGGTGATATTGGAGCTGAGCCTAGAAGGCTGGCTGAGGAGGTGGTCACAAAGCCTACAAAAGAACTGCTGACCAAGGGCCTCAGGAAGTTCTGGAATGTGCTCAGGGGCTCTGGAAGGGCAGTTTTCCAATGGACCTTTTAGTGTTCTGTTCTACAAACAGAACAGACCCCATCCCAGGTGCCATCAACCCCAACTCAATGCCTTTGCCCTGGGCAGGCAGAGATGGCACAGTGTGAATAAGGCTTGACAAGGGAAAGAGGGGATGAGGGATGCTCCAATTTTTGCATCTGTACAGTGGATGGAATCACCCTCCCCATCAGATCTGTGAGAGGGTTAATTAGGGTCATGGCTGACTGCAGCCTGCCATGGGAGGGGAGGACAGGGAGGGGACAGAGCTAGAACTCAGGCCCAGGGTGTGTGTATAGCAGGCTTTCCCTACTGTGGAGGGTGGGCTTGGGAATCTGACTGCTGGGACTCGAATCCCCCCCACCATTGACTAGCGGGGCCCTTGAGTGAATTGATTATCCTGATGTGTCCCACCATTTGCCAAGGCACATACAGCAAATGATCAAATTTATTAGTCACTCTAGGGAAAGCAGATGAGTTTGCTCATAGTTGGGGACTGACTATGTCCAGTGCTGAGGGCATTAAGGCTGTCTCAGCATACACCTCATCCAATAGGAGCACCTTGCGGGGAAGCATAACATAACCTGTGTGAGCCTCAATTTTCTTATCTGTGGAATGGAGATGATGATAAAAATAGCATTATTCTAGAGTTGTGGTGGGGATAAAATGAGAAAATCAGGCCTGGCACGGTGGCTCACGCCTATAATCCCAGCACTCTGGGAGGCCGAGATGGGTGGATCATGAGGTCAGGAGTTCGAGACCAGCCTGACCAACATAGTGAAACCTCGTCTCTACTAAAAATACAAAAATTAGCTGGGCATGATGACAAGTGCCTATAATCCCAGCTACTCAGGAGGCTGAGGCAGGAGAATCATTTGCACCCAGGAGGTGGAGGTTGCAGTGAGCAGAGATCGCACCACTGCACTCCAGCCTGGGTGACAGAGCAAGACTCTGTCTCAAAAAAAAAAAAAAAAGAGAGAGAGAGAAAATTGATGCCAAGTGCTTCCTCCATAAGAAGAACTCAATGCACATTCACTATTCTTCTTGTCTATTCTCTCCCCTTGCTTTGCTACTGAAACCAGTCCATTTCCTGTCCTGCTCTGCCTTCAGTCAGCTGCTGATGACTCCCAAGAGTGCCCTCACCAAATGACCCAACCTCTCTCTGTTTCAGGGAATGACAGAATGTGACTTCTGGTTCATGCAGCCATCTCTGGCAAGTCTGACAGATTCTGAGCCCAGTCAACTCCAGGGGCCTTCGCCAAGTTTTATTTCTGGTCTGGCCAAGCTGAGGCATAGCTCTTGACCATGGTGGTTACACCAAGCATGGAGGGAGATATACACATGCACCCATATACACATGTGTACACACACACATGGGAATGGGGGAGAGAAATACACACATGCTTACATACGGTGGGGAGAGAGAAAAGTGAGATTATTTGCTAAGTGGTAGGCTCTGTACATGATTTTACTTGATTCTTACGATAATCATGTGGGGTTGCTACTATTATTAACACTGTTTTATTAATAGATGTGGAAGCTGAAACTGTGCTAGGGAAAGCTACTTGGCTTTAGTCACACAGCTGCCAAGAGACAAAGAGAGTTCAAACCCACATCTGTGTGGCTTCTGAATTGCAGGGTTATCCATCTATCTGTCCATATGTCCATCCATCCATCCATCCATCCACCCTTCCATCCATCCATCCTCCATCCATCCAACATTAACCAAAGCCATGCCAGTGCCCATAAACCCTTGGTGAAGGGGCCTCTCTTTCTCTCTCACCTTCTCCACTCGTCCCTTTCCTTCTTGGGCTAAAGCTGCTCAACTTCCTTCTGGTTCCTCCAAGGGACCCCTCAATCCCTTTCTCAGAGACTTCATCTAGGCTGTGCTGCCTGCCAGAAGCACACTTCACCTGGCTGATGCCTTCTCCTATTTCAGGTTCCAGCTTCCGTGTCCACTCTCAGAGAGGCCACCCTGATTACCCTTTCTAAAGTAGGTGCTTTCTCATTATTTCTGTCACCAAATCAGGTTAACTTTCTTCCCAGCTATTGTCACAGCAGCAATTAAGTTTAATAATTTAATATTCAGTAATAACAATATGAATGAACACTTACTGAGTGCTTGCTGTGTGTCAGACACTGTTCGTTGCTCCATGTAGACCTCATAACAGCCTGATGGTTATTATCATCTCCATTTTATAGAGGAAGAAATGAGGCTCTGAGAACTTACCTTCATTCGTTTACAAGATTATTATTCTTCTTTCCAGCTATACTGTAATCTTCATGAAGTCACAGCTGTTGACTAGCCCACAATAGGTGCAGATCACATATTTGTTGAAAATGAATTCCAGGCTCTGTGGGAGAGTTGGAGAAAAATGAGACATGACAGGCTTAGGAAGAGAGAAAAATGGTCTCAGAACCACACAGCCAGTACTGTAAAAGGAACCTGTATAATATATCAATGGAGTCCAGAGAGGGAAAGATTCACGATGTCGGGGGGATCTTGCAGGGCCTTACAGAAGACAAAAAATTTGAGCTGGATTACAAAAAAACTTTAGTGAGTTATAATTTATGTACAATACATTGCACCCATTAAAAAAATGTAAAATTCAATGAGTTTTGACAGAAGTATACAGCCATGAATATACATACAGTAACATTCACCTGTTTTAGTACACAGTTCTGCAAATTTTAACAAATGTATATAATTATGTAATGCTGCTAAGATTATCAAGATAGACAAGCAAGCTATAGAACAGTTCCATTAATCACTCCTCAAATTCCTCCATCCTTCTTGCAGTCAATCTGTGTCCCACCCTCAGCCCCTGGAAACTATGAATGTGTTTTCTGTCCTTACAGGTTTTGTATTTTCCAGGATAACATGTAAATAGAATTATACAGTATATAGCCTTATGAGTCTAGCTTCTGTCAGTTAGCATTATAAATTTAAGATTCATTCATGCTGTGGAATCTCAACCATCTATCAATAGTTAGCTGTTTTTTATTTCTGAGTAGTATTTCACTGTATGGACGTCTCAGAGTTTGTTCATTCACTCACCAGTTGAAGAATATTTAGGGTTGTATCTAGATTTTGTTGATTGCAAATAAATCCACTAAGACATTTACACACATATTTCATTTCGCTTATGTAAATACCTAGAAATAAATTGGCTGGGTCCTGTGATGAGTGTATGTTTGACTTTATAGGAAGCTACCGACCTATTTTCACAGTGACTGTGACATTTCACATTCTTATCAGTAATATATAAGAGCTCTAGTTGTTCCTCATCTGCACCAATATTTAGTATTATTGTAAGTTCACAATATTATTAATGTTATCCATTCTAATAGGTGTGTGGTGGTGTCTCATTTTGGCTTTAATTTGCATTTCCCTTATGTAAATTCTTATATGCTTTTTCTTGGATTATTTGTTTTCTTATTATTGAATTTTGAGAGTTGTTTAGATATTCTGAATACAAGTTCCTCATCAGATATGTGATTTGCAAATAATTTCTTCCAGTCTGTGGCTTGTCTTTTAATTCTTTTAATTGTTTTAAAGAGTAGAAGTATCTATCTTCAAATATTATGTTGCTCAATATTAAATTGTTTGTAGCAGAAGGACCTTACTACAGTATACTGCCAATTCTTCTCTCCCATCCTTTGTGCTACTGTTGCTGTAAATTTTACTTTTATACATATTATAAACACCCAATACATTGCTACTCTCATTGCTCTAGTCAGTTGTCATTTGATGCAGGTAAAAATAAAAAAAAACTGATTTTTTATATTTAACTTTGTTTCTACTTCCAGTGTTTGTTTGTTTTGTTTTGTTGTAGCTCCAAATTTCTGTCTGGCATCGTATTTCTTCTGCCTGATGAAGTCCTTTTAACTCTTTTTTGGTAATGTAAGTCACCCAGCTGTGAGTTCTCTCTCCTTTTGTTTGTCTGAAAAACCTTATTTTTCTTTCATTTTTGAAAAATACATTTGCTGGGTATAAAATTCTGTGTTGACAGCATTTGTATTTCAGCTCTTTTTAACACCACCCCATTATCTTCTGGGTTGCATAGTTTCTATTGAGAAGTCTGCAATGAGTTATTCTTATCTCTTTCCTCTCTAGCTACCATACATAAACTGCCTTTTTCTTGTTCATTAGTTTAGTTTTGTTTACTTGTTTAATTTGGTTACTCAGGTTTTTCTCAGAATACACATTGTCTTTTTCTTAAGTTTTTAGCAGTTTGAATATAGTATTCCCAGTGTCTGGATGTGATAAGTTCAAGAAAAACATTTTTTTTTTCAGGTTGCCTAAAATTTTGTTGTTTTTATAAAGGTGAGAGAAATGTTCTTTCTAGCTTTATGAATTCTAAGCTAAAGCTATAAGTTCATCATTACCTAACAAGTGTATTTTAGATTTCAGACGTGCTTTTCCAGGTGTTGATTTTCTATTTGGTAAACACGTACACACAGACACATCTATTTCTCTGATCGTGTTCCCTATCTTTTTATTCATTGGTATATTTTCTTCACCTCCTTGAGCAAAACTAGAATTTTAAAAAATAATTAAAACATCAGAGTCATCTTGTGGTTTACCATTGTTGATTTTTCTTTTCTATTGCCAAAGAGTCAAATTTTCCTAGTTCTTCATATGGTGAGTTATTTTGATTTTATCCTGAACATTTTGATTATTATGGAATAATAAACTCTGGAATATAACAGGAACTCTGGCTTTCTTTTATACTCCCCGCAAGAATGTTAATGTTTTTGTTTTAGCAGACAGTTAGATTCCAACTGTGGTCTCTTGCTTGCCTGCACTGGATGGTAGCTCAATTCCCAGATCTGGATTTAATCCTTCTTTGGGCTACTTTGAGTGTGTCCCATGCATACATGGTTCAGGGGGTTGGCCAGATACTTGGACAAAGTTTATACATTGAACCTGGGTCTCCCCATTCTCTATATCTTTCCTTTCCTGGATCCTCAATCCTTTCCTTAGTTTCTGGTGGCTGTGGCCATGCTAACCTCTATCCTCTTTTACTGCAGAAAGATTATGGGTTTCCTATCAGAGCTTCAGCTGCCTTACACCACTCTGAGATTACAGCCCTCCCTCAGACAAAGCTGCAAAACTGGGAACTCACCCGATGCCAGTCCTTTCAGCATTTTGGCTTCCCTCCAAAATTTGCCTGCTTTTAATCATTCTCTAGAGTCTTTAATATAGTTGCTTTTTATATTCTGTCCATAGTTTATAGTTGTTATTTCTGGGAGGATTGATGTCTGCTAGGACTTAACTCACAATACTGTAAGCAGAATTCCAAGCTCATTCTTAAAGAAAAAGTAGTTCTTTTTGCAGAAAGTATGGGCAAGGGCCTCCAAGGCAAAAGGATCAGCATGACAAAGGCATGAAAACAATGTGATAAGCTCAGGCTTCTCTTATGATATCTTTCCTTCAAATAAATATACAAGAGAGAAGGCTTGCAAACAGATACAGCTAGTTTCTGGCATCTCTACAGCCTGCCTTCTCCCCTTGAGAGAAGAACTGAGATAATGAGTGCTTTAAATTCATCTTTCTGAATATAGACCAAATCTTACCGCCCATGTTGTCTTCCACACAGTCCCTCAGCTAGAAGCCCTGAAGGGCAATGACACACTTTGGACTCATTGTTGGAGACGAGGTCAGGAAACTTATTTCTGGCATCTGGATATTGTCAAAAGGAATATATCTTTTCCTGTCTCTTTAAAATGCCTTGCAGATTTTTGTGACACATCCATAAATTTATCTAGAAACAGATTGGCAGCAAGCTCAGTGTCAATGATTTAGAATGTGTGCCCCTTTGGACCCCTCTTTTGCTCATCTCTTCGCCCACCCCAGCATGGCACATGTATCAGGAAAGCAATCTGCATGTGAATCAATGCTGTGGGCCGGAACTGTCTACACTGTGATCAAAGGCTACTACATTTGATTCCTAGGAAGCTCATAAATGTGCCATTGCAGAGTGAAAAGAAGAAATACGAGATAATATATTCCATCTGAGCCATGCATTTTTTTTCTGACATCAGTTAAAATAATTTCTGAAATCTACATTTTTAATGGGCAAAAACTTAACTATTATTTATGCTCACTTAAAAAAATTAAAGAATAAGTAAACCTAGATGGGTTTTCCCCGCTACACACATCTACCCATAGTACTGGCAAAAGAGTGAAATCAGAATGGATTCACAAAAGATGAATATGATGCTTTATTTATGGAAGCATTGCCTGATATTGCTTTTACCAATTAGGATTTATCAGGAAACAAATGTTTCTTTGTGAGTTGTTTCTTTTAAAGGAAGCTCTTTTCCCTTTTTAACCTCTTTCTGGGACAGCTGATGCTGAGGCTGCAGTGGCCTGTGTGGGTGAGAAGCTCTGCTTTTGCCCCGCTCCTTCAGTGGGAGGGAGGAGGTGGTCTCTAGTCCTGAGGACAGGACACTCAGATCTGCCTTTCCTCTGCTTTGGGCTTCTGTGGAGGTTGCTCCACTCAGGAAAGCCCACCCTATGGGCAGTGGAGGGATGAGCATGGGGATACTGGGGCCACTCGCATTCTCAGCTGTGCCCATCTGAGCCAGCAGGTCCTTGGACAGGATGCCAGGGCCCCTCCACAATCTGGCTCCCAACGACCTTCTGGAGCTCTTCTCCTATCACTACTCTTGCTCCTACATCACGCAAACACACCTCTATCTCAAGACCTTTGCATGTGCTGTTTTCTCTGGCTGGACCACATGTCTCACTCCCTCATTTCCTTCCATCTACTGTCGGGTCCTTAGAGAAGTCCTCTCTGTCCACAGTGTCTGTCCTTCCTAGCTTTATTTACATCTGAGCATCTCCTGACATTTTATATTTTTGTTTATTCATTGTGTATCCCTCCCCATGGGAATGCCAGCTACCTGAGAACAGGGGCTTTGTTTTGTTCACTGCTATATCCCTTGCCTTTTGAACAGTGCCTGGTACATGACAAGCATTCAAAAAATTTGTTGAATGAATGAATAAAGTGTGACTTGCCATGTGTCTTGATTGCTCTTGTTCTTAGTTTCCTCATCTTTAAAATGGGAACAGTGTAAATTAGTTCAACCATTGTAGAAAGCAGTATGGCAGTTCCTCAAAGAGCTAAAAGCAGAACTACCATTCAACCCAGCATTCCCATTACTGGGTAGATACCCAAAAGAATATTTATCATTCTGCCATAAAGACACTTGCACACAAATGGTCACTGCAGCACTATTCACAATAGAAAAGACATGAAATCAACCTAAATGTGCATCGGTGGCAGACCGGATAAAGAAAATGTGGTAAATATACACCATGGAATACTCTGCAGTTGTAAAAAAGAATGAGATTATGTCTTTTGCAGGAACATGGATGGAGCTGGAGGATATTACTCTTAGCCAACTAACACAGGAACAGAAAACCAAATACGACATGTGCTCACTTATAAGTGGTAGCTAAATGATGAGAACACATGGACGCAAAGAAGGGAACAACAGAGATTGGAGTCGGGGTTGAGGGTGGAGGGTGGGAGAAGAGAGAGGAGAAAAAAAAGATAGCTATTGGGTACTGTGCTTGATACCTGGGTGATGAAATAATCTATACAACAAACCCTTGTGACATGAGTTTACCTATGTAACAGACCTTCACACGTACCCCCAAACCTAAAAAAAAGTTAAAAAAATAAAATGGGATTAGTGGCACTCACCTCACAAGTTGTTATGGGAATATGAGTTATGTTGCTATATAGAATGGGGAGAGTTCCATAAAACAAATAATATGAGTAAAACAGCTTTAACTCTTTGAGTGAATATATGTGCTGGGCATCACTGTGTTACAGATGCATTTTACTGTGCACTTGCCATGCAACGGAAAGGGTGCTGGCACCTCATGTGGATGGTCTTATCTGTGAGCAACACTGGCCCTCAGCTGGCCTACCCAGGGCTAGCTCTGATTGGCCCAGCAGCTGTCCTGACTAGTTGAAGGTCCTACTGAAAATGAGCTGTGAAATATTTATCTCCAGTCCTGTGAAGGAGCTAAATGCTATTAACCCCTGAGTTTGATAATTGAGGAGACTCAGAGGTGAACTGCCTTACTCTCTGTCACATAGTAAATCCGGTGTGGAGTCAAGGTTTAAAGCAGCTCCATCACACTCCATCCATCCATCCACCCATCCACCTATCCATCCATCCACCCTCCCACCCACCCATCCATCCATCCATCCATCCATCCATCTATCCATCCATCCATCCATCCATCCATCCTCCATTCAACAAATATTTTTTGAATACCTACCATGTACCAGGCAGTATTTAAAGAATAAAGCAGAGAACAAAATGAAGTTTCTTCCCTCATGGAGCTCACATTCTTCTTGAGGAACACACGATGAACAAGTAAAAACATAGTACGTCAGGTGGTGACAAGTGCTCTGTCTTGGAGGCCAGAGCAGGGCAGGAGGGTGGGTCCCAGAGCGGCAGCTGGTGGCAGCAGCCAGATGGGTGCGAAGCTTCAACACAGGGACTGGGGACCTCATGCAATGTTGCCCAGGGCCAACTCCAGGCCTGGGCTAACTGACAAGGCAACTGTTTATTCAGTGAGGTTGTACTGGCCCTGGGGACTATTACCTCCCTGAAAACTTGTCTCCTGGAGTGGGAGTCCCCTGGAGAGGAATTGTCCTTGGTCACGTGACCCCAGGGATGCTAATGTCCTCTGCCCGTGAACTGTGCAGAATGGGGCTTTCTGGTTTGTGGAGGAGGGCTCCCTGTCCCAGGGCCTCAGTAACCAAGAGGCTGGGTGGCAGCTGGGAGCGGAGCATGGGCTGGAACGTACTGAAAAGTAGAGGATCACAGTGAGAGTGAGTGTCCAGGCTGAGACACTCTCAGGAGGGTGGGAGGGGCAGGGCTTGGACAAGAATTTGAAGAGTCCTGCCTCATGTAGTCACACACCCTGTGTGTCCTTTGGTGAGGCAACTGGCCAGCAACTCAGCAGGCTTTCTAGAACCTTCTCCAGGGCACCGGGGAAACAAAGTGGACAAAACCCAGGCCCTGCCCTCAGGCTCTCCCAGTTTAGCTGGGCTTCCTCCTGTCAATGCCGGCTTTGTCCAGGGGCCAGAAGGGAGGTGTTGGGGGCTCCCCTGCCTGCTCTCCCTCCCCAGCCTCTGAAAGCTGTCTTGCCTCCCGCTTCCTGCCTGGGAAAGTTCAATAAGAACTTGAAGTTTCAGCTTAAGAATCACCACCTTCCCTTCCTGTGTCCATGTGTTCTCATTGTTCAATTCCCACCTATGAGTGAGAACATGCGGTGTTTGGTTTTTTGTCCTTGCGGTAGTTTGCTGAGAATGATGGTTTCCAGCTAACCTGAACGTTGTGCACATGTACCCTAAAACTTAAAGTATAATAATAAAAAAAAAGTGAGTAATGAAAAAAAAAATCACCACCTTGGTTAGTGACCTGCTCCAGCCAAGTGACCTTGTTAGAGACCTCCCTCCTTTGCGCCTCCATAGAGAGGCAGCATTTCAGAGCGTGAGCTTTGGAGCCAGACACACCTGTTCAAATCTTAGTGAACACTGATCACTGCCATGTGGTTCAGGGAAATCTTGTCCCTCTGATTTTTCTCTTCTGTAAATGCCAATAAAGAATACCGTCTTCAAAGTGTTGTTGGAAAGATACATGCAGTGACTTAGGTACAGGGTCTGGTATAGAGTAGGTGCTTGACATGTCACGAACTACCAATTATCATTATCATCGTGCCTTTATCTCCTTCTGATGCCAGTGCGGGCTCCTTGTCTATCTTCGTTTCCAGACTCTGACCTCCATGAGGAAGGGGCCTGGGCCCTGTTTTCTTTTGTGTCCTGGAGTTTACAGAGGGGCGAGCAAGCTGCAGCCCACCTTCTGTTTTTATAAACAATGTTGTGCTAGAACACAGCCACCGCATTTGTTTCCATGTTGTTTATGTCACAAGAGCAGCCTTGAGTAGTTGCAATAGACGCTGTATAGCTCTCAAGCCTTAAATATTCAGTCTCTTGTCATTTACAGAAAAAGAGCAATCTGACACCTAATAGATGTTCATAAATACTTCTTCCAAGAACCAGCAGATGAATAGGTGCCGTACAACTGCGTCATGGACTGTGGTAATGCGTTAGCTCAATTGGAATATTCTTCTTGTTAGGTTTTTTTTGGGGGGTGGGGGGGTGGGGAGGGGGAGTAGGTTGGCTCTCTCCCCCTTGAGCTAACTTATATTTAAAGCTGACACCCTGATTATTAACTTCATCTGATTGTGGCTGGCTGTGTGGGTGGGTGGTGAAGCCCTGGAGAAAAGAAATGAGAGGGAGAATAAGCAGGGAAGAGGGGAGAGGAGGCACAGAAAGAAGAGACAGAAGCTGCCTCCTTAGCTTTTTCTGGTGCCACTGGCCTTGGTCAGGCCCTCATTAAGTCGAGCCTGGACCTTTGCAGTAGCCCAGCTCACAGCTTGGCATGTGGGAAGCACTCAGTAGATTTTTGTTGAGTGAATGAATGAGATGGCTGTGGACCATCAGAAGGAGCACAGGAGTGGAGCCACAGGAGTGGAGCCCGAGGCAGAGTTTAGATTCCAGCTTTATCCAGCAGAGTGACCTCATAGAGTTCAGCTCACCTTTGCTCCAACAGTGACAGGATTCTTGCTGGCACAGAAGGCACCAAAAGGAAGAAAACTGTCATTTATGGGGCAACAACTATGTGCTGGGCACGGAGGAGGACGTTTTACATCCCTGAACCAATATTCACAACAAGCCAGTGAGGTAGAGATCAGCCAGTTTTACAGCTGAGAAACAGGCCCAGGAAGTCATGCTGACGGCCTCTTCATATCTCTTTGAGCTTTACGATCTGAGCTTCTCCCAAGATGAAGAGGGAAGAGCAGGTGACTTCCTCAAGTCTAGGAGGTGACTTCCTCAAGTCTAAGAAGTGAACTTCTTAGCTGGACAATCAGTTATAACATAAGGAGAGGAGCTTACAATTTACTAAGAGCATTCCCAATCCGTCATCCTCATTCAATAAAATAATCTAAATATATTAAATGTGAATAACGCTACCATTTAGTGAGTGCTTCTTTTGTGCCAGACACCCTGGGACTTGCTTTAACATGTGTTATTTTGCTAACTTCACACGGCCGTGTGGGGGAAATCATTTTAACCCCATTTTACAGATGACGAAACTGAGACTCTGAAATGCTAAGTGACTTGCCCAAGGTCACACAGCTAGTCAGGGCAAAATGGGGAACTCTCGTCTGTATGACTCAGACCACTAAATTAACTCGCTCCCATCCTGCTACTTATTTGTCATTGAAAAGGGCTTCACCAATGAGAACACATGGACACAGGGAGGCGAACAACACACACTGGGGCCTGTTGGGTGGGAGAGAGCATTGGGAAAAATTGCTAATGCATGCAGGGCTTAATACCTATAGGTACTGGATTGATAGGTGCAGCAAACCACCATGGCACATGTTTACCTATGTAACAAACCTGCACATCCTGCACATGTACCCCGGAACTTCAAAAATAAAATAAAAAAGAAAAGGGGTTTACTTTGTTTTGTTTCCAGAAAAAAAGTCACCATTTAGTACTGCGAGGGTAGCATGATTGATTACAATAATTATAATACTGTGCAATAGAGTTTTTACTGCTGTTGGGTGCAACGCCACAAACATAGCCCAAGCATCCCGACTCTTTTGAAAGAGCTGATAATTAGGTTCTTATTACACACCCCATTTTCTCAGAGATAGAAAGAAAAAATTGGTTTTGTGAGTTGAGAGAGAGAGAGTTCTTTACCAATGGTCAGAAGTGGCTATTTTAGCAGAACTGGGGAAAATGTGAAATGTAAAAACATGCCTTTGGGAGCTGGGGCATATGGAGCGTATGGCCAATGACTTTGCATCTAGAAGAGTTTTTATGTTTAATGACTCTATAACCAAAATGAGAAAAGATGTAGGCAAGGCTTAATTTTAGATTGGATTTCATTGAATGCAGCTGATGCTAAAGGCAAGTGTTTGATTATAGCGTGTACCTGGAGGTGCCCTGGGGTGTGGACTTGGGTGTTGATCTCCCCAGCATTTACTCCCCCTTCTTTAGCCAATAGACTGATCTTCATGTGGGACACACCCTGCTTGGACATAAAGAGGGGAACCTGGGACATAACCAACTGCTGAACTCTTCTGTTGCTCCTGGTTATCTGGGCAAGTGAGCTGACCTTTCTAAGCCTCAGCTTCCTAATATGTACAATAGGCATAGAGATCATACCTGTACAATAAGATCGCTGTGAGCCTTAAATAAGATAAAAGCTGCCAGTGTTTTATAGAAGTAAAGTGCTTGGAAATGTTAGCTATCGTCATAACTGTAACTGCTTATCATGGTTTAGGAAGTTACAGTCTCTGAAAGTGGAAAAACTCAAACTTTGGCCGGATACTGTGGCTTGTCTATAATCCCAGCACTTTGGGAGGCCGAGGAAGGCAGATCACCTGAGATCAGGAGTTCGAGACCAGCCTGGCCAACATGGTGAAACCCTGTCTCTACTAAAAATACAAAAATTAGCCAGGAGTGGTGGCACATGCCTATAGTCCCAGCTACTCGGGAGGCTGAGGCAGGAGAATTGCTTGACCCCGGGAGGTGAAGGCCGCAGTGAGCCGATATAGCACCACTGCACTCCAGCCCGGACAACAGAGCAAGACTCTATCTCAAATAATAATAATAATAATTATAAAACCTCAAACTTTCTCCTCTGCTCTCACACCAAAATGATTATCAACACAGAAGACCTCTGAGACCCAGTGTGTGTGTGTGTGTATTTCTCCCCATCAGCGAGCAAGCAATCAGTTCTGCCGCAGACACCAGCTGGGTGTCCTCTAATTCAATCCCAACACTATCAACCTGGAGACAGCATCAGATCCCACAGGTTGAGGGCTCAGTCTCCAAGACTGTCCCCCTACAGACACCAGCTGCAAGTCTGGGTCTCTGGAACTTCTGACAGACTGGCTTCAAGTTGGGTTCCCCCAACCCCCTCTTTGGGTTCCATTAACTTGCTAGAACTGCTCACAGAACTCAGGGGAAATCTTACATTTACCAGTTTATCACAAAAGATAATTTAAAGGATACGAATAAACAGCTAAAGGAGGAGATACATAGGGCAAAATCTGGAAGGGTCCCAAGTACAGGAGCTTCTGTCCCCATAGAGCTGGGGTGCACCAACTTCCTGGCACATGGATGAGTTCTTGTTCAATGTCCTGTCAGCCTTCACATGTCCATCTATCCGGACGTTCCCAAAACCCAGTCCTTTTGGATTTTTATGGAGGCTTCATTATGTGGGAAGGATTGATTAAACCAATGGTCATTGTGGAGGATGGAGGATGGGGCTGAAAGTCCCAACCCTCTGGTCTTGCCTTGGTTTTTCTGGTGACCAGCTCCATCCTGAAGTTACCTAGGGGTGCCCAGCCAACAGTCAACTCATTAGCAAACAAAACATACCACTTTGGAGTTTCTAAGGATTTTAGGAGTTGTATACCAGGAAACTGGGTTGAAGCCCAAATATATATTTCATGGTATCACAGTCATATTCTTTTTCTGTTTTTCTTTTGTTGTTGTTGTTGTTGTTTTGTTTGTTTTGTTTTTTGAGACGGAGTCTTGCTCTGTCACCAAGGCTGGAGTGTGGTGGTGTGATCTTGGCTCACTGCAACTTCTGCCTCCCGGGTTCAAGCAATTCTTCTGCCTCAGCCTCCCAAGTAGCTGGGACTGCAGGTGCACGTCACCACGCCCAGCTAATTTTTGTATTTTTAGCAGAGACAGTGTTTCACCATATTGGCCAAGCTGGTCTCGAACTCCTGACCTTGTGATCCACCAACCTCAGCCTCCCAAAGTGCTGGGATTACAGGCGTGAGCCACCACGCCCGGCCCACAGTCACATTCTTGAAACTGTGAAGTTAAGCACATGCGAGTTATTACAAATCCCTCTGAGGATTTCAACCATCAGTCCCTCCTTGCCTGGCAGCTGGGCAGATGCCTCCGTTTTCTTGCCCTGTCCTCTAGTCTTCATGCCTATCCTCTAGTGTTTATGCCCTGCCTTCTTCTGAGCTTCTCAGTTTTCTTCCAGGCTCTCATGAGTTGGGCTGAATGGCAAGTGCCTCTTCCAGCATCTCTTCTCTTGGTGACAGTGCTGTGCCTATTTCACTGATTTGGAAAATGTCTGTGCAACACCACCAGCAAGGCACGATGCTAGGGTTGTGTACGGCTACGGAGGTGTTTGACCAGCTGTCCCACAAGCAAATGCCCATGCTTTGAGCTCCTCTCTGAGTCATGGCTCAGGATCTGTGAAAAGCTTTCCTTGGGACTTCGCTCTCTTCTCCAGGACCTTCCGATGCTCCCCTTGCTTCTCCTGCATTGTCTTCTTGGCCGAGCCCAGCTTCTCTGTGTGCCATTGCTGCTACTGCAGTCGTGCCTTTGGAGTGACCGGCTGTTCCAGCTTGCCAGGGACTGAGGGATTTCTGGGATGCTCCCGGACCTCGTTTCTCTTTTTCCTCTTCTTAGTGTGATGCTGATTCCCACGTCCAGACCCCTTCACATGGCATGTGTGAGCGTCTCTCATCTCGCTTGCTTCCTTCCCTCCCCTGCCTCTCTTCCCCGCCCCTCCCCAGCACCCCACGAAACTCCCATTTCTAAGGAGGAACAGAACTGGCATTCTCACCATGTGGCTGGGGACTGGAGCTCTCCCGACGAAATTAGCTCCCATCTCTGGATCCCCATTGCATTCTAGTCTCAGCATCCTACATGATTTCATCCTTGACACCACCCTGTGATGAAGGGACTGTCATTATTGGCGTCTTATAGACAAGGAAGGTGTAGAGATGGAGAAGGTCGGCCACCAGCCAAGGTCACACTGCAGGCCGCTTGTGAAACTGGATTTAGAATCCAAATGTCTCTAGCTCCCAGCATACCTCCATCGGCCCAACTGTGCTCCCTGCCTTCTGGCCGTGGAGGAATCTAGGACAGTTGTAAAAGCTGAGGTGAATGGAGACGTGAGGACGGCACAGCAGTGGCCGGGTTTCTCAGCATTTCACATTTGCTTCCCTCCAGTAGGGCTCCACTGTATGTTGTCTCTGGTGGCACAAAATTATTCCCCGATTATCTGGTCATAAATTTCAAAAAGGATTTATTGTGTGTTTGCCCCATGCCCAGCACACTATTAAATGTTTCACCAACATCATTTTATGGATGTTTCACCAACATCATTTTAAAGTCACATGACGATCCAAGAGGGTGGATGTTAAAATGCCTTTTCTACAGATACAGGACCAGGCATTGTAAGGCTGTCATCGGCCACGTGACTAGGCTGGTGGCAGACAGCACTGGACTCTGTTCCCAGGGCTTCTGAGTAAAAGCCGCCTTGATCAAACACTCATCGCTGGCAAATACTCACTTTTATGTCTTCAAGCAAATTGTAAACTCTGACAAGGCAGCAAACATCTCTTAGATTTCTTTATCATCTCCCAAGCTGCTTTGGCGCAGTGCTAAGCACACAGTCTGTGCTCAAAATTGACCTTTGAATGGACACTTTCCAAGGATTACCAAAAAAGAAAAAAAAACCTCCAAAAAACAAAAAACAAAAGAACCCCCAAACAACCAAAGCTGTGTGTGAGGCTCATTTTCTTGGTGGAGGGATGAGTGTCCGGGTTGTAGGAAAAGTCTAGAGGGAAAAGAAATAGTTCTGAGGCTCCCTGTCTGTGCCAGTCACACTCACGATTATTATTGTCTCAGATGATAGGCCCAGAACTTCACGACAGAAGGGTGATTATGCCCATTGCATAGATGGGATGGCTGAGGCCCAGTGGAGTTTGTTCTCTTTCCCCAAGTCTCAGATTTCAAAGTGACTGCTTTTCTCCTCCCTACACAAGCTTGCCGGCTTTTGACGCTGCGGGCTGCCCTGCTTAGAGCTTTTGACTCAGAGCCAGGTGGGCCAGTTCCTGAGGTGCCTGTCAGACTCTCCCCTGGGGGGGTTGTGTTTGGCTGTGTCCTTTGACAAAGTCCTCCTGGACTCCTGCTGAGACTCGGATGACAGTGGCTCTGGCTGGCAGGCACTCTCCTCATTAAGACCTCTGGAAAGGCTGGATCTATCGTGGCTTTTTCCTCAAGGAATCAATATTTTTGGTGACAAAAACCCTGGGAAAGAAAGCCATGGAGCACAGGGGACGGGCAGAAAATTAGAAATTCTCCTTGAGTTTGGTTGTGGAAAGGAGATACAGAAAATCTTTAGTCTGATGAATCCTTGGCCAGGGTGTACAGCGGAAATTTATGAGATGAAGCCCGCGAAAAAAATGCAAATCCCGCGACTGCTGTCCTGGAATCCACTCACAGCGCTGGCTGCCCTACTCCTGACTTGTCTTGACGTGAGAATTTGGGGATTGCATTATTCGGGAAGTGGAAACTATGGCTTAGAGGCTCGAAGCCCACAAGATAGGTTGTTCTGGGGAGAAGAAGCGAGACAGGGCCTGCCATGAGTGAGAAGGGCATCCTGCACCCAGCCCTGAGGGTTCAGAAATCGGAGATGTGTGTCCACAGCGGGGCCCTAAACATAGGGGGTTCAGCCCCTCTGGGGCACAGTTACTCAGAGCTGGGCTGGGCCGAGGAAGCTGCTCTCCTTATATTTGCTCCATACCAACATTCCCAAAAGAGAATAAAATTGACCCCATTTTGGTGAATGTAAAATAGGTCATGTGACTTCCTGAACTCAGTCTGTAACTATTTATTGAGCGCCTACCAGGGGCCAGGCACACTTTTAGGGGCCGGAGATAGGACAAACCAAAAACAAAAATCAAGTCCCTGCTCTTCCTCATTCTGGTGGCAAACAGCTTGATGTGCAGAGATAATTATGACACAGACCGGCCAGGGAATGATGAGGAAAGATGACAGAACCTGGTGGTCCGGACGTGGCCACGTGGCATCTTGCTTTCTGGGGAGGAAGGCTGCTTGCTCAGGGGCACTGACACAGGGGCCCTGGCATCCGATTTCTGCGATTTCAGATAGGAGGGCCTGAATCCCCCTTGGGCTGGTCGAGCCAGCACTCAGAGTAGGAATGGGACAGATGCAGCTAAGGGATGTCCAGGAGAGAAGGCAGGCTTGGGAACTGGATGGGCATCAGAGGCCACTTCCTGCGGGGACAGCCAGAGAGGCAGAACTGGCTTAGAGAGAAAGGACCGTGCCTGTGCACAGCCGGACAGGTGAGGAGGAGGAAGAGAGTCAGCTCAGAAAACTTCCTGGGCCCTTACAGCTCCAGCCCTATTCTGTAGGCACCAGGGTCTTTCCCACTTTCCCATCATATATGATGGAATTGTTGTTGTTTTTTTTCTTTTCCTGAACAATTGTTACTTAATGCATAATATAAACAAATCATGAATGAATTCATTTTCAGTGTGAGAGGTTAAAATAATCTAAAAGAACACAAAGCAGAGTGAGAATTTTTTTTACATCTCCCTTTCCATCCCAATTTCCACCCCAAATGTATCCACTGTAAACAGTTTAGCGTCCATCTTTTGGACTCTTTTCTCTGCATTTACATTCAAACCTGTGCAAATGTGCTTGCATCTGAAATCAGAAATGGAATTACAGTATGCACCTTGCTCCATGATTTTCCTTTTTTTCATTTTACAATATGTATTGGAAATCTATCTATGTCAGTAACCATTTCATTATTTTTCACATGATATAGCCATACATTTTTTATTATCACCCTCATTTTTTTCTACTGAGAAATATTGTTGATTGAGTAGGCCATATCTTATAAAGTAAATTCTTAAATGTATTTATCTGTTTCTATACTATTTTGTTCTTTTAATCAGTTGTCTATTTCTGAGTCAGTAAACACACTTTTAATTACTACAGCTTTGTAGTATGTTTTTGTTGTTGTTGTTGTTATTTTTTAATGGAGTTTCATTCTTGTTGGCCAGGCTGGAGTGCAATGGTGAGATCTCAGCTCACCACAACCTCTGCCTCCTGGGTTCAAGCGATTCTCCTGCCTCAGCCCCCTGAGTAGCTGGGCTTACAGGCATGTGCCACCATGCCTGGCTAATTTTGTATTTTTAGTACAGACGAGGTTCCTCCATGTTGATCAGGATGGTCTCGAACTCCTGATCTCAGATGATCTGCCTGCCTCAGCCTCTGAAAGTGCTGGGATTACAGGCGTGAGATACTGTGCCCAGCCTGTAATATGGTTTTATAAGTTGGTATAGCAAGTTCCATATCATTGTTCCTTTTGACAATTTCCTTAATAATTTGTATGCATCTTATGGTAAGTTTAGAATCGACTTGTTAAGTTTATTAAAAATCATGCCCAAATTATGATTAAGGTTGCATTGAATATGAAGATTATGTGGAGATAATTTTTACATTTTTACAACTTGTCTTCTCATCTAGGATTATGCCATGAATCTTCATTATTTAAGGTTTTTAAAATGGTTGTGATGTTCGTTTCAGAAGGCTTAATAATTTTCTTCTTTCATCGTTCTTATTAGGTTTATTCCTAGATACTATGTGTATGTTTCTTTGTTTTTATTACGAATGGAAACTTTACTTTGATTTTCAAATTGATTATTATGTAGTAATAGAAATGACTGATTTTTGAATGTTGTGCATGTATCTACTCCCTGTTTACTGATTTCTCTTATTAGTCTTGTTATTTCGTTAGCTGATTTTCTAGGGAGATAATACTATTGCCTACAAATAATGACAATTTTCCATGTTTGAAGTTTTATTCTTTTATATTTTCTTGCTTTATTGCATTGGCTGAGATACTGATAACAATGTTGTATAGCAAGAATGATACAGAAAGCATCATTACTTGTTCAAGTCCTAAGAGAGAATGCTTCTATATTTCACCAGTATATCTGATGTTTGTTAAGCATTAACTATTAGGTTATGATTTTATTTAGGTGCTTAATTTGACCAAGTGTTTTTGGATATTTTCTTCTCTAATCTATTAAGAGGGCAATTTGTATTAATATTAATATTTTTATTAATATTAATTGTATTACTATTAACATTTGTATTAATATTAATTGTATTAATATTAATATTTGTATTAATATAAATTGTATTAATATTAACATTTGTATTAATATTAATTGTATTAATATTAACATTTGTATTAATATTAATATTTGTATTCATATTACTTGTATTAATATTTGTATTCATATTAATTGTATTAATATTTGTATTCATATTAATTGTATTAATATTTGTATTCATATTAATTGTATTAATATTTGTATTCATATTAATTGTATTAATATTTGTATTCATATTAATTGTATTAATATTTGTATTCATATTAATATTTTGTATGAATTTGGGTATTTTCTTCTCTAATCTAGTATGTTAGGAATTTGTATTAATATTAATATTTGTATTAATGTTAATATTTTAAAAGTATTACATAGTAAAATATCCTTGGCATTATTATTTTAATATATTGCTACTTTAATTTGCTAATATTTGATTGGTCATGTTATATCTATGTTTCTGAGTGAATATAGCCTACTATTTCCTTTTTCAGTTTTGATGTCAAGAGTTTTTCTCAGAGATGAAGGAGAAATGATTTCACCTTATTTGATGTTCACTTTATGTATCATAAATTACAAGTTTTTTTGAAAATTTGGTAAGACTTGCCATAAATTATCTGAGTTTACTTCCTTTTTAAGGAGTAGATCTTTGGCTAACTTTCTAATTTCTTCTATGTTTATTAATCTATTTAGGTTTTCTATCTCTTCTTGAAATTATTTTAATAATTTATATTTTCCTAAGAAATAATTCATTTTATCTAGATGCTCACATTTATTGACAGTAAGTTGTACCAAGCATTCTTACATACATTTCTAATATCACCCTTATCTGTAAGGGTTCCTTTCCTTCCGTCATTTCTAAGCTATTTTTTAATATGGTCTTTCCGGGGTTTTTTTTATAAGAATTGCCAGAAATTTGTTTATTATATTAATCTTTTCAGAGAGCCATCGTTGGTTGTATTGATCAAATCTACTGATTTTGTTTTGCTTGTGTTCTATTTTATTAATTTCTGCTTTCATCCTTTTAAATTGCTTCCTTTAGAGCAGTGGTCCCCAACCTTTTTGGCACCAGGGACCAGTTTCATGGAAGACAATTTTTCCATGGATGGGGTGGGGAGTGGGGGAAGAATGGTTTTGGGATGAAACTGTTTCACCTCAGATCATCAAGCATTAGATTCTTGTGAGGAGTGTGCAACCTGGATCCCTCACAAGCACAGTTCATAATAGGGTTTGCACTCCTATAAGAATCTAATACTGCTGCTGATCTCACAAGAGGTAGAGATCAGGCTGTAATGCTCGTTCACCTGCCACTCACTTCCTGCTCTGCAGCCTGGTTCCTAGTGGCCCCGGTGTTGGGGACCCCTGCTTTAGAGAGTGGGTTATTTTGTTCTTTTCTGCCTTTTTTTTTAAAGGTGCATGCTAAGGCCCCTTCTTGTCAACCTTGTGGTTTTCTAATAAATGCATTTAAGGCCATAGATTTTTCTCTAAGTGGGTAGACTATCCAGAGATGTTAATGGTGCTTAACAAGATGAGACAAGATGCCTCCAGTCCTTGAGCATGCCTAGATAGCCATGCTATGAGACTGATCACTGGTGCAACAACAGATCAGACTTGTTTATATCATGCAAATCATGTTCCAAAAAGTCCAAAGAGATTTTCAAATAGAAAAATAACTCATCCCAGTACCATCTCTCATTGGCTTAGCTTTAAACAAATTTTGCTCACATTTGCATGCTTTCTTTTTTTCACTGTCCATCTGCATGTGTGTGGGTGCATGTGCCAGTCAACCATTCACAAATTCCCGAGCACCTGCTACATGCTTGAATCACAGTAATGAACCAGATGCAGTCTCTGCCCTCAAAGCATTCCCAGTCTAGTGGAGGACAAATATGTTAGTAAATAATTTCAGTAAATGAGGTAAGTGCTATAAGTCTAAATATTTTAAAGGCTGAGAGGAGAGTGCTCTTACATCTGCATGGAGGTGGAAAGGAAAGACCTCACAAGGGAAGTGGCACAGGCTGAAGGTGAATGTTCAACCAGGAGTGTCCAAGGCTTGCAGGGAAGAGCACTGTTCCAGGCACAGGGAAAGAGGTAAGAAGAAACATGGGGTGTTTGGTTTACCATGCAAAGCTCAGGCTGGCTAGCTGAAGCAATGAGCATACTTCTGGGGGATGACACTAGGGAGTCAACTGTGAACCCCCAGGAGGAACTCTGAGGATGAGGCTTGAGAGCCTGGACTTCACCCTGTGCTGCTGAGGCAAAGGCAGGACCACGTGGCCAGAGCATGTTTGGATGGGCTCTGTGCCCTCAGTAAAGAGGGACTTTGGGGTGAAGACATGGAAGCTAGGGAGACCAAGGTGGAGGAGGTTCAAGTCATCTTGATTGGGTGAGAGTAGATTCCAGAGACAACTGTGTCCCTGGGCTTCTTCAAGATTTGCATCAGCACCACAGCCTGGAAATGGAAAGTGAACAAGGCATCCAGCACCTCTTCCCTTCTCCCCACCTGGGTCCTGAATCAGGTGCTTATGACATGACCACTATCTCCTGTAAGCGCCACTCTGGTGAGTGTACCATAGTGCTGAGCAGGCTCTGAGGATGGAACTCAGTGTTAGAAAGAGACTGCAAATGCCTATGCCCTGCACATTGATCTGTGACCTTAGACAGGTTGCTTTGCTTGTCATAAACTCAGTTTTCTCATCCGTAGAATAGGTGGTTGGGAGGGTTTAATGTGACAAAGCAAGCAGGATCGTTATTGTTATTATCGTGTCTGTGTTGAAACATGAGCATATATTTTCCAATCCCTTAACTGGCATTGAGGGACATGTTATTAGTTTTGTTGCTTTTTTCCTTAGAAAAACAGAAGCTTTAGTTGGTTTGATGTAACAGAATGGTTTATGTATTTTATTTTAAAGAAAAAGAAAATACCTGCCACAAAAAGGGCTTCTGTCCCCCAGTGCTGCCCTCCTTAGCATCTGCTGCAGCCTGACACATCATGGCTTTGTTTGCAGCCTCCCCCTCGTAGCCTAATGACATTCCTGAAGATGGCAAAGAAGAGTTTCAGGTTGCCATGGAAACTGGGTGCCAGCAAGAATCCAAGAGAATTCTAACCCTTGAAGGCTGTGTATTTATTCCCCATTGCTCAGGGAGCAGAGCTGGCTGCAAAGATTAGGGGGTGGGGATGGTGGAGACCCTGCTTTAGCTGTTACCATGGGCCCTGTCTGGAGGCAGAGGAGGTGATAGGATGCCGTAAGGTGCATAGTCTACAGGGCTATTGTCAGAGAGCATCCAGGGCCCTCTTTGGGGCAATCTCTCTTCCCCTTTTTTGAGTCACGTCCAAATCCAAATATGGGCAAGAGATGGGAGAGGAGCAGGAAGGAGTGAAGGAAAGAGAGAAGTCTCTCTATAGCTACTGGCAGCCTGCATCCACACCCGATGTCCTGAGCTGCCCCAGTTGTCCTGGGTGCCCAATTCTTTGCAGGGAGTTTGCCAGCATCTTGCCTGAGTCACCAACATCCATGCAGTTCCCCATTATCCTGTCACTACTCGAGCTTCTTTGCAGATGACCATGCCCTTCCAAGTGTGTTAATTCTCCAGCTTCTCACAACAACCCTGCCAAGGGAGGTGTGATGAGTCTCGTGCCCATTGCACAGATGCAGGTGTGGAGACTCAGAGGGGCTGTGTTTGGAAGAGCAGAGGTGAACTTTAGTTCCCAGTTCCGTCATTCAAAAATCTATCAGTAGCCAGCATAGAAAGACGGTCACGGGGAGACTGAGGAAAGACCTGTAGGGCAGTGAATGGCTACCACAGCAGTGTCCACAAGTGAGAGAGGCTTAGAAGGAGGCAGATCATCTCAAGCGACCCCAGTGGGAATTAAGTCAAGTTCAGAACCTTCGTCCTTCTGAAATGGCCTGCAGGAAGCCAGCCAGGTGCCAGGAAGCCTCCATACCTTACTGTGAAGGGCCTCACAAAACCACCTTGCAGTGAAGGCATTGCTCCACTCACTTTGCAGATATGGAAACTCAGGCTCAGAAAGAAGTAACTTGGCTTGTCACATGTGAGAAAAGAGCAAGGTCAGTGGTTGATCTCATGATTCTGTCTGACTCCAAAGCCTCCCACTATGCTCTGGGGCCAGGCCACCCTCTAAGGGGTAATTAAGGGAGGGCATATTTTCCTGAGGATGTCACACCTGTGGTGGGAGGGAGTGCCGCCATCATGTGTCATCCCTATGCAGACACGCACACTCACATGTACACACACATGCACTTACACTGTCACATGCACACTGACACATTTACACACCCACACACATAACTCATACACACATGCACAGATACGTACGTGCACATGTGTGCACAGACACACACACACAGCCCTTCTTTGTGTTGAGGGTTTGCCAGTCCTCTTGAGGGTAGTGCTGAGACACTGGCCACCCCTGAGGCTGATGTGCTCACACACCTCCCTTCTACACCTCTGGTCCTACCCATCACCTCAGCAAACCCTCTTTTCCAAAGATGCTGGCCAAGAATCCATCAGCAAGTTCCCCCAGGAGGACACACAGCTACCTGTGGCCTGGCCTAGGACTCCCTCACATTGCTCAGCCAAACCCTTAGAAAGAGACAGCTATTTGCCGCACTTGAGTTCCTGCCAATCCCCGGGCCTACCCCTGCTCACAGGATGTCACTCTGGGATCTGCCTTCCGTAACCACTGCAATGTGCCAAGCTCATCTCCCTTGGGCTGGCCCCACTGCCCTCGGTCCATGGTCTCTTTGGCTCCCTGCCTGGCTCAGAGTCCACCCAAAGGACTCTTCAGTCCTTTAAAGCTTTAGCACTCAGTTCCACGGCCAGCAGCAGTGCTTTTTCCAATTCTGGGTCATTACCCATAGTTATAGTGAAATCCACTTAGTGAAAGAGAGCGGCATTTAAAAATATGGAGTGTGGATTAGAATATAAAATACCAAACTGGTTGTTTTCTAATGATAGGAGCCTGTGCCATTTATTGAGACTGCTGTTTCTCTTCTATCAAGACACGAATGGGTGTGCCCTGGATTGTGATGTACGATGTGTTTCTTTCTATGAGGTGTGAGTTCAGAGGTTCAACGGTGGGTGGATTAAGTGAAAATTCATCTGAGCTTTCAGGATCCTCGAGGTCCGGCTTCTCCAACTTTCTCCAGCTGCATTGCTTGGTATTACCTTTCCCTGCACATGGCCACATAATCTTCCCTACTGTTCTCAGAACACACAGGGTCCCCCACTCCTTCCTGCCCCCGTCTGAGCCACGTCCTTTGCTGGAATGCGATCTTATCCATGCGATGTTATCCGCATGCCTTCCCACACTTGCTCTGCCCCACTGAAACTCCAGTTTCTCTTCTCAGACTCTGATTGGGGATCATTCCCTTGCTGAGGTTTTCTGCTCTTCTTTTCTTCCCTTCAAAGACAGTGGTCCCCCTGCTCACAACCTGGTCATTTTATGTCACAGTGAGTACCCATTGCCTGCTTCCCTGACCATTTCTCGAACCAGAAGGAATATCCCATCCAGAAATATGGAAGGGGGGCTTTCTAAGCATTAGACCATTTGCTGTGCACTGGCCTAGCAGCAGTTAACAAATAGGAGTGCCCCCCAACTTGGTAAAACTTACTACTTAGTGGCAGAGGCAGAAAATAAGTAGATAATCAAACCAAAAACATTATTATAAATTGTGATAAATGCCATGAAAGGAAATAAGTGCTGGCCACTTTACACAGGATTGTTAGAAAAATCCCCAGGTCTCAGTGGTTTACTGAATAGAAGTCCAGGTCTGTTATTTGAATCCAGTTGGTATTGGGGATGGGTGGCTCTGTTCCATGCAGTCACGCAGAGACCCAGGCTGATGGAGGCCATGGCTTCTTCAACATATGGCTTCCACGTCACCTAAACTGGACGTCTTAAACAACAGAAATTTATTGTCTCATGGTTCTGGAGGCTAGAAAGTTCAGGATCAGGGTGTTGGCAAGATTGGTTCCTCGTGAGGGTGCTGGGGTAGAATCTGTCCCATGCCTCTCCCCCAGTGTCGGGGGGTTTGCCAGTGATCTTAGGTGTGGTTTGGCTTGGAGAAACATCACCCCAGTCTCGGCCTTCATATTCACATGGCATTCTCTGTGTGTATAAAAAGTTTCTCCTTTTTAGAAGGATACCAGTCATATTGGTTTAGGGGCCCACTCTCCTCCAGTTTGACCTCATTTTAGCTAATTACATCTACAAAGACTGTATTTCCACATAAGTCACATTCTGAAGTCCTGAGGGTTAAGACTTCAACATATAAATTTTTGTGGCCCAGAATGTAATCCTGTAACACAGGGTCACGCCTAATTGTGAAGGAGGCTGGGGATGTGTCTCAGCTGTGTGCCTGGAGGAGGACACATTTGATGAGCAGCTAGCTGTCTCCATCACACCACGGAAGGTTGAAAGCAGAGTGACCAGGTGTGACCTGCACGAGACTGCGTTTCTCAGGTGCAGGGACTCATCTGGAACTGTCCCGGAGTCTCCCTGCAGCAGCTCCAGGCCTGGATCTGGAAACTCACTCATTTAGTGAGTATCTGTCTAACGGAACTGGATTTGGGTTTCCTTGTGGGTAGGAAGAGGGCAGGTGGTGCGAAGTTAGAGGACGTGGAATTTATAACATGAGTGGCTGAAATGATTCAGAAACAAAGCCAGGTGTGTGTGTTCATGTGTGATAACTGCCTTGTGATTCTGGCTGGAAAGCTATGGCAATTCTGCCAACTCTGACCAAAGCCAAAAAGAAACAGCTACAGGATGAAAAGAAAATGTGTGTTTTCCTCGGTAAGGCATTCCCAACTGAGCAGAAGAAGTCTGGGTTTAAGGAAGATGAGAACAGAGAAGCATTCAGCTTCCCTTTCCCACAAGGAACAGCCCAGCCCCTCATCCACTCCCCATCACTCAAGCACAGTCAGAAGGAAGGAAAGACTTCATAGCTGAGGGACAGGGAGACATTGGTAGAGGATGGATCGGTTTCATATTCTTCCGTGGTTGTGAAAGATGGAGTGAGTATTAGTGAAATTGCTGGAGGCTGATGTCCTGGTGAAGAAACCTGGATTTACATCAGATGGGCAATTCTGATGATCCTGGGGGCCTTCCAGTGTCTGGCTGAAAGGCATCACAACACAAAGCAATGGTGACAATGACTGCCGTTTTCTGAGTGCTTCATATGTGCCAGAAACTGGACTAACTACATATCAACTGACTAAGTCTTTAAAACAGTGTACAGAGTTGCTGTTCCTTTCTGCATTTTACAGGCAAGGAATCTGAACAGCAGAGAAGTACAGTGGCTTGTTCAAGGTCCCATGCCAGGGATTCAATCCCAGATCTGGTTGACACCACAGCCAACACCATCCCCACAGTGCAGTGCCTCGCATGACCACTCCCATCTTCTACAGCCTGGGAGTTTGTACAATGCAGTGGCTGAAGGCAGGCACTATTGCATCAGACCTCCCAGATTTGTATTCTGGCCATTCGACTTTCTAGTGGGGCAGTTGCTTTGCCTCTTTACGCCATGTCTTAGTTGGTTCAGGCTGCTATAACTGAATACCACAGACCGGGTGGCTTATACCACAGATATTTATTTCTCACAGTTCTGGAGGCTGAGAAGTCCAAGATCAAGGGGCCAGAAGAGACAGTGTCTGTTGAGGGCCTGCTTTCTGGCTCATGGATGGTAGGCTCCTCGTTGCATCCTCACATGGTGGAAGGGACAAGGGAGCTCTCTGGAGCCTCTTTTCCAAAAGGCACTAACCCCATTCATGAGGGCTCCACCCTTGTGACCTAATCACCTCCCGGAAGTCCATGTCTGAATACCCTCACTTTGGGGGTTAGGATTTCAACATACAAATTTGGGAGAAATACAAACATTCAGTCTATAGCAATCCTCAATTTCCTTATGTAGAAAATAGACATAATAAGAATAATTACTTCAAAGGCTGTTGTAAGCATTAGTTTAACTTAGCACAGTATTCAGCACACATAAATGGTAAAAAGATAGTCTTCTCTCACTGTGAGTTCATTCACACACTTATTTCAATTTTCAACTGACATCCCACCTCTTCAGAGAAGCCTTGTTTGATCACCCTGTCTCAAGTGGCCTTGCCAGACCTTCTGGCCGACCAGACTCTTTATTTCTTTCCTAGCACTCCTCTTCTGCCACATGTTGGCTGTCCTAGCCCCTCACTGACTTAGTTTACTCTTCTGAAAAATGGGAGAACCGTGGCACCAGTTTCATGGAGTTACTGTGAGGATAAAGTGTCCAGTGCTTAGCACAGCCCCATCCCTCAAAAGTTGTGTCAACTGCCACCTTTTCTCTACCCAGGTCTGCTCATCAACCAGTGCTTCTAGTGAGGGCTCCGACCAGCCGCTTAGCAGCACTTGGGAACTTACCAGAAACGCCAATTCTTGGTACCCACCTCAAACTTGCTGAATCAGAAATTCTGGGGGTGGAGCCCAGCGATCTGCGTTCTAAGAGCCCTCAAGGTGATTCTGACACACGTTCAGGTTTGGGAACACTGCTTTTCCTGCCTGAGAAGAAGAACAAATACATCACTGATTATGAGACACACCATTATTTCATATTCCGCTAAGACAGGAAGAGCATTGTCAACTAAATTATAATGCAGTCCTGTCTTATCATCATAATTCTAAAGACATTCTTATTTCAGAGATGCAAAATGTGAAAAGAAAATTGCATCTTGGCATCAATGAAATCTAACATTAGGAATAGTTAGAGGATGAGAAACTCAGTTCTCGCTCATCTCCCCTCTCCAGTGGTTCGCAGCCCTGACTGCACGGGAGACTCACCAGGCTGTGCATTAGAGTTAAAAAAAACCCTCATGTGCCATCTGCACCCAGATGGACCACAGCAGGATCTCTGGGGCTGGACCCAGGCATCAGTAGTGCTTAAAACTCCCTGCTCCAAGTCAAATTTCTACCCTTTCCTACCATATGCAGAGATGAAATCAAGCTTCCGGGTTTCTAAACAAATAAAACCCTGTCCCAACAGGTGCCAATCAATGTTCCTCATGGGCCTTTGGCATCTCAGTGACAACGGCACACAGGACGCACCCAGGCTGGTTTCTATTTCTTGACTTTCTGCCAGGGCTGAAGGTCTTTCCCTGCTCCACCGCAGTGGCTTAGAGGAAGTCAGTTTCATTTGCGCCCTTCTAAATCCTGACCTGGGAGCCTTTTTGCTGATATAAATCTCCTTCCCTTATGGTGCAAGCTGAGCTCCAGCAAGATTTGAGAATCGAGAAATTGGGGTTGAACTATTGATGAAGTCTGGGGATTAAGGTATTCTCCTCTGGGACCTGGGATGCGAGGAAATATTTATTGTGCGTTTACTAAGAGCCAGAATCTATGTGTGACCTCATTTCATGCTCGTTCTAGGAGGCAGATTTGATTCCTATTTTATAGAAAAAGAAACTGAGGGTCAGAGAGGTGAAGGGACTTGTCCAGGGCCACAGTGAATAGTAGAGCCAGAATTTGGATCCAGGACTCTGATTCTATCCTCTACACAAATGCTTGCCTCCTTCCTTGGGTCATGAGCCTTAGGCTTCAGAATGTGGGAGTTGGATGCAGGCATTCTGAATAACTCATGCTATTTTCAGTAAAAATGAAGAGAGCTCCTTAGTAAAGGCTGATATTTGTATGCTACTCTGAGTCGGTATTTTACATACAGTGCCTTATTTAGTCCTCACAACAACCCTGCCAACAAGATGACATTGTCCCCAATGCGCAGATGAGGTATTTTACATACAGTGCCTCATTTAGTCCTCACAACAACCCTGCCAATGAGATGACATTGTCCCCAATGTACAGATGAGGAAACTGAGGCAGGGAAAACAGGATAACTACTCTGTGTCCCCACCGAGGACCCTGCCTAGGAGGAAGAGAGATCCTGATGGTACCATTGGAGGGAGTGGCTTTGCGGCTCTCTTGGTGGGACATGAGCTCCCTGGGGGCAGTGACGTGTGTGATTTGTCTCTGCACCCCTAGCCCCAGCACTGGGCTTGGCCCAGAGCAGACGTTTATAAAATTAAAAGCCAAATTGTCAGCGAGGGAAGTATTTTGTAATCTGAGGATTATCAGACTAGTGCTAGCTATTCTTACTCTTTATTCAAATAGCAATACAATTGTCTGAGACCAGTTTGGAAAATGGGTGGCCTGAAGATTTTGTTGGCCTGCCTGAAACTCAGATAATTTCATGTAAAATTGCTTATTTCTGGTTTCTCTAGAATACTTGAAAGCCCTAGCAACACTAGAATCACTTATGCATGTGGCAGGCACAGCAACCAGCTGGAGCCAAGGAGATGCTCTCCATGAGACAAGGTGCAGGCCCAGCAGTTTACCACAGGCCCCACCATGCCCTGTCATCTTGCACCCAGCAAGCGTCACTGTTCACTTTTCCCAGTAGGCACCTGTAGTAAATGGAGTTTGCAACAATTGCTTTAGGGCTTAAATTGCAAGAACAATAATAGATGCTTTTTGAAATAGGCATTGTAAATGGGCATAGCTGGCAAAATACAGCAGCTCCTTGGGAGGTCAAAGCCATATCCACTGGCAACCTTTTGATCAGGAAAAAACCCTAGTGCAAATTGGTGACGACTTCCAACCAGATAAGCATCAACTCCTGTGGCCTGGACCATCTACGACCTTGAGCTCCCGGGAACAGCACTCTGTGGGCTGTCAGAGCAAATGTGAACACCGTACAAACACAGAGGAGAGGCCTGGGGTGTCAGGGGAAGTCGCCTCGGTCATCTTTTCAGTTCTGTTTATCGTCCAAGTGATTTTGTGCAGAGCCTTGCAAAGAAGATTTAAAAGAACTCGATGAAAATGTTCTTGCACCATAAAACACCTTTCCTGTCGGGGTGGCAAAAGGAATGAGGCCATAAAAATGCTGTTCCAGCCAGGTCTGCAGGTAAATTTCAGTCCCTGAATAAACATTCTCTCTTTCATCAGGGACAATGGTGAGAAAAATACAAAACGAAACAAAACAAAACAAAAAAAACCTCTTTAAAGAGCTGTGAATGTACTAGGTGCTCATCTCTTCCTTACAACCCTGCGGTTGTGGGGGATCTGATTCCCATTTTGCAGATGAATAAACTGAGGCTCAGGGAGGGGAAGTCTCTTGTTCAAGATCACACAGCTGGGACATAGCAAAACCAGGATGGAACTTCACCAGTTACTGGGAGGGATGGAGGCTTTGACTTGCCCACTGGTCCCCAGGGAAGGGTACCCCAGGTTCCTTCCCCATCCTGTGCTCTGGGAGTCTGGGGCTGATGTGTGATGAATGTGAAAACACATTCGCTTTGTTGGCCTCCCAGAATTCTCCCCACAGCCCTGACCCTCCTTCCTGAGTTCCAGCTGCTCACCAAGGGATCAGTGGACAAGCAAGCCCCACCTGACGCCTTCCTCCCCAGGCTCAAAGCACTGCCAGGAGGGCGCCCTCGCTGCTGCCTGATTCTGCCTCAGCCTGACTTCCCAGTGTCTGAAAAATGGGCCCACTCTTTGTCCTGTAAATAACTCCAAACTTTGAGTACTTCCTGATTCCACTCTCCAATTCTATTAGTTTTCAGGTTATACTGATGTATGTACGTGTGTGTGTGTATTTTACACTTTTTTCCCCCTTTATCTCTCCACTTGCATCCTCTTTGCCCTGCCTTATCTGGTTCTCATGATTTCTCTCCTGGGCCCAGGCATAAGCTTCCACACTGGTCTTCCTGCCTTGCTCCACCCAGCCATCCTCCACCCAGCAAGCTCCCCAAAGTCAGAAGTTACAGACAGATGCTTCGGGGAGGCACTCAAGGCATTGCTGCCTGTCTTCCCATTCTCCTCTTCCACCTCATCCCTACATCATCTGATCTGGACAATGTGCTGTTTTCTAAATTCATCCTCAGGGTTTCCACTACTGTGCTGGCTAGTGTTGTTCCCTCTGCTTAGCACGCCCTTCCTAACCCATCTTGGCTTGTTAGGAATACGTTTGTCTTTTCTGCCCGTCCTCAAAAGTCCCTTCTTTTACAGGATCTGCCTCTTTAATCAGTGGAGGAAAATGCATGTGTTTTGAGCCTCAGCTTTGCAACCCAGCTCTGGAAATCACTTCTCGGAGCAGCAGTACCTCCATCAGTTATGCCAGGATAATAAACTCTAGCTCCTAGGGTTTTGGAGCGGGGAAATTAGAGATGATCTTGGTGAAGGCTTGAGAAACCATAACACTTCAGTAAATAGTAGTTTCTTTCTCTTTAGTGTTCTTAACCTCTGAACACATCACAAGCTGCTCAATAGCTAAGCCAAAGTGAGGAGTGGGTCTATTAATCAGAACTTTTTGGGTGGCAAGTGACAGCAATCCAACACAAACTGACTTAGAAATATGGAGATGTATTGACTCATGTCAATGAAAAGTCCAGGGGTAGGGCTAACTTCAGGCTCAGCTGGATCCAGGAGCACAAATGACATCACTGGATTGTTTTCTTTCTCCTACTTATCCTTTTTCTCTATCTCTCCCTATTGTTTTCTTCTGTTTTGGCTTTTTGGTTTCCCATTTAGACTCTTCCCTTATGGGGACTCTGCACAGTCCCCACTCACATCCTGATAGCTTAGCAACCCTGATGGAAAAAGAGAGCCGGCTTTCCCAAAGTTCCAGCACACAGGCTCCCAGCTGGCTGACTGCACTGGCTGGTTGCATGCATGTCGGTGACCCAAACCTGTCAATGTCCACTTTTGAATCAGAGGGCTGTGGGCAGTCCCACCAGAACCACATGGACTGTGGATGGGGAAGGGCTGGTTCCTGAGGAAACTCGGGGTGCTTTAACTGGAAGAGTAGGGAATGAATGTTGAGCAGACAGAAAAACATCCACACAGCGGATGGAGGCAGAACGAATGTGCAGTTAGTTATGCTTGCAGACAATTGTACGAGAGTGTCCTGGTATGTTCTTCTGCCCACTGGCTCTGCAAGGGCAGGGCCTATCTTCCAAACTCACATATCACATGATCCTCTGGACACACCTGTGGGATAGAAGGTCTCCTCTCCTCTTCCAGTCTCTAGTGACAGCCTCACAGCTGCCCATTGCCCCTCCTATTTCTCCCTAGCCACCCCCTTCCGCTTGCCAGTGCCTGTCTAAGTAGCAGGGTGATTCCAGTGCTGCTGGCCACCCACTCACAGCACTATCTTGAACAAATTACTGGGCCTCTCTAAAATGCCGCTTGTTTTGTCTACACATTGAGTGCTCCAATAAGAAAATAGCCAGTTACCCAACACTGCGGAAATGATAAGAGTGGTTAACATTTATGAAGGGCTCACTTACTGCCAGGGCTGAGCCTTTATTAAGTGCTTTTTGTGCATAATCTCATTGAATCCTCTCAATGACCCTACTGGGAAGGTACCATCATATCCATCCCTGTTTAATAGATGAGAAAGCTGAGCTCAAAGAGGTCAAGCACCTTGATCCAGGCCATACAACTAGTAGATGCTACAGCTAGAATTTGAGCACAACCTGTCTGTCTCTAGAATCTGCCCTCTGAATCACGCCAGCCATTCATTCAATAAACATGCATTAAACCACTACTATGTAGGGGGTGGGCCTTTAGATGCTAGGGGTAGAGCAGTGAAAAAAACTATGAACACAAATCCATGTCTACACGGAATTGACATTCTAGTGAGGGGAGAGGGCATTAATGAACTTAAAAATTTACATGTATATAATGTAGGTATATGCGTCTCTATAGAGCTAAGAAGAAAAAGCAGGAAAGGGAGTGACAGGGAGTTCTTATCTGTACTTGTGTGTGAAGGGTTGATCATTTGCAAATATGGTGGTCTGGGAAGCTTTCATCTAGAAGGGGACACTGAGTCAGCACCTGGAGAAGGAGGACGAGTGGGGGGAGGAAGAGGAGGACGGGAAGGGGGAGGAAGAGGAGGAGGGGGACGGGGAGGAAGAGGGAGGAGGATGAGGAGGGGGAGGAGGAGGAAGCATGGGCATTTCTTGGGGAGAGGAAACAGCATGCTAAGAAAACAATAAAGGTAATGAGGTTTGTCAGATATGATTGGAATCTTCCCTATGGCCCACCTGGCCATCCCGGAGCCCCCAGTGCTGCACTAGTCCCCTGCCCTCAAGAGCAATGTCCTTTCCAGATTCAGTGGTCGCTGGCTCAGAACTAGCAGGTATGTGGGCCTCTGGTAGGGTCCAGGTTCATTCAGGAGCAGGTGTGATTCAGTGAGCAACTGGAGAAAGGAAAGAGAGTTGGCATGGGTGGGTAAAGGAAGCAGGGTGGGCCATGCAGGAGGTGGGGTACTGGGATACCATGTTAGGTCACCCGGCTTTGCCATCACCAAACTCCCCAGGTACCTTCACAGGCAGCTTGTGCAAGCACTACACTTGGGGCATGGGTTATCTTAACCCCCACCTCAGGTTTAGAGAGGATGCTCACACCTGATATTCCCCCTTTCTCTCAAACCAGGGAGAGACCAGGTCTTGGCCAGGACTGCCAAGCAAGACACACTTAAGATGTTAATGAAGAGTGGGGTATGAAGGTGCCTCCCAGCTACTCAGAGGCCAAGATGGGAGGATCACTTGAGGCCAAGAGTTTGAGACCAGCCTGGCTAACATAGGGAGACCTCACCTCTGGAAAAACAAATCATACCTGATAAACCTACAGTATGCCTGTAGTCGCAGCTACTCTGGAGGGAGGCTGAGAGAGGAGGCTCCAATGAAACTAGGAGTTCAAGGCTGCAGTGAGCTATGATTGCACCACTGGGTGCACCCAGCCTGGCTAACAGAGCAAGACTCTCTCTCTCTGTCTCTAAAATGTTAATGAAGACACAGTTTGTCCTGATGGAGCTGATCTTCGTGTCTTATCCTCTCTTCCCCTGCTTCTTCCTTTGCCCAGGTTCTTCCTTTGTCAAGTCGGAGGCAGCTGGGATGGGCACCCTCTCATCTGAGTACTCGGTTTGCATCCCAGAAGGAAACTCATTGGCATGGCCAGAGTGATGAATGTAGCCCCCCCAGATCCCACAACATACAGAACCCAATTACAGGACAGCCGTGCTTTGTCTCCAAGGTGGAAATGAGGGAAAGGAGAATTCTTGAGTCTGAAAGAAACCTGAGGCTCTAACAGAATTACAGTTTTCCTCAGTTGTGGCTGGGTGTTTCTGGAATGACGCCCGGCATGGCTTAATTATGGTCTGTGGATGCCAATGCCACTCAGCTGTGGGCTGGGGTGGGCTGGGGTGGGCTGGGGCAGCTAACCCACTCACAGAGGAGCTGACGGTTCCAGGAACGAGGAGGCTAGCTCACCTTCTCCACCAGGGATTCTGAGCAGTTTGCTGATTCAGAAACCCAGCCTCTCTTGTTGAAAGTTCCTGAATGAGAACTTACTGCCTGAAGAGGAAAGTGCAAACAAAGCCCTTCATGGGAGGCTCCAGATCCCCTTTCCACCCCTCTCTATCCCCTCGCCCCTGATACTGTGCTGCAGCATTGGGTTGCCTAGTCTCATGATGCCATGTCTTGTATGTTATTTCTATGACCTAGAGGTCTGCCCAAGAACTCCTGTTCATCTATTAAGATCCGTTTCAAAATGTCCCTTCCTGGGTGAGGGATAAAAGACTACAAATTGGGTTCCGTGTATACTTCTTGGGTGATGGGTGCATCAAAATCTCACAAATTACCACAAAAGAACTAACTCATGTCACCAAATACCACCTGGTAGCCCCAAAACCCATAGAAATAAAAAATTAAAAAGGCATAGTCTAGTCCCCTCCTCTCAAAATGTCCCTTCCTCTTTGAGACCCTCTCTAGCCTCTGAATGGTGAGCTGCCATGCTGTGTTTTCCCACGGCATGATATAGTACCGACCCCGCACACCCTGTATTCACCAGGGATCTTTCAGTTGCAAGTGTCAGAAACCCGACCCTTACAGCAGGATGATGTAGTTAAGAACAAATAATATCTACTCGAAAATTGCTAAGAGTGTAGATCTTAAATGTTCTCACCACAAATAAGCAAGTATATGTGGCAATAGATATGTTAATTAGCTTGATTTAATCATTTCACAATGTATACTACACATATATCATGCGTATAATATACATAATATATGTATACAGCCATATGATCTATGTATACATATATCAAAACATCATGTTGTTTGATGTAAATATATGCAATTTTATTTGTCATTAAAAAATGTCAATAATAAAAAACCCAACTCTGGCAGGTCTTAACCAAAAAGAAACTCTAAGGCTCACAAAACTCAAGTGTCTAAGGCTCATAAAACTCAGACACATCTTGATCCAGGTACTAATAAAAGATCAATGAGAAACTGCCTTATCTTTGTGTTGGGCTCATTTTAATATAGCCGCTGGTAACTTTGAACTTACATTCCACCAGATAAGTAACACCATGGAAAAAGAAAGCATTTCCCCTGAAAAGTTCCTGAAAAAAATGTCAGGACTGATGCTTGCTGGACTGGCTTGGGCAGGTGCCTGAGTTGACCCCAGCACTGTGACGTGAAGGGGCCAGGTAAGGGCTGTGTTTTCCCGCAGGTGCATGTGCACAGCCCCTTTAATCACGGGGACTGAGCATGGGATGGGTGAGGAAGGATTCCCTGGAGGAAAATCAAGGGCTGTGACCAAAGAAAGGAGAATTGGATGCTGGACAGAAAACAGTAACAACCAGCTGGGTGTGGTGGCGCACGCCTTTAATCCCAGCACTTTGGGAGGCCGAGGCAGGTGGATCACCTGAGGTCAGGAGTTCAAGATCAGCCTGGCCAACATGGCAAAACCCCGTCTCTACTAAAAATACAAAAAATTAGCCAGGCATGGTGGCAGGCGCCTGTAATCCCAGCTACCCGGGAGGCTGAAGCAGGAGAATTGCTTGAACCCTGGAGGTGGAGGTTGCAGTGAGCTGAGATCGCGCCACTGCACTCCAGCCTGGGCAACAGAGTGAGATTCCATCTCAAAAAAAGAAAAGAAAAAAGAAAAGAAAAGAAAACGATAACAACCACAACAACTAGGTATTCACTGGAATCTGTTCTTCTCATCAAGATGTGAACTTAGGGCGGGGTCTGAGTCTACGCACCCAGCAGGTATTCACTGGAATCTGTTTTTCTCATCAAGATGTGAACTTAGGGCGGGGTCTGAGTCTACGCACCCAGCATGGGATTTGACATCACTGAACGTGAAATAGCTGAGAAAATAATCAACAATAAACTTTTTGCAGGAAAAAAGGGCAGATATCAATGTTCTTAAAGAGGGGGACACGGCATACAGTATCTCCAAACAGATTTCCCTAGGAGCCTGGGTTCACCATGCCTGGGCTGTGTGCCTCTAGGCAAGTCACACAGTCTCTGTAGCCTCTGTTCCCTCCTTGGTGAAAATGATGATGACACCAGCTATCATGCAGGGTTACTGTAAAAAAAAGTAATAATAAGATAATGTATATTCAAATGATAAATTCTTTTTTTTTTTTTTCTAGATGGAGTTTTGCTGTCACACAGGCTGGAGTGCAATGACACAATCTCGGCTCACTGCAACCTCAACCTCCCAGGTTCAAGTGATTCTCCTGCCTCAGCCTCCCAAGCAGCTAGGATTACAGGCACACACCACCACACCTGGCTAATTTTATGTATTTTTTTAGTTGAGACGGGGTTTCACCATGTTGTCCAGGCTGGTCTCAAACTCCTGACCTCAGGTGATCCTCTCGCCTCAGCCTCCCAAAGTGCTAGGATTACAGGCGTGAGCCACCATACCCGGCCTCAAATGATAAATTCTGAGGTGATATTCTAATTTTCATTCCCCTCCAGATTGTCTGGGTGCTATCACCAGTTGTGCAACATTCTTGAAGAGAGAAATGAATGAGGCCTGGTAGATAAAAGTGTTCAAACATTGATAAATTTTGGTTTGTATAAAAAGGTGGCAAAGCATTGGAGGGATCCTTTTCATTCACCCATTCACACGTTCACTTGGGAATTTCTTCATCCAAATATGAGTTGGGCATCTTCCCCGTGTTCAGACAGCGTTGTAGGTATTGGGGATGCAGCAGTGGGGAAAATCGCATGGTACTGCCCTCACGAAGCTGATCACCCAGCCAGGAGACAAGCAAGTAAATAACGGAAGAGAGTCAGTTCAGAGGACGAGCAGCACCACGTGAGGAAAGGAGAAATGAGCTGTAGCCCGGGACAGATGGGCCAGGTGTGTGTGGGGGTGGTGGGCGGGGGCCACTTTGGCTGGACGGTCAAAGAAAGCCTCTGCAGAGGGGACACTCGAGATGAGGATCAAGACAGAGCCAGCTGAGGAGGGTTTGGGAGCATGGCCTCACATGGTGGGTACAGCAGGGTTTGAGCCGTGGCAGCTCAGGTTTGGGGTGTTCAAGGAACAGAGAGAAGGCCAGGGTGTGGGGTGTGTGGGGGGTTGGAGTGCACAACGAGTGAGAGAGAGGAGATAGGGGAATCAGGTGCATCCAGGGGGTGGGCAGGAGCTGGGGCTTATCAGAGCAGACACACCATACATGAAGGAAGCTTGGCCAACTAGGAGGGTCTTTCAAACCCCACCCTCTTGCCACTGTCCTGGACTCGGGGCCCAGCTAAGAAGGGCCCAAACAGTGAGAATGGGTCGAGGGAGGCACACAGCCACTGTCCACACCCTGGCCTCCTAGGGGTGATCCTTTCTTGTTTAGGTGACAAGGATGTCTGAGGGTTACTGTGGTTTTTGAGAGACCTACGATCAGAGAGCCAGACCTGCTCCCTCCAGCGGACACATGCCTGGAAGGTTAGAAGGTTAGTTTGCTGGTGAGCAGGTGAGATCAAGCTGGGGTTGTGTGTATTTCCAGAGAGAACCACTCGGAGTTTGGAGTTTTAAAGCCACGATGTGAGGGCTGGCAGAGAGCCTGCAGGAGGCTCTGCTGAGACGACACTGTGGCTGGGACACAATCCAGGATCATCCTTGAAGAAAGAGGCTGCCCCGAGGACCCCCGGCTCCTCCTGCTCCCTCTGGTTTCCTGGTTAAATTTGCAGCTGCCCCGCACTTGAGCCAAGCCCATGTACTTTAAAGGAAGCAGGAAGAGCCCCCAGCTCTGCAGGGTTCCTGCCACGGAGGAGCTCCTGCTGGTGGATGGCCTTTCAGTGCCAAGGGTGAGAAGACAGCTTCCTGTGGTGCCCAGAAGGAAATGTCATGAGTGGTTTCCACAGTGGAAGCCGTGGAAAGCCAAATCCAGGCAAATAAATCCCGCTTGGGCATTAATAGCATGGGGACAACGGACGCCCCTTTTGTACCTGGGACAGCAATCACTGTAAGGGAACACTGCGGTTGTCAGGCCTGCCTGGGCTCTAGATGGGCATGCTGCTGATTGGTTCCCCACCTCCCCCGCCACACACACAGAACCAAAGCTGCTTTTTAAATCAGGAGCTTTCTATGAAGCAGGAGGCTTTTTGTTCTGCTGAGACTATGATGGGTTTGAAGTTTGGGGAACAGGACTGTGGGTAAATTACTCTAACAGAGGGAGGGAGAAATGTTAGAAATCCCTGAGAATTCAGGCAGGGAGGGGATAATAAACAGGTAGTGGGAAATGGGAGGAGAGAAAGGAGACATGAAAACAGCAAGAGGTTGCTTGGGGGTGTGATGTGACTCCTCTTTATCCCTCACAAGTGGTCAGTAAAAGCCACCAAATGCATAAAATAGGAACGGACTTTCCAGCTGGGACTGGTGAATCCCAGTGGGATTGCACGAGGCTGTTTTCCTCACATTGCGGGAGATTGGAGGAGGCAGTTGCTGGTGTTGGCTTGGAGGTTCCAGGATGGCAGGGGGTCTGTGCAGCTTAAACGCTACTGGGAGCTGCAGTGTTCTAGCTGGTGCGTTGCGGGATGCGATAGGCGGGGCTCTAGTCCTGGAAGGAAGGGAGCATGCAGGTGGGAGGAACGCAGCACTCTCTGTGGGGTGGGGCACTTTCAGGTCTGGGGACATGCAGCAGCATGTGGGCATGTCATGGGGGAAGATGGAGCCCAGGAACGGCAAGAGGCCAGACAAGGGAGGCTCCTAGGGAATTTGCAGAAATCTCGGGGAAGACTTTGGACTTGGATTCAAGTCAGTTTTAGCCAGAATTTGAGCCTCACGAAGGCCACCATGACATTATAACCAAGATGTGGCTTTGCACAAATCACTTTTCCTCTCTCTAAGCCTCAGTTTTTCCATCTCTAAAGCGAGGGTGATAGTCCTTACCCAACAGGATTGTTGTGAGGCTGCAATGGGGACATGAATGCCAGTCTTGGCCCAGTGCCTGGCGACTAGTAAACAGTCACTTCCCATCCCCAGACTTGGCTTTCCAGGCTGGGCGTATATCCATTGTTGCCTCTACTTATCCTAAACAAGAGAAAGGCCTGTCACAGCGTGGGCTTCCTGAGGGCTCCAGCTTCAGCTGCTCGATGGGTAGAAAGATCTGATCTCCTGTGCTAACTGAGGTTGTGGTTGCTGTGAAATGCCTTCAAGAGGAGCTTGCTGCTGCCTTTGGTTGCTGCACTACGGGACCTTCGTGGGTACTGTGCGTCAGGCCTAGACACCTTTCCAAGGTGGTCTGAGAAACACTCAACTTTCCAGTTGCCAATAACACGTCACCTCCTCTGAGAAGCCCTCCTTGGCCACACCCTCTTTCCTCACAGAACTGATTGGATGCATCTCCTCTGCCCTCTGTCTGACCCTGCATTAGTGACCTTCAGATTTTGCTGTAATTATCTGCTAAGTTGGAAACTTAGAACAATCCTCATCCCTCTGACCTCCCCTCTCCCTTCTCCCCCTCCCCCATTTTTTTAGAAAGACAAACTTCAACAGTTACAGCAGACATACCGCAGATGTCTGTGTCCAAACCCCACAATCTGTCTCTTGCTTCTCCTCCATTCCTTCACTGACTCACTGTCTTTCTCCTGAAAAGTAGCACCAGTGAGATTTCCTGGAAAATACGGCCACGAAAACTGACCTTGAAGCCTTGTAACAAATCCCAAACTCAGCAAGTCCTTGGCAACAGGCCTGTACTCATTTGAAAAAACCAGTGGACATCCTTAAAGACACTTTCATCACACCAAGAAGACTTAAGGTGCCATTTACAGATGAGGGCAGCTGTGCCTGGGACCTGGCCACACTCTGTGCCATAGTCCCTGAGACATGTCCAGGGCTCTGTCCCTACATCTGAATGAATCAACGTAAGCAAGACCTGCTAGCTCTACAGCAAATCATACCTATTCTCACAGACCTTTGAGGAGGGACGTCCTCACCCTCACTCTACTATGGACTAGGGTGGTCCTGCCTCATTCCAGGCCCAGGGTCCTCCCAGTCCCTCTAGAGCCATCCTGATCCTCCCTCACCCTGAGATCTCACACTCTAAAGCCTAAAGACAGTGGAGCAGCCTCAATACCCTCCAGTTTACTCCCGTGAGGCACTGGGCACACCATGGTCAATTATGCAAATGAACTTCCCCAAGGGGTAGATTTTAGGCCTTACTGTGTGCCAGGCAATTATGTTAATGACCACCATTTATTGAGAGTTGATTACACTTTCCGAAAAAATTACTTTATTTTTTATATGAAAAACAGGCAATGAAGGATCTCTCCAAGGTCCTCCATCCAGAAATGTTACAGACAGAGACTCGAGCCCAATCGACTGCGCTCCAGAATGCGGGAACTAACAATTGTGCTATGACACCGTCTCGACTTTGGTTCTTTTAATATTCATAAGAGTTGTAGGAGGTGAGACGTGGTCAGAGAGGTTCATAGCTTCCAAGAGGGGTCAGAGCTAGGAAGTGGCAGAACGAGGTGTTGAGCCCAGGGCTGGCTGAGTCCAGGTCCACAGCTCCTTCCTGGCCCATGTGCCTTGGTCCCAGCCTCTGTCATCTGCCTGCTAGTGGTGATGGGCTTACCCATGAATGCATTTGCTCTTCCGTCTGTGAACAGCACAAACAGTTAATTTCCCCCAGACTGATCACTTTTGTCTAACATCTGGTGCTTGGCGAGCAACACATGTGTCTCCTTCAAGGGCAACCTACTCTGGTAAAGGTTATCAGCTCTTCCTCAAAGCTGGTTGAAGGATCTTCATATGAGAGAGGGGAGCTGGGACTTGGCTAGAAAGGAACTTGGGCAAGAGGAAACCCCAAATCTCCAACTTCCATCCAGGACTCTTTGCTTGAACCATCAAATGTCTTTGTTTGCCTACTAGTTCATTGGCCACCAAATCAGACAAACCCTGAGTCTAGAGCAGAGCACAGTGCACTGTAGTTGTAGAATATTTATCAAATGAAAGAATGAAGCCAGCATCCATCCGCCAAATATTTGAGGCACACCTATTCTGCATTTGATCTTGTGCAAGGCATGGAGAGGAATACCGCGTGGTCTCTGCCCTCCAGAAACACTCAGGAGCTCACATTCCAGGAAAGGAAGGTAAGTAGACACTTGTCGCCCAGTGCAATAAATTAGTAGGCGTGAGAGAAGTCAGTGCGGGTCACAGTGAGTTAACAAATGGTCCAGAGTACAGGCTACATGCCTGGCCTGCTGAATGGAAGAGAGATTAATTAATTACTCAGACTCTGCCAGCCAAGTTGTATGGAACTCTGCTTGATCTCTGACCCTCTCGCTTTAAATACTGCCCTTAAGTCATATATTCTGAGAAAGAAAGAGCCGTCTCTCCAACTTCAGACAAGGAAATAGAACAGAGCCCCAAGATCTGTCTTGGTTCTTTCCTTGCTAACAGGCCCTCTGAGTAAATCCGAGTAAAAAATTAATCAGACCTCACTAATAGGGGCTGTGTTTTTGGCTGGGTAATAGAGTGCGCTGAGTGCTGCGGCAGTCGCCGCGCCCCCTCCGCAGCTGCATCCCCAGTAGGTCTGTAATGGAGCTTGAAGGGGAAAGTCTCAGACATCTGCCGTCAGGCTGCGAATTTGTTTTCTTTGGTAACCTTGGCTCCAGACTGATAGGTTGATTTGGCAGTTTCTGCCTCTGGGGGACAGAGGCTGCTCTCAGGAAGCTGGTGGGGGGCTCTAGGATGTGGGACTGAGACACGGCTGAGCTGTTAGGGACCAAGACACACCCAGCCTAGCACACGGCGTGCCTGGCTCCTCCAAACTCATCACAGCCCCCTTGTTGCCATGCAACGGAGGCTTCTTCCACTCCAGGCCACTGTGCACCCACAACCCGTCTTGAGGGCTGGCAGACCTGGGTTCAGAGCCTGTCTCTACCACTCCACCGGTCAGGTGATCTTGACCAGTCCCTTCCCCTCTAAGTTGAGGTGAAATCATTTACAGAATAGGCGTGACAATAACATATTTTTTATAAAGCAAAATATCAGAAGCTATCCAAATTTGATTTAAGAATTTCATACTCCAAAGCCACAAAGATATACACGTGCACACACACACATACAAACACACACGCACACGCACACACACACGCACACACACACACACACAGGACCACGCAAAGATATTCACTGACTGTTTGTCTTATAATGGCAAGGAATGGAAAAAAATGTAATGTTCCCCAATAGATGGTGATTAAAAATCTTGGGGTGTCCATGTTATGGATTATTTTGCTGCTGTTGAAAAGTACAAGGTAGTTCTATGTGTTCTGACAAGGAAATATTTCTACAGTGTATCATGAACTTGGGAAAAGCACGTCTCAGATCGATATCTGTAATTTGACTTTCTTATGAAAACAAAACAAAAGCCCCCAAACCCAACATATCAGAAAACCAGATATAAAATGACCAGTGAAGGGGAGACTTCGGGCTGGTTCTGCTCAGTCCCACCTACCTGTTGATGGAGGGCCTTTTGGTCTCTCCCACAGCCTCCCTGCAGTCTTTCAGTTCCTGCAAGAAGTGGGAGAGGTGCTCATGAGGGTCCAAGGAGGTTGAGGGGGTGGTGGTCTGCCCAGGTAAGTCAGATGGGAGCTGAGCAGTGCTGGGGCTGGTGCGATGTTGATGGATGCCATATGAGCCGGCAGGGATGGGTGCTCCTGTTTCACCCACAGCAAGCACAGCTGACCCCCCCGACTCCTTGGCGCTGCTGATAAACAGCACCCCCTATTATAGAAACTGGACTGTCCAGGGGGCCACACCAGGTCCAGGTGAAGGCACTGCTCATGCGGGTGGAAGAGGGTGGCCTCCAAGGCCAGTGCCCCTGGGTCTGGCTTCTTGTCCTGGGCTCTCTTTGAGCCTCCGCTTTGCTATCCTTCTTGTCACCTCTTTTGTCCTTTCTCCTTTCCCTCCTTCCCTGTATCCTCCTTGATACAGCAACTTCAGGAAGGGGAAAATTGGCTGTGACAATGCATCTTTATTTTTTTATACTTTTGCAATTGGATCTAGGATTTAGAAATTTGAAAGCTAAGATCTGAATACATTTATTCCCTGTTCTTTTGTGAGGATCTACCCTGCAGTTAAGGGATGTTTCAAATTAAATCATGTGAAAGGAGGATGGCCACTCAATAACATAAAGGGAAGGGGGATACATTCTGATTAGAAAACCAGAATGTTATAACTACTGCTACTGCTGCTTATTGAGATTTACCGTACACAGAGTAATGTTCACACCTCTTTTGCCCCTTCTTGGTGACCCCAACAAAGCGATTCCCTCGCCTGCTTCCTGCACCCTTCATCTCGTAGACACTTGAGTTTCATAATCCATTCATGGTCATTATCACACATTGTCAGCTCTCAGCGTTCAAACAAAACCCTCAGCTCTGCTCTCTCTAATTGAGATAAATTGCTGGATATTTGGACGCTATCTGAAGATGTGGCTCCTCACTGCCTGCTCAGGAGAAGGAGGGGCAGGGTGAACCCTAGAGCCTACAGCTGTGGTTTCTTCCTCCCTAGCTCCTGGGTCCCTTCATGTCATCCTCCTGGTATCCTGTTCCCGCACCCACACTCTGCATCTCCCTCCTCCACACCCCTCACCTGGCAATTCTTCCCAGAGCAGCTGGAGACTTCTTTTCCAGACAGACACCAGATCATGTGACTTCCATGAAAACCCTTCCATCTCCCTAGCAGCTTAGGATAAAGGTCAGAATCCTCAGCTGTCTTCTCTCACCCGCGACCCGTGCCACCAACACCCCCTGCCCCATAACCCCCTACCAAACGGCTTCCTCTCTGTCTGCAATGGCCAGGCTGTCTCCCGTTCAGGGTTTCTTGGTAAGGGATCCAAGGGACATCATCCCACTTTGGGACCCAATGCTCCCACTCTCCAGCCAAGTGCCACCTTGCAGTGACACTTTCTGCAGTTGCCAGGCTATCCCTAACGCAGTTGAAGCCCTGAGACCTCAAGGGGTGGAGGCAGCTGGAATTGGTAGCACAGCAGTTTGGATGCAGGCACCTGAGCTAGCTTTTGAGTGTGTGTTGTTGTGCTCCAGCAACCATCTAACCTCTCTAAATAAGAGAAAATATTCTCTGGGTGGCCCCCAAGAAGGAGGCCTGATGGCACCTCTCACTCATATCCCAAGGAAGCTGGACACACACCTTCTGCTGGTTGTGCCTCCAAATCAGCAAGGAAGGGCCCGATCCCCTAAGGTGCTAAGGCTGCTGTGGAGACCACGCACTGTCTGCAGAGTGAGAGATGCACCTCTTTGGCTGGGGAGCCTCTTGTTTTTTCCCCAGAATATGTGGCAAGCTGGGAGGCTGCACGGAAGCTTGTTTATGCTTCCTCCATACTCCATCTGTCTGTGGAGAAAGGCCACACAGTCCATCTTGGAAACCAGAATATTTGTCCTGGAGCAGACAGGACTCTCGTGCCTGCCAAAGTCCCCTTGACCTTGAAAATTTCTCCCCACCAGAGCCCTTGCCCCGGCTTCGTGGACTTTTCTTTCACTGTGCTTATCATGGATTGCAGCCATGCACGTGTCTGTGTGATGATTCGATACCCGTCTGTCTCTCTCACGAGGCCATAGCATCGTAAGAGCGCTTGATACACTTGTCTTTAGCTCGGAGCCTTGAACATAGGAGGTCTCATTAAGCATTTGTTAATTGAATGAGTGAGTGAGTTACTGAACAAACAGGCTGCTGATGGCTGAATGACTCTACCTCTTGAAGTTTCAGCCCCTTCATCTGTCAAATGGACAAGATAATGGTTCCTGCCTCACTGGTTATTGTGAGCACCAAATCCTAAACTTACAGACTGGCCAAATTAAGCATTAAACAAGTCATGTTGAGCCCTGTGCTATGCCCCCGTATGCCAGGCATAATCTTATTTCTTCCCCTTCCTGCTCTCCTTCAGCCCTAGGCTGCACTTCTTACCCCATGGGAGTTTGTAACCAAGAACCTACATTTCTGTTCCCATACAACAGATGAAACTCTCTAAAACGTGACATTTTTAGGCTGACTTCGCCAGGACAGCACATCTTTTTGATAATGACAAGACGGGCCACCATTTATTAAACACTGACTGTATTCTGGGGCTCTATGTACACCATCTTATTTAATCCTCACATCAACCCAAGAGGATAAGGAAATTATTATTTCTAGTGTCAGTAGGGAAACATGGGCTGGAAGGGATAAAGGAATCTTCCCAGGGTTGCATGGCTGGCAAGTGCCCCAGGTGGGAGTCAGCTCCAGGTCTGCCCACCAGTCACCGGAGGGCCAAGGCTGTGTCTTATTCTTCTCTGAACTCTATCATTCTAGACTAACAGGCAAAGAGAATTTCTGGGCACAACTGGGTGCCAGAATGTGGTTTGCTTAGGAAGGATGGGGCAGCTCTCACTTAGAGGCAAACTCTGCAGCATGGTCTGAATACACAGGAGGGACAGGGCTCCTCATGTCCCTCCTGGGGGATGAGCCTGACCTTCAGCAGCTCATGTGGCCCCTCTACCGAGCCTCCAATTCCTCCCTGGGGACTATGGTAATTAATAATATACTCTGTGTCCCTGAGCTCTGGTATTCTCACATCTAAAATGCGAATAACGTTACTTTGGGTTAATCAAGGGATGCTTTTAAGGCACTGAGTAAATCATAGGTCTTGAAAATGCTGACTCCTTTTCTTGATCTTCAACCTGGTCACTTTTCTTTTTCTCACACATAAATGAAAAGCTACATTAATATTAAAGCTCACATTACTTTGTCCAAAATCTGTGAATATGGACCAGCCAGTTGTGCTGCTAACACCCCCTCACCCCCACATGGAGGATTTTGGAGGCGTGCACACAGGTTTGTTCTGTGGCAAACCTCACCCCCTTGCCTTGGGAGCCCACTGAGCCCCCAGGTGACCTCAGCATCTCAGTTCTATCTTGGAGGCATTTTAGGGTATGGGAGGGAACTCTTAATTATGGAATTATAGACATCTGAGATTTCCTAAAATGGCCGAGAATCCCCAAATGACCAAGCAAAGCATCCCTGTGTCCCCATCCACCCAAGTAGTCCCACCAGAGCAGGTGCCCTGATGCTCTCTCAGAGGAGCCACCTACATTGCAGCCCCAGCTGTGGACGACATAGGGCCTTCCAGGGTGCTCCGAACCCAGGGCTCCTCAGGCTTCTCTGGTGGGATGGGGATAGGCTGCCAGTCTTTTTGCAAGAACCTGCCACAACAGGCCCATGACCTTGAGGCCTCCTGTTCCCACTGCCCTACTGGGGGTGTGAAGGGGAGCTAGCTGGCGTCTTATACACATCGTCATTTTCCAGTCCCGAGAGGAGGTGTCCCACATGCTCATCACTGCCGTGCTGAGCAGGCCTTTCTGAGTGGGATCCTGTGCAGTTCTAGAGCAGGTGCTAGAAACCTGAACCAGAGCTGCATGCACAGCCAGACCAGGGCCTTGTCCTTTGTCCAGCCCTTTCTATGTGTTAGAGGCTATGATGCACATCTGAAAGCATGATGGCAATCAAAACCACCAAGAGACTGGAACGCATGCTCCCTGAGAGCTGGGACTCACCTTATTCCCTGGTGTCTCCCAGGATCCCCCTCAGCGCTTTGCACACTGTAGGTGCTCACGAATGTGGAGCCCTTGAGCAGAAACAGTGCTGATGAAGTGCTCGGCTGGTGAAGGCATTGCGCTGGGCTCCTCACTGCCCCGGTTCATCAAACCCACCCGACAACAACGACACCAAGCAAGCAATATTTCCCACCGTGTCACAGATGGGAAACAGAGCCATAGAGAGGTTGGTCCAGCTGCCAGGGGCACACGGCATGTGCATGGCCAGACCAGGATTCAAAGCCACCTCTGTCAACACCAAAGCCTGATTGCTGAGCCACACTCCCTCCCAGACTCATCCCTCCTCCCAGGATGGATGCCTGGCACTCTCTACGGCTTGAGTTACAACAGGCCCAAGTTGTGGTGGGAATGCAGGAGAGGAGAGGGTTAATTCTGCCTAGTGCAGGGAGAAGTCAGAGACCTGGAAAGCCAGGAAGTGACATTTGATCTGTGTGGCTTCTCTGTTTTTAGCTTCCTTCCATGCTGGCATTGGTTTAATTCGAATTCATTAAATGAGAATAAAAATTAATTGAAATCATTTGAGCAAGTGTTAAAAGGCTCAAGTCTTGCCTGGAGGAATAAAGTACAAAATGCACCTATAGCCTGCTGGTAAGAATTTTCTTTGTAATTGTATATACTTTTTCAAATAGGCAATTTCTGCATATAGAACAGACTTTAAAATATGCCTTTCTTGCCCCATTCCCTGCCCCTACCTGCTCCCTAGCTGACCGGTTTTCTTCCCAGAAAGTAACGACTATTACCAGTTTATTTGTGGGACCATCCTTATGTGCTCCATGTTTGTAAGCATGTAAATATATATCATGTTTATACACAAATGATAGCATGTTTTGTACTCTGTTCTACATTGTGGTTTTCTGTTCCGCTTCTTTGTTCATATAGGTTCATAAATAATTATATTATTCTTTTTAAGAATTGTATTCCATTGTATGGCTCTTAACACAGTTTATTTAAGCAGTCTCCTATTAATGGGCACTTAGGTTTTTAATCTTTTGATATGATACTGTAATACAAAACTCTGAAGAAAAAAAAAAAAAAAAGACCTGGCATGGTGGCTCATGCCTATAATTCCAGCACTTTGGGAGGCCGAGGCGGGCAGATCACTTGAGGCCAGGAGTTTGAGACCACCCTGGCCAACATGGTGAAACCCCGTCTTTACTAAAAATCCAAAAATTAGCCAGGTGTGGTGGCCCATGCCTGTAGTCCCAGCTGAGGCAGAAGAATCGCTTGAACCTGGGAAGTGGAGGTTGCAGTGAGCTGAGATTGCACCACTGCACTCCAGCCTGGGCGACACAGTGAGACCCTGTCTCAAAAATAAATAAATAAATAAGTAAGAATAAAATTAAAATTAAAATAAACTAGAACTCTGAACCCACATCAATTTGCATGAGTCTGACAGTAGAACTATGAGATAAATACTCAGAAGTGTAATTTCTGGACACATCTGGAGTGTGTGTTTCTGACTGCGGCAGGTATAACCACAAGGGTTCCCTAGAGTGCATTGCATCTTACACCCCCACCAGCAATAGATGAGTGTGACTGTTTCCCTGTAGTCTTATCAACACAGGGCACTATCTAACTTTTTGATTTTTGTCAATTTGGTAGTTGAACAATAGCTTTTCCAACCAGCTTTAATTTTCCTGTCTCTTACTATAAGTTCTAAGGTTTAGGATGTCTTCGCCAGTCTCAGAGTTATTGAAGCTTCTTATTCTGTGAATTTCTCTATTATTTGATGGTGATACTCTGGAGAAGCTTCAGCTAGAGATGGAGTACCTCTGCCATCTGGATGGTTCTGGGGAAAGCCATTGGGTTCTGTTCACAACTCATCAGTGGATTCCCTGAAAACAAGCAACTGGCCTAGACTTTGCCAGGCAGGTAGAGGCTGTGGAGGGGAGAGCCCAGACATTCACAGTTCACACACCTGCCCTCCAATCTCAGCTCCTCCACTGTTATGGGCTGAATCATCTTCCCCAAAATTCATATGTTGGGGTCCTAACCCCCAGCACCTCAGAATGGAACTATATTTGGAGATAGGGTCTTAAAGAAGGTAACTGAGTTAAAGAAAGTGGGCCCTTGTCCGATAGGACTGAGTCCTTATATAGAAGGAAAATCTGGACACAGAGACACACAGAGGAAACACCATGAGAAGACCCAGAAAAGATAGCCAGCCACAAGCCAAGGAGAGGCACCAGGAACACATTTTCCTTCATGACCTTGAAAAGGAACCAACCCAGTGACATCTTGATCATGGACATCTGGCCTCGGAACAGCGAGACAGTAAATTTCTGTTGTTCTTTGTCTGACAGCCCTGGGAAACTAATACCGCCACTGAGTGGACAGCGCCCTGGGCAAGGTGCTTCACCTGTGGAGGCTGTTTTCTCATCTGCAGAAGGGGTGTACTCACCCCTTCCTCACAGATGACTGCAAGAGCCTGGCTCATGCCTGCAGTTTGAGGCTTTAAGCGTGAGAGGTAGCCCCCACCCACTCCATAGTGGACCCAAAGGACCTCAGTTCAGATCCTGAGAAGGAATTTGCTTCAATCACCTGAGAGATTTGCTCAGTGTCTCACACACCCACAGCCAAGGCCACGCAGCAGAGTGAACGCTGGATGCCTGGGCTCCCTCTTACTTCTGCCATCAAATAAAGGCTTATTAGCCTTTCTGAGCTTTAGTTTTCTCATCTGTGCAATGAGGAAGAGAGTGGATGCAATGATCTCTAAGGATGCTCTGGCTAATATTCTATCATTTGCTTTGAGGAAGGTAATCAGATGCATATATTCATTCTCTGCAAATGAGGGCAATGCCCATACATGAGATCACAGTTTTTTTTCCTAATGCTGCTGCTTCCTTGGAAAGCAGTTCCTAGAAGAACAGCTTGGAAGAGGAAACCATAAACTGATCTATGAAGATAGTAAACCAGTCTTTCTAAAGAAATCAGTGATTTACCTGTAGCTAGCTGCTGCACTTACTACAATTGTCCCTGAATTCTATTATCTGGAGGTGGGCTAAGAAATGGCAATATTTCTCTCAAGCCTATCATGGACAAAAAATATTGAGTTCACTACTACAAACATATACCAGGCACCTACTGAGTGTCGGGGGTGGCACTGGGCCCAGGACCATTCTGCCCCAGCCCAACGTCCCAGCCCTGCCCCATGCCAACCATCAGGCTTTGGCTGAGTTGCTCCACGTTTCTAAGTGTCAGTTTCTTCATTTGCTAAATAGCTCTTATAATAACATCTACTTCACAGGACTGGAGAGACCCAAGGAGGTAGTGTTCATAAAGGCTGTAGCCTGGATCCAAGCTCCAGAGAGGGTCGCTCTGTTATTGGCATGACGTCATGTCTTCGCGGTGACCATCCTAAGGACCAGGCTCGAGCGCTCCTTTTGGGAGTGGCTAGGATCTAATTAGTGTCTGAGGCCTGCTGCTGCCATTTCTGGCTTGGTCTGAGTCATCATCAATTATCCGGCAGCCAGGGGACAGAGCAGAGCCTGGCAAGGAAGGACAGAGCATCTAAGGATGGGGACCGCCTGACTGCCACCTGGGCACCTTGTCACAGTGCAGGGGCAGGAGTGAAAATGGCCCAGGTCTGAACAAAGTATCTGTCCCCTTGGACAGGCCAGGTTTCCCTTCCGGGAATGGGAATGGGGTGATCTCTACAGCCCCTGCCTGGGCTATCATGCTGGGACTTTAGCTAGCTTGTCTCCATGAAAGGTTTAGAAATTAGGTGTAAACAATATTTTCATCGTGATAAAATACACATAACATAAAATTTTCCTTTTAAATCATTTTAGTTGTTGTTGGAAAAAATACTGTATTTTCTTGAAGACACAATATACATATTTCATAAGTTAATGTTTGAACAGGTAGGACTGCTCTTTCAAAGAATGTCTCCATTTTAATGTGATATTGTTTCTTGTTATCTTTATTTAGGTTTTATTTTCTTTTTTGAACGTTCATTTTAGATAGAGGGGGTGCATATGCAAGTTTGTTACGTGAATATATTGCACCAGGTTGTGAACATAGGACTCAATAGGTACTGTTGACCCATGCTCCCTTCCTCCCTCCCGCCTCTAGAGTCCTCAGTGTCTACTGTTCCTGTGTTTATGTCCATGGGTGCTGAATGTTTAGCTCCCACTTGTAAGTGAGAACATGCAGTACTTGGTTTTCTGTTCCTGCATTAATTTGCTGATAATTATAGCCTCCAGCTGCATCCATGTTGCTGCAAAGGACATGATTTCCTTCTTTTTTAAGGCTGCATAGTATTCCGTGGTATATATGCACCACATTTTATTTATCTAGTCCACCATTGATGGGCACCTAGTTTGATTCCACGTCTTTGCTATTGTGAATAGTGCAGCAATGAGCATGAGCGCATGAACAGGAGTCTTTTGATAGAATGATTTATTTTCCTTTGGGTATATACCCAGTAATGGGATTGCTGGGTCGAATGGTAACTCTGTTTTAACCTCTCTGAGAAATCTCCAAACTGCTTTCCACAGTGGCTGAACTAATTTACATTCCAACCCACAGTGTATAAGCATTCCCTTTCCTCTGCAGCCTCACCAGCATCTTTTGGTTTTGTGTGTGTGTGTGTGTGTGTGTGTGTGTGTGTGTGTGTGTGTGTGTGTGTGTTTTGAGACGGAGTCTCCCTCTGTCGCCAGGCTGGAGTGCAGTGGCGCGATCTCGGCTCACTGCAAGCTCCGCCCCCTGGGTTCACGCCATTCTCCTGCCTCAGCCCCCTGAGTAGCTGGGACTACAGGCGCCCACCACTACGCCCGGCGAATTTTTTGTATATTTAGTAGAGACGGGGTTTCACCGTGTTAGCCAAGATGGTCTCCATCTCCTGACCTCGTGATCCACCCGCCTCGGCCTCCCAAAGTGCTGGGATTACAGGCGTGAGCCACCGCGCCCGGCGTGTGTGTGGTTTTTGTTGTTGTTGTTGTTTTGTTTTTACTATTTATTTATTTAAATTTGTATTTTCGGTTCAGGGGTACATGTGCAGGTTTGTTACACAGGTAAATGCATGTCACAAAGGTTTGATGTACAGATTATTTTGCCACCTAGGTACTAAGCCTAGTACCCGATAGCTTTTTTCTCTGCTCCTCTCCCTCCTCCAGGTCCCAGTGTGCGTTGTTCCCCTCTTTGTATCCATGCGTTCCCATCATTTACCTACCACTTATAGGTAAGAACATGTGGTACTTGGTTTTCTGTTCCTGCATTAGTTTGCTAAGACCTCTAGCTCCACCCCTGTTCCTACAAAAGACATAATCTTGTTCTTTTTTAAGGCTGCATGGTATTCCATGGTGTATATGTACCATATTTTCTTTATCCAGTCTTGCATTGATGGGCATTTAGGTTAATTTCCTGTCTTTGCTATTGTGAATAGTGCTGCAATGAACGTATGTGTGCATGTGTCTTTATGATAGAATAATTTATATTATTTTGGGTATATCCCCAGCAATATTACTAGGTCAAATGGTAGTTCTGTTTTTGCCTCTTTGAGGAATCACCATAGTGCTTTCCGCAATGGTTGAATTAATTTACACTCCCACCAACAGTGTATAAGTGCTCCCTTTTCTCCATAACCTTGCCAACATCTGTTATTTTTTGACTTTTTAATAATAGCCATTCTGAGTGGTGTGGAATGGTATCTCGTTGTGGTTTTGATTTGCATTTCTCTAATGAGCAGTAATATTGAGCTTTTTTTCCATATGCTTGTTGGCTGAATGGATGTCTTCTTTTGAAAAGTGTCTATTCATGTCCTTTGCCCACTTTTTAATTATTATTATTATTACACTTTAAGTTTTAGGGTACATGTGCACAATGTGCAGGTTAGTTACATACGCATACATGTGCCATGCTGGTGTGCTGCACCCATTAACTCGTCATTTACCATTAGGCATATCTTCTAATGCTATCCCTCCCCCCTCCCCACACCCCACAACAGTCCCCAGAGTGTGATGTTCCCTTTCCTGTGTCCACGTGTTCTCATTGTTCAATTCCCATCTATGAGTGAGAACATGCGGTGTTTGGTTTTTTGTCTTTGCGATAGTTTACTGAGAATGATGATTTCCAATTTCATCCATGTCCCTACAAAGGACATGAACTCATCATTTTTTATTTTGCCCACTTTTTAATGGGGCTTTTTTTTGTAAATTTGTTTAAATTCCTTATAGATGCCAGATATTAGACCTTTGTCAGATGCATAGTTTGCAAATATTTTCTCCCATTCTATAGGTTGTCTGTTTACTCTGTTGATAGTTTCTTTTGCTGTGCAAGAGCTCTTTAGTTTAATATGATTCCATTTGTCAATCTTTGCTTTCGTTGCAATTGCTTTTAGCATCTTAATCATGAAATCTTTGCCATTTCTTATGTCCAGAAGAGTATTGCCTAGGTTGTCTTCCAGGGTTTTTATAGTTTTGGGTTTTACATTTAAGTCTTTAATTTATCTTGAGTTGATTTTTATGTGTGGTGTAAGGAAGAGCTCCAGTTTCAAGCTTCTGCTTATCACTACCCAGTTATCCCAGCACCATTTATTGAATATAGAGTCCTTTTCTTATTGTTTGTTTTGACAACTTTGTTGAAGATCATTTGCAGGTGTGCAGCCTTATTTCTGAGGTCTCTATTCTGTTCCATTGGTCTATGTGTTTGTTTCTGTACCAGTACCATGCTGTTTGGGTTACTGTAGCCCTGTAGTATAGTTTGAAGTTGGGTTGTGTGATGCCTCCTACCTTGTTCTTTTTGCTTAGGATTGCATTGGCGATTTGGGTTCTTTTTTGGTTCCATATGAATTTTAAAATAGCTTTTTTCTAGTTTTGTGAAGAATGTCATTGGTACCTTGATAGGAATAACATTGAATCTGTAAATTTCTTTGAGCAGTATGGCCATTTTAATAATACTGATTCTTTCTGTCCATCAGCATGGAGTGTCATTCTATTTGTTTGTGTCATCTCTTATTTCTTTGACCAATGTTTTATAATTCTTATTACAGAAATCTTTCGCCTCCCTAGTTAGCTGTATTCCTAGGTATTTTATTCTTTTTGTGACAATTTTGAACGGGATTGTGTTCCTAATTTGGCTATCAGCTTGGCTGTTGTTGGTGTATAGGAGTGCTAGTGATTTTCTATCCTAAAACCTTGCTGAAGTTGTTTATCAGCTTAAGGAACTTTTGGGCCAAGACTATGGGGTTATCTAGATATAGAATCATGTAATCTAAAGACAGGGATGGTTTGAATCCCTCTCTTCCTATCTGGATGTCCCTTATTTTTTGTCTTGCCTGTTTGCTCTGGCCAAGATTTCCAAGACTATGTTGAATAGCAGTGGTGAGAGAGGGCATTCTTGTCTTATTCCAGTTCTCAGGGGGAATGGTTCCAGCTTTTGTCTGTTCAGTATGATGTTGGCTGTGGGTTTGTCATAGATGGCTCTTATTATTTTGAGGTGTTTCCCTTTATGCCTAGTTTGTTGAGGACTTCTAAACCATTTTTAAGTTTGCAGTTCAGTGGTGTTAAGTGTATTCAAATGGACTCCCTACCTCCAGAACTTTTTATCTTCACAAACTGATAGTCTGTACCCATGAAACAATAACTTCCCTTTCCCCCTTTTCCTCAGACCCTGATAACCACCATTCTATTTTCTGTCTCTGGTTTGACTGTTCTAGGTACCTCACACAAGTGGAATCATGTATTATTTACATTCCCATCAACAGTGTACAAGGGTTCCAATTTCTCCACATCTTTGCTGACACTTGTTTTCTCTTTTTTGATAGAAGTTACCTTAAGGGTGCAAATAAAAGATTTAGAAATCTTTTGCTTTGCGTATTCTTTGTGAACACAAGCATGTCTTTTGGGCATAAACCTCAGGTCATTAAATTAAGCATTAAGTGTGGCTTTCTTTAATACTGTATAATTATCTAATGCCTACTTTGACTTACTACTCTGCTAAATGGTGGAAAGGTAATCACAATTATTATTCAGTGTCCATCCCTGCATTGAAGTTGTACGTAACTTCCAGAGAGTTCATAGTGCCAATGTGTCGGATGAGGTGGATGGTGAGATGTGCATCTGGTCCTCACTGTTGTCCTGTAGGGGCACTTGCTGAGATCTCCTCCTTTCCACCGGTGAGCACATGTGTTACTGCTAAGTCACTGTGTCAGCCAGCATGATTAGTTGCAGATGACAGAATCTACTCCAGTAGTTTAAGCAGAACAAGATTTATTAGAAGGCTGGAAGTTGCACAGAATATCTGGAAAGGCCTGAGGACAGAATTTAAATGTCTCACTCCAAGAACAACACAGCCAGAAGAGACGCCACCCACTGCAGGACTCACACAGTGGACACGCAGCATGGCCAATGATGCCTGCAGCCTGGCATGGCAATTCAAGACTGGATGCTATTAGCTTCGTCGCAGCTGCTTTAAAAGGAGTGGACCTCTCCCCAGCCCTTCTGAAGACAGGATATATCCTCCCCACAAGGCCTTCTTTGTGCCCTGCCACGAATCTGGAGAAACTAGGGTGTGCTTTGCGACCTAATTTACAGTAAAAGTAGCGAAGCTATCAGGGAGTTTGAATAGGCAGCGGGGAGCAGCCTATAGGCAGCATAATTTTAGGTTCCTGATTAAAGGCCCTTCAAGCATCTTTGAGCTACTCCCAGGCATGCCCCTGGGGCCTTCTTGGGCCGTCTGTTGTGTCGTACTACATGGATTTCCCCTTCTGGGGGTTGTTACCTCCCAAGGCTCTACCCAGAAAAACAGTTATGGTGCCCTCTACTTTCAGGCCTGGGTTTTCCATTGTCTTCCCCACCCTGGGGTTAGAGAGCCTCCCAAGAAGGACAGGGCACAAGAGCCTCCTGAGGGACCCTCTGACATGAACCTCTCCTCTCTCCTGCCCCAACTTTCATACCCAGGGGTCTCTTGATCTTGTTTTGGAGGTGGGGATCTGGCTCTTTTTTCTTTTTTATTTTTTTGACAGGCTCTCGCTCTGTCACTCAGGCTAGATGGAGTACAGTGGCACAATCATAGCTCACTGTGGTCTCGAACTCCTGGGCTCAAGTAATCCTCCTGCCTCAGCCTCTCGAGTAGCTGGAACTACAGGAGGGCCACCATGACCAGCTAATTCTTTATTTTTATTTTTTGTAGTGATGGGATCTTGCTGTGTTGCTCGGGCTGGTCTTGAACTCAAGCGATCCTTCCACTTCGGCCTCTCAAATGTTGAGATTATAGGCATGAACCATGCCAGGCTTAGTTCCTCTGTATCTATTCATTCTCCTAAATTTATTGTATTGTCTAGAATTTTGCAAGCTCCCCTGAGGGCCTCAACTTTTAAAACTGAAAGGGCTTGCTTAGCTTTCCTTCTTGGACGTACTAAGTACAACGTACTCACCCTGGCTGTTTGGGTGAGTGAGGGGACCAGGGCTATGAGGAAATGAAAGGACAAAAACCATCTAAGCACTTCAACTTATTGTCCCGCTATGTCTAATGTGTCCTCTCTGTGTCTAGTTGGTCATCGGCACAATCTCATAGGTTTATTCTCTTAGAACAGGAAGGAGGGGACAGTGACACTCTCTAGGGAGTGCAGAACAGGGGCCAGGCAGGTGCACATGTCATCTCCAATCCTCACAAAACCTTGCAGGGCAGGGGCTGCAGCCTAATATCACAGATGGGAAAGACAAGACTCTGGGAGGTAAACTCATCTCATAGAGACTATGCAGTGATGGGGGGAGCTGGCACTCTCTCATATCTTTCTAATTCCAAACCCGGAGCTTTTGCCAACAGCTCTTTTGTGAATTCACTCATTTTGAACTTTCCATCATAAAGCAAGAATTCATCTTTTTTAACCATATCTGCGCTGTTGAAGTGGGAAGCCAGGAATGCTACACATTTAGTCTGAAGGCTAAATTTCTTTTTGCATTCTTTAGATAATTCTGATTTTCTGCTCATGCCCTTGGCAGGGGAGGACAGGAGCATAATTAGAACTGTGACATCTGAAGATAAAGGAAAGCTGTTTTTTTACCCCCACCTGGGTCTGAGCTTGGTATTCTTCGACGTGAAAGCAATGGGGCTGATGGGGGAGGAGCAGAGAACAGTGAGATGCACCTGCTCATTGAGAGCTCTGCTGGCAACCGACATTCCTTTCTGCATTCCAGCTGATCTGCATTCTTGAGCTTGTGGTAGCCATTGCTCATGTTCACCAATGTCTGGCTCTCCTCCCTTTCCAGGTGCACAGAGCATGGCATTTCTCAACCCCCTGCAGAGGGGCAGGGCTGCTGGACCAGTCCCAGTCAATGAAATGTGGATGGAAGTGACCGTAAATTGAAAACATTGTAAGTCAGAAATGCATTTAATTTACTTAATCCTAGCTTACCTTAAACTGCTCAGAACACTTACATTAGGCTCCAGTTGGGCAAAATCATCCTGCACAAAACCTATCTTATAATAACATGTTGGATATCTCGTGTAATTTATTGAATACTCTACTGAATATAAAAAACAAAATTGTTGTAGGGGCACTCGAAGTATGGTTTTTATTGAATGCCTATCACCTTTGCACCATTGTAAAGCCAAAAAATCATAAGTGGAACAATTATAAGCCGGGGACTGCCTGTAGATGGGGCCACGTTGGGAGGGGGTATTGGTGCTGTGTCCCAGTGACATGAAAGGAAATCAAGGGTATTGCTGGGGAGGAGGATACATAGTCATGAGGAACCTAGAGAATGCCTATCTGCCTCTAGGCACAGCGGTGTGCGGGGTGTGAGAGAGAACATCCTCCACTGACAAGGGCCACAGAAGTCCTAACATTATCAAGGCTAAAGGCCATAATAACATTAGTCCCTGATGGCCCCAAGGTATATTATATGGTGGCAATCAGCACTGGTAGGGTTTAGGGAATCTTGCCAGGTGCAGGGAGATTTCTGAAACTCCCACTCAGTATCATGTCTGGATGTGGATCCTGCAGAGAAGAGGAGACCCCTAGGGAATGGACACCCCCCATCAATGCTGATGGTTACCTACAGAGGAAGTCTTGCAGAAAGCACGCTGACTCCCTCTTCAAACCAAATTCTGGCTGATGCCAAAGCCCATGCCTTCCTCCACATTGTATCAGCTCCTTGGTGAATAAACTCTGGTGGTTTATCCTGGGTTGTAAATTATCTTGCCAGGCACTCTTATCTAAGAGTTGAGTCCTGTGATTTCTTTCAAAGGATCTATTGTTGAGATTTCTAATTTTCAAACATTCTTTCAGAAAGATGGTGGGGTATGATTGCCAAAGAAAAGCTAAGAAGAACTTATGGGGCCATCAGTTCAGGAAAGAAAATGTCAACGGCTGAACTTAGCCAATGACATCAACCCTAAATTTTCACTTAACTAAAGAAAGAATATTTTTAGTCTTTCTGCTGCCTCTTGAAATTCTCTACTGATTTGACTTGGTGAAGGACATCTTGAAAATAGCAAGAACTGTTTATTGAAAACCTATATGGAGGACCTATATTAGTGCCCACCAAAATTTATTGTCTTCTTCCAGAGTAGTGGGATTGAAACTGGGTCCACAGCTGCCCAACGGCCCAACAAGTCTCTGTTCCCAGCATCCCTTGATCCTTCTCTTTGGGGCCTTAGGATCTTGAGATGCTTGCTCCATGCCTCAGCTCCAGCCACTCAGCCAACTTGGCCCCTGGATTACCACGTAGACCAGAGCTGCTCTGTCATTTCAGCACTCTTCTGGGGCAAGAATAGACTTCTGTGTTCCTTCAGAGTGTGAATGATTTTCCCTCTTTCTTACAGTAGCTCACTGCTCTTCCCAGTACCACCCCTGTGAGCTGGGCCATGTGCTGGGCATTTTACAGATATTATCCCATGGAACACTCACCAACTCTGTGAGGTAGGATTAATATTCCTCTTTTACAGATGAGAAAATGGGTTAGGGCCCAAGTGTCCGTTGACCCACAGAGTGGAAAATGTGGTATACATACACAATGGAATACTACTCAGCCATTAAAAAGAATGAAATAATGTCTTTTGCAGCAACTTGGATAGAGCTGGAGGCCATTATTCTAAGTGAAGTAACTCAGGAATGGAAAACTAAATACCATATGTTCTCACTTATAAGTGGGAGCTAAGCTATGAGGACACAAATGCATACAGAGTGTATAATGGACTTTGGAAACTCAAAAGGGGGAGGGCAAGAGGAGGGTGAGGAATAAGAACCTACATATTGAGTACAACGTACACTGCTGGGGTGACAAGTGCACTAAAATTTCAGAAATCGCTGGTATATAATTCATTCATGTGACCAAAAGCCTTTTGTACCCCAAAAGCTATTGAAATAAAAAATTAAATTAATAAAGAAAGAAAATGGGCTGGGGGAGGAAATGTTACTAGTCCAAGATCTTAGAGATAGTAAGTGGTGGAGGCTGCCCCTGAGGCCCAGTCCTTGGTCCTTCCACACATCACACTGGGATAAACAAAGAAAAACAAAACCACACCAAACTGGGAGGAAACAAAATACACAGCATCCTCCAAGCCTATCAAGGAAGGTCGGCTGCTCCAGGAGATCAGAGTGCTGGAGCCTATGTATGTCAGACAGCATAATGGGCTGTTAAGAACGATTAGGCAGTCGGCTGCAATCTCTCAGAACATCGAGAGAGGGTGATGTATTCTGTAACTCCAGCTAAATGTCTTCACCTCCAGCCCATCTTGGTAAACAGCATCTCGTCTGGCCTATTGGGATTTGTCCATCCTGGCAGGTCACAGCTGCGTGGGGCAAACACCCTGCTGCTACAGGATCTGAGGTCCATGCTGGAAAATCCTGGAGACTCTCTGTGAGGGGTGGGAACAGGATGGGCTGTGGAGTCAGTTGCTAGGCATCCTCACTCTGCCACCTTCCTTGCTGGGGGAACTAGAGAAGTACTTTCCCTCTCTGAGCCTCAATTTCCTCACCTGAAAGATGGAGCTGGTATCTTCCCCACTGACTACTAGGAGGTTAGACTGGATACTTAATTGCACATAATACAAAGTCCTGATGAGTCATTTTTTTATATATCACCCAGTAAGGGTTTGCTTCTTAATGAGTACAAAGGATGTAGTTTGGCCTTGGGGAGAGGTAGATTCAAGAAAATCCCATTGCTAGTATCGATAAAACCTGACATTTCTTGAGGACTAACATACAGCACCCTAATTCTCATACTGCTGCAAGATGGAGAATATATTCCCCACTTTGCAGATGAGTAAACTGAGGCTCAAAGAGCTTAAGGGACATGATTAGGTCACACAGTTAAGAAGTAACAGGTCTGGTGGGTGTCCCCAGGTCCGATGCCAGGAACTTCTCTGCTCACAACTCTCAGAAAGACTTGACACTTTTTTTTGGAAGATTTAGACTCCCAGTGCAACATCTCTGACCAACAACTGGAATGAGAGAACTTTGAGCTTGCCACTCCCCAAGAATGACCTTACTACCCAGGCTGGTAACGTCCTCAATGCCTCTGGTCTCTCCCACTGTGGTCCATCTCCTGCACGGCCCCACCCAAGCAATCTTCCTAAGCTCTAAATCTGACTGTGCCACTGTCCTGCACTAAATGCCTCAATGGCTCCTCATTGCCCTCAAGAGAAAGTCTAACTCCTTAGCCAGAAGCTCAGGGCTGCTGCTGAGCTTTCTAGGCCCCCTCCCATTTCCTTTCCCTAGGATCTTGTGTCTCTATCAGGTTTGGGTGGATCTTCTCTCTCCTTAACTTTAGGAATTTCTGCTTTCCCACCTCTGTGCCTTTGGCTGCATACTTCCCTCCACTTGGAATTTCATTCCCAAACCTCTTCACCCTCCCAATCCTCCATTTCTTGCCCCCTGAAGTCCTACGTACCTTTCAACATCCACTTTCTGATGTGGCTTTCCTATGAGATGACCTCAGAACTTGCTACTGGAAGAGACCTTCAGTAGATATCTGTAAATTGAATGTTTCTTCAGTCCCCCTTACCAGGTGCACCTGAATTTCCTGACTGTTTAAATTTAAGGGGCATTGACTCCATGAATGGCTCCACAATTGAGTCCTTATTGGTTTTAGCCTGGCCACAGTGATGGATTCAAAATGAGCACACAACCCAACTCAGGCCAATCAGAGCCAATAGGACTCAACTTTTTTTGTTCACGTTGACTAATAATGCAGATTTTCTTTTTACATACTAGATTTGAATAAGGAAGCATGTGACCCAGGATATCGCTGGTGGGCATCTTGCAACCATGAGCCTATGGGGACTGCAACCATTCTGAGGAAGCAGAAATGTGAGATTCCATTTACATTGTTAGAGCAGCTGGATCACACCTCTCCTAAAGCCACTGAACCATTCAGTTATGGAAGCCACTCAGTTGTATTTATTGTGAATGGCTATAGTCTTCCTTCCCAACATTTTCCCCAACCTAATGGCCCAAAACTTTTAGAAAGGAGGAACCTCTTTCCTTGGATAATCATCCTGGTCTGTTGGTTTTAGGTTCCCAGGATGTACATAGATGTCACTGAGAAATTTCTCCTTCCTATAGTATTTCTCTTGGGAAACAAAACCCATAAAAAGGATGTTAAAATGAAGTTCTGAGACTACAAATAATTCTGTAACAAAATATTTTTCTATAATTACAGCTTCTCTCAAAGGAACATGAAAAGCAAACAGAAAAAAAGGGAAAGAATGAATAGATCCTGTTAAATGAAGCAAGAGGTGGAGAGAAGTGAAATGGATTCTGTTAGATGAAGCAGGAGCTAGAGAGAAGTGAATTACTCTGCTTAATGGAGGGAGAAAATTTTTGAATTCTCAGAGCAGTTCAGGAGGACAGTATGAAGATACAGGTGATATGAGAAAGAAGTTGTCAGCAGAAATTCTCTGTGGGTGGTAAGATGAGGTTGGCGGGAGAAGAGAAAGGGACATTTGTAAGCACCTCCCTCCAGTCAGCACTCTTCATCTTCTTATCTTGGATAAAGTCTACTGCATCCACGGAATAGGTGCTAATAAATATTAATTAAATAAATGAATGGATGAACAAAACCAGCCAAAGTTACAAGGACTTTACAAATGCACATCAAGAAAAATAACTCTGAGGTTAGGCAAATTTCCAGGTGATAAACCTTAACAGTGTCATTTTCAATAAGTGAGCTAGGGTGAAACCTGTGCCAATGCTATTTCCAAATATAGATAAATATGCCTAAACTTACTCCCTTATCCCTCATGCCTCAGTGATATGAAGATAGAATGAGAGAAAGATAATTGAAACTGACACAGAGTCTCTTTGCATAGAGAGTCCTGTGAGACTGACTTTACCTAACAGGTCAGTTCTTATCTAGGGACTAGAGGAGAAACTGTGATCCCCCCAGGCCAGAGGCTGAGGGAAGAGTCTTGAAGCTTGAAGAATACAAAGCTGCAGAAGAAGGAACATAGTTTCCAAAATGAAAGTTAATTAAACTCATTCATTTATTCATTCATTCACTCGTTCATCCATTCTTCTGCCAGTGTACCGGGTGTTCGTGAAATATACATTCATAGAGTGTGTAGTCTGGTGGGAGATAACAAGTAATTATAAAAATAAAAGGAAATACAAAAAATTACTTTATAAAAACAAATAATAAATGTCCAAAGAAGGATGTAGAAGTCTCTGAAGTCTGGGGCATCAGGAAAGGCCTCCCCAAGGGACGTGGGCAGGACCACATTGCGATTTTAGAGTCTTAAGCACTTTTGCTTCCGTGGGCCTCTTCGTTTCTTAAACAAAATTTTAACAAGTTATTTTATGGCTATATTGGTATGTTGGTGATAAAGATGAGTATATTTCTGGCTGTATTCTTTATTATATATTCATTATGGCCCTATCAACATTTTTCTTTTTAAGATAAACTGAAATTGAAACACTTTATAGGCCCATGATATTTTTAGGGCGTGGTGCCTTTGGTGCTTAATGAATATGCTGGCCCTGGAACTGGGTTTGGGCCCGGATCCTAAGGAGGCAGACGAGGGGTCTCTCAAGAGCAGAGAACAGCCTATACAATGGTTTTCATGGACCATGCTGGCAAGGCTGGGGTCTCATGAGCTGGGGGTGAAGAGGGGTGAGCTGAGGCAGGAAAGCACACAGGGGCCACATTGTGGGAACCAGGCTTACTTTTTAAGATTCCTCTGGCTTTGCACCTGGCATGATCCTTCTCCCTTCAAGATCCACCTGGATGCTGCCTCCTCCATGGGCCATTCCCCAGTCTTCTCATCCTGGATGACTCTCCTCTTCCTCCCCCAGCTCCCACATCCTCCATCTGTCCTGCTCAAGGCTGACATCTGTGCCCTAATCCCTCTTGCCAGGACTCTGGGTTTCACAGGATAGGCACTCACTGCCCCAGCATACGTGGAGAGGGAGCTTCCTGGTTCCTCCTACAAGGGACATCTCCAGGTGTCAGAGAATGCCTGCAGCATGCAGCCCTTACTGCTGGTGCTGCCTTCCTCTATGGCGACACCAATCTCAGTTGGAGTTTCCTTGTGTTGTGCTGAGAAGGCCCTCACAGCCTTGTCTCGGAAAAGATTACAAAATTGCATTTCTCTCACTCTGGGAGGTCATACGTCCATCCTGAGCCAATCATGGGTCTAGGTGATAGGGTGCTTTGTCTGGCTAAATCTGGTCGTATATGCACCTCTTATGCTAGGAGTGGAGTCAAGTTCACTCAAACACCAGGGACTGAGTAAGGGAAAGGATTTTTCCAAAAGAAGAGGGAGGTGCTGTTCCCAGCATAGGGTTCATGAGTGAGTGGGCGCAGCAAAAGATGAAACCTACTCTGTTCTCCCACCATCAGTGAGTGCCAGGAGAGGGGGACCATGTTACTCCTCTCAGATGCTTGGAATAGTCAGGGCAATGCCTTGTCCAAAGCTCAGACAATATTCCCAGTAGAGAAGATACCACCTGCCTCTTACAAAGTCAGGAAACCTCACCAGAACTAAATCCGACTCCAACTACACCTTTCACCAGTGTGGTGACCAAAGACACGTCTTTTAAAATCTTTTGGGGCTTTATTTCCCCCAGAGATGCTGATAGAGAGCTGGTTATGAGATAGCCCTCAGGGACACGCTGGGAGAATGTCCTCCCCCTCCATCCTCAGGGGGCACTGGTGTGTTCACCTTCACTACTAATGTTTGGATTCCCTGGAGTCAAGAATCATGTCGTATTTATCTCTAAACCTCAGTTTTCTTACCTGTGAAGTGGGGATAATTTCAACCTTGAAAGACAATTGAGAAAGCAAAATAAAATCACGAATGCAAGGTGCTTATTGAAAAAAAAAATGAATGAACCCAAAGCTGAAACACAGGTAAATTATGCTAAGTCAGTGTCAAGGAAGGATGAGGGAAGAAAAGAAGAGAGTGGAGGAAAGAGACATAATTCTTCCCATTTTTGTTCTTCACAACAGCAAGCAAAGGCAGCCCTGCAGAGCTGCAGGCTCAGGAGGGCGGGAGAGCTGCTGGCAAAGCTGTTATTCCCAAGGCTGTTAATTGTGGGAGCGTTTGCTTCTCTCCCCACGGCATTTTTGGCTCTCAATTTAATATCCCCCCTTCCTTTTTGAGTAGTTTCAAATGTGTAAATATCTCAGAGAACATTAAATCCTGAAAAGGGGGAGAAAGTGGAAGGAGAGGAAGGGAAGGCTGTGTGTAGGGGAGGAGAGGGTGTTGATACAACATTATAGAGCTTCAGTTGGAAAGGAAAAGAAGGAGAGAAGTGGGACGTGGCCGTGAGAAGAGAAGGCAGGCCAGTGAGAGTGGCCTTTGTGGCCAGCACCTATCCACCCAGCCCCCACATCCCTCTGGGCCAGCCCTGCAGGTGAGAGCTCTCGATTTGCCAGGCACCCTGCAAAGCTCTTCTTTCAACCAATCTTGAATGAAATGTAAGGAGACGCTCACGTTGTGCATGCAGTGAGGGGAGTTTCTCCTTATATTTTGCATCCTCGGCCCCTCACTCTCAGCCCAGTCTGGGCCCCATTCATAAAAACCTTGGAGGAAGACAGGATTCCCATCTCCTCTTTACAGATGGGAAGGCTGAGGCATAGAGAGCCTGAGTAAGTGAACCAAGCTCACACAGGAGATGAACACCCAAGATTCAAAATCAGACCATTGGGATTCAGAGCCCACAGTTGCAAATCTTTACTCTCATGCCTTGATATGCCCAGAGCACCCCGCCCCAAAACACCCAAAACAGACCTTCTGAACCAGAAAGGCCTCAAACCCATTTCTTCCCCCTCTGTAACATTCCGCTACTGGCCCTCTGTTGCAGCCCACTCCCTCTTCCCTAATGTAGAGGGAGATACGGAGTGGGAAGAATGGGAGGGATGATTGGGAGACAGGGGGCGGCCTTTCTGGGAGCCTTCTCCTGTCACCTGGCCAGTGCTCCACACTGAGGTCTTCAGTTCCAGCCCTGGGCTCCAGGCTCCCTCTCCTATGCTCCAGCTCCATGGAGCAGACACAGACCTCAAATTTTACAGGACTTACTTGCCAGCTCGGGAGAAAGGGAAGCACTCTAAAACAGTGGCTTCTAAAAAAAAGCAGTTTATTGAGATATAATTCACACACCATACCATGGATTCATTTAAAGTATAAAATTCGACAGCTTTTAGTGCATTCACAGAATTAACAATTCTCACCACAATCAATTTTAGAACATCTTCATACCCTAAAAAATACCCTGCCACTTAGCCATCTCCTCTCCACCTCCCAGCCCCTGTCAACTACTGATCTACTAATGTACTTTCTGTCACCATAGATTTGCTTTTTACAGACATTTCATAGAAATGGAATCATATAACATGTGGTCCTTTGTGACTGGCTTCTTTCGCTTGGCATGTTTTCAAAGTTCATCCTGCTGTAGCATGAATCAGTACTTTGCTCCTTTTTATGGCTGAATACTACTCCATCGAATGAATACACACTTTAAAAAAAGATGTATCAGTTGATGGATTTGGGGTGCTAGGTGGCTTTTTAAGGGATAAGACAATGCATACAGCTGGTAGGGGAAGAATGACAGTAAAATGGTTTAATCCTAAAACAGCTTCAACTCCAAACCTTCTGAGCTTATTCAGGGAGCCCAGGACAGCTCCTTTGAGCAAACGCTACTGCACCAGTGACTAGCCCTACGTTAGAGACAAGGACACGGAGTCCCAGGAACTTGTGCTCAAGGTCACCTAAGTGCCAAAAAGCAGGAGAGAGCTCAGAGTTCTAAGCTTCCACACCTCTCGAAGCCAACTCAGCAAGATCATCTCATACAATCTAAGTTGCCATCAATTGTGAAAACATGTTTTTGACACACCACTAGGAAAGAGAAAATGCTGCCAGCTAAACTATGATACATGGCTTTCTGGAAACATCAGTTGCAAGATGCATTACAATTTCAGAGATGTTAAAATCTGAGTGAAAATGTGTGCTAAATTGATGATATACAGTCTCTTTCTGTAAGTGTTGGATGGTTCTAAACATGCTTCCCCATCTTCTCTTCCTCTGCCCAGTTCTGCTTCCTTCCTTCTGATTCTTGTCTTAATGAGCTCTCACCCAAGGACCTCAAGCTATGATCCCCAGCTTCCTTCTTTCTTCCCCTCTTTCTATTTGCCATCTAATCGGTAACCTCACCTGGCCAGTCCTCTAAAGGACTCTTCACTGTGGCCAACCCTTTCCATCCCAACTGCCATGGCCCTAGCTCTGTCCTCTTCCTTTTCCCCGCGTACACCTGCAGCCCCTCCCATCCTCTGCACCGCCGGATCGCCCATGAGACAATGTGGCCTTGCTCCCCATAAGCCTGTGCTCCCCTTCAGCCACCTATGGAATAGAGTCGAAACTCCTTACTACAACACCCAGGTCCTAGCTTTTCTCCTGGGTCTCCCTGCAGGCTTGGGTCCCAGACACTACATTAGAGACAAGGACACTGAGTGCTTCCGCACCTGGTAGACGTGCTGTGGGAGGAGCATGCTCCACATGCCCTGCCTTTATCCTGGGGTCCTCCTCCAGAAATGCTTTTCCTGCATTGTCATTTCGGACACCCCTTCATGGGGCTCCACCTGTCTCCCATTTCTAGCTGAACCAACAGCTCCTTTGTTTTACTCCAAGGCTCCTTGCACGGCCCGCTGTTGTAGCCCTTGGCTGTGCTGTGGAGCACACAGAATGGGGGCCTCACACCACAAGGCAGTAGCTGTGTGATACTGGCTAAGTCACAGGATGTCCTAGAAAGCTGCAGAGGAGGAGCCCTTTCATTTGCTCTCTCCGGGCATCACTGCTTCTCCCCCAGTCCCTTTTCAGCTCCGCCACAAAAGAGGAAGGGGTGCTGATTCTTGATAGCCAGGGCCTTCCATGGAGCTGAGGGGAAACTGTGCCTCAGTGATTAGCACCAAGGGCACTGTGCTCTCTGGCACTCTGGTCTCAGACAGGTGGAGCCTGTTCCCCAGGGCACACACCTCTCTCCCTCCCAGGGAGCTGTGTGAGTTAGTGTGTTCAGCCCCAGCTCATGCTAGCCAGAGATTTAGTTTTGGAAGGGGAGTGCCAGTTGGAGAAAAGGCTTATCAAGACCTCCAACCTAAGTTGCTTATTTCAGTCCAGATTTTACCAGAGAGCTCTGCTCTCAGGGAGGTGGTGGGGCTGTTGGTTTCAGACAGTTGCCCAGTTAATTAAGCACTTCCTGGTGAACACTCGGCTCTTGCTCCTTGCAGATAGTTCTCCTGCACTGAACAGGGAGGAAGGTGAGCAGCAGGGCTTGACTGAGGGTTTCCTGGACCTGCATCCCAATACCACCTGGATACAAACAAAACATCTCCTTTCACTTCAAACAGTAAGTGCAACACTGTTGCCATTGTCTTCATCTTCATCCTGCTCACGTGTGTTTCCCTTTGTAGCCTGTGCATCCTTTTAGGGAAGATGCATGTCTTATTCATCAATGTTCAAACAAGGCCCAGAGCAGAGCCAGTGCTCTCCTTGCTGGGTTATTTGAAGCACACGATTTGGGTCTAATTATTCTAGTGAGTAACAGGGGACAACGATGACTGTGTTCTAGAATGTGACCCTATTGGACTATTAGGGAGGGGGAGGATTTCTGTACACATCATTAAGAAAGAAAGACAGCGACATCTTTGTGGTATCTGTGTCTGGGATTGGGCCAAGCCGAGAGGCCTTGCGGTCTCCTCTGAGCAGTGTGGACCTGCCCCTCACAACCGATTGCCAGGAGCCCTGGCCTCCCTTCATCTTCCAAGCTGAAATTGAATGCCCTTGCTTCTTTATAAAACTGCAGCCCTTGGCATCTCTTCTATTCATTGTGAGTTTGAAGAACTGCAGGAACCAGAGTGGTCCAATGAGCCCCAGCGACTTGCACGTATTGCAGCTCTATGAAGGAGGAAAATGAGAGAATGTACAGGGAATGATGGAGATGGCATTTCTGGACTTCAGGCTCTCACTGTTCTCTCCCTTTGAGAATTCTGAGATAAACAAAAATTGCACCCCATGCTGGCCAGCTGTTTTCATAGTGGGCGTTCATTAGTGATGCCTCTGTTTGGCTGGGACAACAATTGTGAGGAGTTTGGGGGCAATGGGATCAGGTCTGAGGTGCTCCATTTTGGCACTGTGGACACCCTGGGGTTGATGTCCTTTAAGGCTGAGAGCAGAGACCCGGAAGACTTGAGCTTCTCTCAGAAGCACATGACGCCTCCTCTTTGATTCTGGTTGACCCCAAGCTAAGGACCTATATATCCAGTCCTTATCAAATCTCCTACTGGCTCTGTAAACTTACCATGTATATATCTGATTGTCCTCCTTCTCCCTGGTCACCTCATCTCTCTCTCTCTGTTTTTTTTTTTAAATAGACTTTACTTTTTAGAGCAATTTTAGATTCACACCAATATTGAGCAGTAGGTACAGGGATTTCCCATATACCCTCTGCCCCAACATGTGCGGGGCCTCCCCTGTTAACGTCCCCCACCAGAGTGGTATATTGATGAACGACGTTGACACAGCATGATCTCCCAAAGTCTTGACTCTTGGTGTACGTTCGATGGGTTTGGACAAATGTGTATGGACGTGCATCCATCATTATAGTATCATACAGAGGAGTTTCCCTGCCCTAAAAATCCACTGTGCTCTGCCTGCTCATCCCTCCCTTTCCTGAATCCTGGCAGCTACTGACATTGTACTGCCTCCGTAGAGTTGCCTTTTCCAGAATGTCAGATATTTGGAATCATACAGTAGGTAGCCTTTTCGGATTGGTTCCCATCACTTAGTAATATCTGTTTAAGGCTCTTCCATGTCTTTTTATAGCTTGAAATCTCATTTCTTTTTTAAAACTCATTTTTTTAAAAAAACAAAGCTCATTGTTTTAATTATTCAGTTTTTGAGTGGAATAATAATAATAATAATAATAATAATAATAATAACAATAGCAGCAGCCAGCATTTACTCAGCTCTTACTAGGTGCCTATAAATACCATAATTGTTTAACTCCCCACAGTAACTGTCCCTTATTTTACTTAACTACTCTATCTCAAATTACTCCCAGATTGTCACTGCATTTGTGTATATGAACTTTCATTTAGGTTGAATTATCTCCAAAAATTACATTTCAGAGTTAAGATTACTGTGAGTCCCAGGGCATAAATATTCTTATTGCCCTTGGTACAAATTGCCAAACTTTATCCCCAAAGGCTTATGTAAAGTTTAAATGTCATTAATTATACAAGAAAGTGTCCATTTCATGCACCTTTGCCAGCACAAAGTGTGATATTTTAATGTCATTTTGTTGCTTGACTATTTTTTAATGAAAGAACTCATCATTCCTTTGTTTTTATTATTTGTCAAAATTTAACACCTTTCCTTATTTTAGCTTATTAGCTCTATTTTTCTTTTCTTTCTGTGTCCCCCCATTTATTTATAAAATTGATGTCTCTTTTGCCAATTTGTTGACCTATTTATTTAACCTCTTACTAAATTATAAGAATAGTTAATGCTTACTTTTAAATAAAGAAGTAAAATTCCCTTCACTCTTTAAGCCCATAATTTTATTTCAAGAAATAATTACTGTTAAGAAAATGGGGCATTTTCACCCAAATACACACTTACAAATTGGAACTCACTTCGTATTTTCACACTTCAATATATCACTCACATCTGTGCCAAACCTACTGAGTCATCTTAATCTTTTTCATAATTACATGGTGTTTCATTATATGGATATATCGCAATTTACTTACCAGTCCCGTAGGCATTTAGGCTCCTTCTAATATTTGGAAAACTCATTTATTTTAACATGAAATAATATTCCATCGTCTAGATGAACCATTGTTTATTTATCCACTCACCTACTGAAGGACATCTTAATTGCTTCCAAGTTTTGGCAATTATGAATAAAACTGCCATAAACATCTATGTGCAGGCTTTGTGTAGACATAACTTTTCAACTCCCTTGGGTAAACGCTAAGGAGAGCGATAGCTAGATCATATGGTAAGGTTATGTTTAGCTTGTAGGAAACTGCCAAACTGTCTTCCAAAGTGGCTATACCATTTTGCATTTCCACCAGCAATGAGTGAGAGTTCCTATTGCTCCACATCCTCACTAGCATTTCATGTTGTTAGTGTTCTAATGGATTTTAATTATTCTGCTAGGTATACAGTGGATCATCTTCTCTTGGGTTAATGGAATCACCATTTATGTGCTTGCCCAATTTAGAAACTGGGGAGTTATTAGAGACTCTTTCTTCTGAGGCAGTGGCAATGTTCTGGGTTCCCTTTTCTCCCAAGCACATGACCAAACACATTTCTCCAGCTTCCTTGCAATTAGGCATGGTCATATGACTGAGTTCTGGCCAATGAGTGTAGCCAGAAGTGATGTCACCACTTCCAGGTCTGGCTCACGAAACTCCTCTCAGGGGAACCCTTTCTCACTTTCCCCATTCACAGCTGGACTAGAAGGACTCTGAGGGTGTTGGGATGGGAAAGCCTCAAAAAGGAAAGCCTGGATCCCTGAATGACTACATGGAGTATAGTCACCAACTAGATTTTGTATAAATAAGAGATAAATTTTAGCCACTGAGATTTTGGTGTTTATCAGTTACCACAGCTAGTGGTACAGTATCTAACACTCTCCAAACATAGTCTGATTCTGAAATTGTTTCCATAAACTTTATAAAATTAATCAGAGAAGAAGAGAGAGGGAGAAATGAAAATAAACCAGGCTTGCAGCACATTCAGCATTAATCACTAGTTCAGCCTGCTCTCTGACCTGCTTCCTCATAGTTTTTTGCTGTTTCTCTAGAATTATGTAGACCCTGTTACAAGACTGTATACTTCCCCTTAACTGTTCCATAGAGCAGCTATACAACATTAATATTATGAAACATTAAGTTTTCCCTTTGAGGTATGCTTTCAGATCCTACATGCCAGTAAAACTGCTGACGTTAGCTGGTCTGAAGGAGCCCATAAGAAGGTGACTCACCAAAGAGCGCAGTCTCCACATACTGCTGATTTCATCCCCCTTACCCTAACCAATCAATGACCCCAACTTTCCAGCTCCCCACCCTCCATAATCCCCTTAAAATCCCCAGCCCCAGAACTCCTCAGGAAGATGATTTTGGGGGTCTCCTTTCATCTCCTCACTCAGCACCTGCTATCATTAAACTCTTTCTCTGCTGCAAACCCTGCTGTGTCAGGATAATTGATCTGTTACTGCACAACATGCATACAAATCTGTTGGTCCTATAACAATCCCAAGGCTTGAATTAGGGTAGACCATCATTTCCTCATCTGTAAAATGGGAATAATGATAGTATTTTCATTGTGAAATTATTGGGAGGGTCAAATGAGGTCTTCCACATAAAGCAGTTAGCACCAGGCATTTAGTAGGTACTCAGCAAGTGTTAGGATTATTATTAAAATCCTTTCAACTCTTTCACAAGTGGCAGGGGAATGTGTGGCTGAGTAGAGTAGATGCTGAGATTCAGGGTTACAGACAACCAGGCCTCATTTCTTCTGTTGCATATGTTTTTCTCTCACAAGTGTAGGTAGGTAAACCCGGGCTCCCTGATATCCATGGAACATACTCTTTTTATAACCAAGAGCAGTGGTTCCTTGATATGGCAAACCTTGCTCCTATGGTTATTTCGAGGTTATTTCAAGGTCTTTGTCCAGGGGCTGAGGAACCCCTTGGAGATAATAGATCAGAGTGAGGGCACATAGCACCAGCAGGACTCACTGACATGGCTGACACCCCAGCAATGGAGGAGAATGCTAAGTCTCAGGACAGCAGCATAGCCCAATTCCTGGCCACACTCTCCATGACTTCAAACAGATAAGAACTGAATGCACTGCTTCCTGTGAGCTCCACAACACTGGACCCCAAGCAACACTTCTTTGGGGTCCCCACTGTCAGGTGCTACTCACAGGGGTGAAAGCCATTCTCCATCCCCTCACTTCACTTTTCAAGAGAACCAGTCAGAGGCAGTGGATTAATTTCCTGTTGCTTCTGTAACAAATGATCACAAATGAGGTGGCTTAAAACAACACACATTTACTCTCTTACAGATTTGGAGGTCAATTCCAAAATCTGTCTCATGGGCTAAAATCAAGATGTCTGCAGGGCTAGTTCCTCTAGAGGCCTCTGGACAATTCTTCTGCTCCCCAGTCCTTGCTTCTAGAGGCTGCCCATGTTCCTTGGGGCATAGCCACATCACTTCAATCTCTGTTTTTTTAAATTAAATTTTGTTATTTTTAATCTTTATAGTGTACAAGAGATATTTTGATACAGGTATGCAAACACGTAATCACATCAGGGAAAATGGGGTATCCATCAGTTGTCTTTGTGTTACAAACATTCCAATTACATTTTTTTAGTTATTTTAAAATGTACAATAAATGTTTGTTGACTATAGTCACCCTGTTGTGCTATCAAATACTAGATCTTTTTCATTCTATCTAACTATATTTTTGGGACCATTCTGCTTCCATTTCACATAGCCTTCTCCTCGTTCTCATCTTCTGCCTCTCTAAGGACATTGGTGATTATATCAAGCCATCCAGGCCCTCCAGGCTAATCCAGGTGATCTCTCCAATGCAAGAGCTTTAAGTTAATCACACCTGCAAAATCTCATATCAGGTAACATTCATAGGTTTCTGGGATTGAGATACGGACACTGTTGAGGATCATCATTCAGCCAGGAACCACCAGGATGGAGTAATCGCCATGGCTGGTGCCTGTGCCAAGTAGGTCAGCAGCACTGGCCAGAGCCTGGGAGCTGTGGCACCCCAAAATCAGAGCCAGCTGCAGCACCCAGTCTGGGCAACTTGCAGAGCACAAGGAAGGTTCTCTCTGGGGAACTCTGGAGAAACTAGGACTGGGGTTGGAAGCAGACAGGGAAGGGGGGATTTGCAGGAGCTGAAGGGACAAATGAATAAGTGCACACAAGAGCCAGCCTCCACACACCACCCTGTCACCCAGAGTGGAGGCATTTTTCCAGGTCATAGAATGAAGTAGGAGAAAAGAGGAAGACAGGACCCCTTGCCCACAAGTGCTGGTAACACATGTTTTAGTGCAGAGAGCAAGAGGCTGTCTCGGCAAAGCTGACCCCAGATTGCTGCTTCGCTGTGCTCAGCTAATGGAAGGCCTTGGGCAGCCAAGATCTCACATCCCTGATCAGCCTCCGAGACAGAGCTCTTATCTCAGGCCCCCTGAAAGGCCCAGCACAAGCAATAGAACCAATTAATTAGAGAAAGTGGTCTCCACATGCACACTTTCTGAAGAGAAGATAATTGGATTTCTGTGGTTATGCAGACAAACTCTCCCAAGAATGGGGCCATTTTCATGATGGATGAATGCAGCAGATTTTCTTCTGTTTCAGGAGATGCTATTCCATGGCCTGATGGGGATGCTTGGTATAGAATTGGGGGTGATGTCTGTCAGGGGATTGAGATACAGGGAAAAGACTGCCTGCACCCCCAGAATGAAGTCAAGCCTCCACCTAGAGGGACAAAGGACATATTTTGGGGCAACAAGGCCACATAAGGACCTGGCTCTGAAAGTCTAATCTTGTTAGAATCACCAAGTACATTTAGTCAATGCTAATCAGTGTGAAATAATGGTCATTGTACGCCTGCCCAGCATCCATTTACCCTACTTCCAGTCATGGCTCCTGATTCTAATTTGGGGGCCCATTCCAGCCTCGTTCTCAGGGCATGGGATTTGCAGGGGCCTCACCATCAGTCTCCAGATTTAGAACCTCTCTAGGCCCGTTGGCATGTTCTATCCTCCACTCCCTACTTGGCTCAGTGACCAGCTCACTCACTGATTGGCACAAACTTTGGGCCAAGACATCAAATTGGATCAGATCAAACCCAGGGGCTGTGTTCACAACCCCTGCAGGAAGCATTTACACCCTTCCTGCTGGGCTTGGAAGTGGGAGCCGCTGTAGATGTCTTGCGGATGTGATGGGGGAAACTGTGGGGTATGGAGCCAAGAGACAGACATAGAGGAACATACTCTGGGGACTCAAGCACTTCAGTCATGTAGTGCCTGAAATTATTAGCTCCAGACATTTAAATTGTAAGTCCAATAAATTCCCTCCCCACCCCGCTTTATTTTTTCGTTGTTGTTAAGTCAATTTGGGACGGGGTTTTCTATCCCTTTTAATAGAATCCATCTGGTAAAAAACAACTTGCTGCTTACTTAGGCCTTACCAGATGTCAGTCACTGTGCTAAGAGTCTGGAATGCATTCCAGACTTTAATTGACATTGTAAGCCTGTCAGCATCATTGAGGCTCCAGGGTGCATAGCCCCTGAGACAGTTTGCCTGGCTTGAACACCACCGTTCTCTTAAACACTCTGCTCTATAGACAAAATCTGCCACAGGCCTTCCCTCTCAACCACAGCTTTCAACTCCTCTTTCCACTGGACTGTCTGCCTGGCCAGGACACTCAAGTCCTTCCAAACCTGGTTAGAAAGCTGAGGTCTATAGCGATTGATGAATGAGTGCAATCATCCTAGGGTCTGGAGCCCATTCAGGGGTGCTCCCTCTCCTCCCCGACTCCCACTCTTGAGGAGAGATGAGAGGACAGAGGACAGAGCTCTCCCAGGCTGACCCTTCCCTTGGGGAGTAACTGAGATGATCCCATTATTTGTCAGGGTATGTACCGCTGGTGGGGGCTCCATGAGCTAGGAGTCCCAGAGAGGCCATAGGCTGCCATAGGAAGAACAGGGCTTCATTTAATTCTCATGCCTTGTTAAGCAGCATCTTCATTTTTCAGATGAGCAAACAGAGGCTCGGGGGAGAGAGGGATTGTAGAAGGCCCTGAAACCAGTAAGGGGTGGCAGAGTCAGGGTTTGGCCCAGACTCATGTCACTTCCAAGCCCAAACTCTTCTCCCTCTGGCCTGGTGCCTTATTCATGGTGATGTTAGCAGGATCTAGGAGTGGTGGGTCAGGTCCAGCCTCTCCCACCCTTCCTCAGCTGCAGACAGTCTTTGGCGTCACTGTCTCCAATATGACAGGCATAAGGGCCTCCTGGAGCCCAGCCTCACCACGCAATGGCGAGGCTGCCTTCTGGCTGGGCAGCTGGGGAGGCCCATGTCTGGGGTGAGGGTGGGGTTCTGTGTACACAGAATACTTTGTTGCTCATCTCCCCCCATCCCACTGTCCTGGGGAACCTAGTGTCTTAGTCCATTTTCTGTTAACTAATACCTGAGACTGGGTCATTTATAAAGAAAAGGAATTTATTTCTTACAGGTCTGGAGGTTGAGAAGTCCAAGGTGAAGGGGCCACATCTGGTGAGGCCTTCTTGCTGGTGGGGTCTCTTTGCAGAGTTCGGAGGTGGTGCAGGGCATCACAGGGTGAGTGGGCCATGAGGGGGCACTGAAAGCCAAACTGGCTTTTATACAGACCCACTCTCATGATAACTCATTAATTGATTAGTCCATTAATCTATTAATCCATGAGCTGATCAATTTACTCCCTCTTAAAGGCCCCTCTCTTAAAGCCTTCACCTCTTAATGCTATTACATTGAAGATTAAGTTTCAACATCAGTTTTGGAGGGGACAAAACATTCAAACCGTAGCACCTGGTTCCCCTGGTGCCAGGGCCTGCCTTAGAGCAGGATCAGGTGTTGGGCTCTGACATCGTTGCTAACTTCAGGCAGCTTCCTCTCCCCAGGGCTGGGCACAGAGCTTCCTGTCTGTCACTGACTGGGGTCCTGTCCAATGGCAGAAAGCCCACCTGGACCCTCAGTGACAGCAGCAATAACTAAGGTGCTTATCACCTGTGCCAGCTGCTCACCTGCATCTCCTCCTGCAACCCTGCTAGGCAAGGTGGCACCGCCCTTGCTCCAGACAGGTGATGTGACTTCCTCTCGCCACACTCCAGGTTGGAGGCGGGAGGTCAGAATCCACACCCAGACCTTCTGAGTATAGACCTCTGGCCCTCTCCTCATTAGTTTCTGAGAAGCAGATGGCTGGTGGGGGCTGCGTGTTCACCACCCCACATGGGTGCAGGAAGAGTGGATGCTGTCCCTCCTCCTTTTCAGGTCGAGCTGAGCAGCTGAGAGTTACCATGGTTCGGTTGCATGACCTGGCGGCACCAGAGATAAGACTGGAAACCAGCCCCCTTGATTCAGGAGATGCCCCGGCAGCAATTTCTAGTTATCTCTGCCTCATGGGGGAAGCAGAGCCTTCCTGAGATAGCAGGCAGCCAGGGAGCATGAGTGCTGGCAGACCACTAATAACCTCCAGGCCTCCTCCTCTGAACAGTGCATGGAGAACTCTGGAGAGGAGGGGGATTTTATCAAGTTTCCCACTAAGAACGTGCAACCCAGTCAACCCAGTCTTCTGCAACCACACTTAATGGCAAAATAAATAGTCTTGAGCCCCCATCACCCACTTTGGGGGTCTTGAGAACTCCCAAGGGACATGTTATATTCTCCCAATGTCCCTTACACCAATTCCTTGTCCCTTACACCAGTTCTCCAGCTGGAGCTGGATTAATGACCTCCACTAGCTTTTCTGCCCTAGCCTGTAGCCCCCTCTCTGCCACCTCCTCCTCCTTCCCAGCTCCTCTCCTGAGGACCATGGCGTGTAACAGATTTGTCCTCAAGGTTTGGGCTGGGGGACAGGGAGCTGTCTTAAAGGAAGGCCCTTAGAACTCAGAGCAGGAAACTTTAAAATCCAATCACTTTGCTGTTCAAAGGGGACAAACTTTCAGTAATAGGATGAATATGATCTGGGGACCTAATGTAGAGCATGGGGGCTGTAGTTTAAAATGCCCTATTGTATACTTGAAATTTGATAAGGCAGGAGATCTTGTGTTCTTACCACACACACACAATGGCAACTAGGGGAGGTAACGGAGGTGTTAATTGGCTTGATTGTGGTAATCACTTCATCATGTATAAGTAATATCAAATCACCACATTGTATACATTAGATATATACAGCATGTCCTGGAAAAACATGGTTTTCAGTGTTTAATACTAGCAGTGTTTTGGTCTTTATTTAGAAGTTTGATGAGGTTTTTGTAACCAGAAATATGCCATAGAAACTTAACACTTGTTTATATCAATTAGCCTATGGAAAAATGAGTTTCATTTACATTGTTTCACTTGAAGTCTCAGTTTCCAAGAACGTACCTATGACATTAAGTGAGACTTTACTGTATGATTTTTTTTTTGAGATGGAGTTTCGTTCTTGTTGCCCAGGCTGAAGTGCAATGGCACGATCTTGGCTCACTGCAACCTCTGCCTCCCGGATTCAAGCGATTCTCCTGCCTCAGCTTCCTGAGTAGCTGGGATTATAGGCATGCGTCACCATGCCTGGCTAATTTTTGTAGTATTAGTAGAGATGGGGTTTCACCATGTTGGCCAGGCTGGTCTCGAACTCCTGACCTCAGGTGACCCACCTGCCTCAGTCTCCCAAAATGCTGGGATTACAGGTGTGAACCACCGTGCCCGGCCTCACTGTATGATTTTTATTTGTCAAGCATACCCCAATAAAGCCACAGGAAAACTCCCCAAAAAGCAAAATCCAGTCCCTGCTCCTGCTCTACCCCACAACCACTCAGAGTTTCTCCCTGGGCTACTTCTCTCCCTAAAGCCCAGCCTGCTCCCATGTGGTCAGAACCTTCTCTCTTCTCTGCTTTTCTCAATACCCAGACTCCTCCTCCTGGCTCGTGGCTGCTGAGAGAAAGTGCCTGATTCCTGTTACTTCATTATGCAGAGAAATGTGGAGCTCCTGTCCTGCTCAGACTAGGCTCTGGGCTTCCCTTGCGTTAAACACCAAGGGGCCCAGGAATGACTTTTCCTAAATAAAATAGTCATTCTCCTCAGCCTTTGTCAGGTGAAATATGTAGAATGAAAATCACTTGGAAAGCACCATGCTTCTTTTATTTGTACAGGTCAAATCCCTAGGCAGGTCTCCCTCCTCCACCAACCAGAGAAAACCCCCCAAGGGATGCTGGTCTCCCACCCTCCCCACCCCCATCCCACAGAAGCAGGGCCTGGGTGTGGACGTAGGGACTTGGGGCAGGCCTCTCTGCAGAGGGAGGCAGGGTCTCCAGGCAGAAATGGGATTTGAGTTAAGACCCCAGGACAGCAGTGGAGAAGAGAAAAGAAGATTCAAGGTCAAGGATGGCAGAGCCTGGAGAAAGTCCCAGAAGAGGAGGATGCAGCTATCTGGGTTTTGCTGTAGAGAATAGAGTGGATCAGAACACAAGATTAGACAGGCGTGTGTAGGGGGAGCGAAGTTGGGAGGTCTGGTTCTTAAACACAGAAGGAGCTCACCTTGTGGACAGGGTAGGGGAAAATAAAGAACAAAAGACAGGGTAAGTGCAGGGTCTGGAAAGATATGCTTCCAAAGACAGACTGTGCGTGGCTCCACACTGACTCAGCTGTTTGCTGTCCTGGAAAAATGAAAAACAAAAAAACGAAAAAACGAAAAAAACAAACTCCACAGCCAGGTTTAAAAAGCCATATCAAATTGAAATCCTTTGAAAGCAGGGGCCTTCAGGAGCCAGCCATGTGGGGACTTGACAACTCCTGGGAAGGCCGCGGGGAACAGTTTGTGGCACAGGTCTTGTCTAAAGACATTCAAAAAAGTTTTTAAATGTTTTAAAACACTGATCCATGCTAATAAACACAGGGAGGGTGCATGTGAGTGACCAACCCCCCAGTACAAGTTTAAAGGCACATTTAGCACATGCTAAAGATGGAAGTGATGGAGGTGCTGGCTTCACAGGAAATAATCTTCTCTGAAACTACTGAGCTGCAGAGAGGCCAGCTGCAATATGATTTTGCTCCAGGAGAGCGCTGAGCTCCGTATTAAACAGGTGAATCCATTCTGATACGCAATTTCTGATTTAAGAATTAATTGCTTGGGAGAATCTATTAGTGTGTGCCCTCATTTGTATTCGAACTACCACTACCACCTAGTCTTCTAATCCCTCCACCCCAAGCCTACCATTAGCAGTCATCAACAGACAGGTATGAAGCCCCCCTCCAGGCTGAATGCTGGGGTGGCGTTCTAATTCCTCCCATTTCTCAGAAGGTGCTGCTGCAGTAATGAGGAATCAGGATGAGTGGAATGAAGAGGCTGAGATCAGTGTGGATCCCAGATCTGGGGCTTACCCTCTATGTGAGGGGCACAAGTTGCTTCACCTCTTTGAATTTGGTCTTCTCACCTATATGATGTTGAAGAAGTAATACTCACAGTAACAGAATCCTGATTTTCAGCTGCATGGAAAACAAGATGGCATTTTTCCAGCCTTTCTTCCATTAGAGCTAGTTATGCCCATGAGACTTGGTGGTTGTGAACTCAGCTGGGAGGGGTCCCACTTGTCTCCCATTCTCCTCATATATCTGTTTCCTCCCGCTCCCAACCTGGGATAACAGGCTATTCCTCCAGTACCCATCTAAGATTATGATGGAACTTTGAGAGTGGCTATATGCAAGTTCTTCATGATACCATGGAACCGTCAGGCCAGCTTTGCAATACCCAATCCCATATGTATTTTGTGTGAGAAGGGACTCCTTCTATCTTTTTAAAGCCTTTTTTGCTCTTCTTTTATAAGCAGCTGCACATGATACTAACTGATAGGCTGAATGAGTATGGTTTCTGCCCCCAACATCCATTCATTCTTATTGTAACCACCTCCCAACTTCCCTCCGTGAGGCCACCACCTATTCCACGTTCAGCCCATGTTTCTGGCAGAGTTGACTGACTTTGGGCAGAGCAATCAAAGGCCATATCCGCTGGTAACAGGGATTGATTCTGGGGTGGGCATGTGCCCTACAATTTCCCATCAGAATAGATCGCAGGATTTTGCAGGGGTTGCTGGCTTAGGGAGCCTAGTCTATTTCTGCTGCGTTTAAGCCTAGACACATGAGCCCTGGGAGCTCACGTTAGTCATTGATGACCATGATGGGAAAGCCTGCAGAGAAGGAAGCCTCAGTGAAGAGAACAAGGCAAATAAATGGAGAGAAAAATTCATCCTGGTCACGTGATTTTAGCCCTGGATCAAACCTTGCCTGAAGCCAGTAGTCTATTCAGTTTTGTGAGCTGATAAATTATCATTATTTCAATGTGCACAGGAAGGGCTGTTCTGTGACTTGCATCCAAAAGAGCTCTCACTGAGTACACATTAGTTCAAAAACAAAGTAGTGTTATAGTAGGCTTTCAACCGAAAACACACACACACACACACACACACACACACACACACACTGTGGTTCAACTGAAAAACCGCTGGGGAAAAATAGAGTAGTTTGGCTTCCTTCAGGGCACCTAGTCATCACACAGAGCTGCACACATCGGAACCACAGCTGTGGTGAGGCTTCATGCACCTCCCCTGATGGGTTGGACAAGGGTTGTGTCTCCTACCGTTTCAGTGTAAGCAAGCATCAGCCTACCAGGAAGCAAGGACTTTTAAGATGGTGAGGAGACTGTTTAGCACAGAGACAACAGAGAGACCCTGCGGGAGGAAGGAGTGGGAAGAGAGGGCCGGGAGGACAATCGCCAAACTTCACAAAGATCCACACATTTGTGTCCCAGAGGAGATCTTCTCTTCTACAGACAACATCACAGTTTTCCCCAAAGCCTGGCTTGTATAATACCTTGCTAATTAACAGGATGATTTTTAGTGGTACATAAAATTTTCAAAAAATATTTTAATAGCTATTTTAGTAGTTTTGGGTTATGTAATTTTAGAAAATATTTCTTTCTATTTAAAGAATACAGCATCTCCTTATAAAATATATTGATTGAAAGAAAATATTAAGTAATTCATCGCAAAAAATGTTATGCTATTTTTATGAGATTGGGATAGTTGTGTGCTGGAGTTTGGGAAGATCACATTACCTTTTTTAACCTTGATGGCAATTTTGCTCTATAGAGAATATCAGGCCTATTTCACAGAGGAGGAAAATGAAGTCCAGTGGGGGGAATGGCAGGGCTTACTATGCTGGACTTCGAAGCACTTCATCTTTTCGTTAGGCCTTGGTCCTGGAACCCGGCACCTCTGGCTAACACCCTCGAAGGCCTGGCCATTCAGAGCACCACCCCTGAGAACCAGTGTCTGATCCCATCAGACCCCAGGGCAGTGGAATGAATGTTCCTCCAACCTGTGGCAGAGTGTGGGCCTGTGCAGAAGCCATAACTTGAACTGCTGCGGAAAAGAATGAAAAAGCCTGACCTTCCTAGAGAACTGCGCGATTCTTTGTTTGAACAGTTTCCAGGGAAGCCTAATTAATCCCGCTGTTGATGCTAATGCATTGCTTTTTTAAGACTCAGAGTTGATGCTGCAAGCAAATTTCTCTTTGATTTAAGACTGGAAAAAGGACAGAAGTTTTATCAGACGTGCCTGGATTTTGCTCTGGGTTCCACACACTGAGAAAATGAAAGCCCATTTAGCTGTGACAGGGTGGCCAGCCCTCCTGAAAAAAAAAAAAAAAAAAGAAAAAAAACACAACTTCTTATTTTGGTCACCTTCCAAAGACCCTTCTTTAGTTGGGATTTCATTGATAATTTTCACTCTGTTGACTTGCTTTACAAGGATATGGAGTAAGAGCCAGGCCATCACATACATTGTGTACACATGACAACAAAATAATTGTAATAATAATAGTAACCACAATGATAACAATAGCCGTCGTTTATTTCTTACTTACTACACGCAAACATTTAAAATTTGGAAACACAGTTCGAATAAAAGAAACATTTTCTGAATGTTGATTGTGTTCTGGATACACATAAATGAGTTAGATGTAGTGCTTAGGGGAGATTAGGTCAGTTAGGAAGGTGGATACATATCCTGATAAAATCAAGGAAGGCTTACCTAAAGAAATGACCCCAAGGGGCCATTTAGGAAGGGTACTGAGGGATGACTAGGAGTGCGTAGGAGTGTGCTACATGAAGGGCAAGGATAAGGAGCATTCCCAATCTGGGGGAAGCTTATGCAAAGTATCACAAGGGTGGAATGTAAGGTCACATGGCTAGTAAGGAGCAGAACAGGGATTTAAATTCATGTTTGATTGACTCAGAAGTCCAATGATGAGAGTATTCTCTTCTATTGAGGAGATACAACTGACACCATTTGAGGATGAACAACTGAAAGTGATTCAGGTTCCACTTGAGGCAACTGGATGGATGGTCTGTCACAAACTGTACATGGTTACCGTAATATTCATTCTCTATATTTTTGTTGGTACTAAAACCTCCAGTGTTTCATTGGGTACCAGAAATAGGGGCTGTTTCCTAGCATCCTAGGAAATAGCAGTGACATGTGGTTAAGTTCTGGACAATGGGATACAGGAAGAAGCATCATGTGTCAGCTTCTGGAAAATGTCCTTAAAATAGAACTGGGCCATGTCATTTGTTCCCCTTCCCCTCCTTCCTCATACTGCTGCTTAGAATGCAGATGAGATGGCTGGAACTCTGCCTTTGGACCAGGAGCATGAGCCCAAATCCCAGGGGATGGTGCAGGAAAAAGCTGCAGACAGTCTGTGTCTAAGACCAAGGCACAGCCACACTAACTCTGGATGGCTTATTTTGAACTCACTGTATGTGAGAGAGAAATACCAAGTTCTATGCCAAATCCATCTCAGTCAATGGAGTTGACACAGAACTCCATCCTTTTAGTTGCTCTGGCTTTAAGCCTTTGAGTCATCCGTGACTTTTTTCTCTCTCAAACTCCACTTGCAATCTTGGTAGCTCTACTTTCAAAATATATCCAGAATCCAGCACTTCTGTCCATCTCTACTGCTGTCTCCCAGGTCTGAGTCACCAGGCTCCTCACCACAGAAGCCTCCCTGCACCCTGCAGTCTATTCTCATAGCAGTCAAAGGGCATCTTTTTAAATGTAGTTGAGTCATATTGCTCCTGCTCAGAACTCTGCACGGCTCCTCATCCTGTCCAGGATAAATGTCCAAGTCCCTAAGAGAGTCTACAGGACCTTACATGACTTTTCCCCCATCCTTTTAGCTCTTTGACCCCTCTTTAGAACTACTCTTCCCCAAACTCACTCTGCTGCAGCTACACTGGTGTCCTTGCTATTGCTCAAACTTCGCAGCCACATTCCTACCTCTGGCCTTTGCACTGGCTGTTTCCTTTCCCAGGGGTACCATTACTTAGATATTCTTGTGGCTGACTTCCTTGTCTCTATCAAGTCTTCGTGCAAATGTCTCTGCCACCCAGTTAAAAATGACAACCCACTCCCTCCAGTGACGTCCAGTGCTTGTCGCTGTGCTTGTGTTTATTTATTATGTGTACTGTGCACAGTCTGTCTCCCACCACCTGCATGGAAGCTCCATGAAGGCAAGCATTTTATTTTGTTGTTAATGTATTTTTTTTTTTTTTTTTTTTTGAGATGGAGTCTCGCTCTGTCACCCAGGCTAGAGTGCAGTGGCGCGATCTCGGCTCACTGCAAGCTCCGTCTCCTGGGTTCACACCATTCTCCTGCCTCAGCCTCCCGAGTAGCTGGGACTACAGGCGCCTACCACCGTGCCTGGCTAATTTTTTGTATTTTTTGTTTTTAGTAGAGACAGGGTTTCACTGTGGTCTCGATCTCCTGACCTCATGATCTGCCCACTTCAGCTTCCCAAAGTGCTGGGATTACAGGCGTGAGCCAATGTGCCCGGCCATTGTTAATGTATTTTAAGCTCCCACACAACACATAGTAGGTGTTGAAAAAATATGTGTTAACGAATCTTGTTTAAGACATTATTTTTGAAGTTTTAAAAGATATATGTGGTATATTTTAAATATATACAAATTAATAGAGAGAACAGTATGTCAAATGCCTATATATCCATCATCCAATTTCAACACTTGTAACTGTGAACAAGCTTTTGCCATGTACACAACCTCCCATCTGCACCCTAGATGATTTTGAAGTAAATCCCAGACATTCTATCCTTTCATCTCTTTTTTACATACATATATTTTTTCTTAGAGATGAGGTCTCACTATGTTGCCCAGGCTAGTCTCTAACTCCTAAGCTCACATGATCCTTCCACCTCTGTCTCCCAAAGTGCTGGGATTACAGGTGAGCCACTGCACCTGGCCCTTTTATCTCTCTCTCTCTCTCTTTTTTTTTTTTTTTTTTTTTTTTTTTAAAGAGAGAGGGTCTCACTCTGTTACCCAGGCTGGAGGGCAGTGGCGTGATCTCGGCTCACTGCAACCTCTGCCTCCCGGGTTCAAGCAATTCTCCTGCCTCAGCCTCCCAAGTAGCTGGGATTACAGGCTCCTGCTACCAAGCCCAGCTAATTCTGTGTGTGTGTGTTTAGTAGAGATGGGGTTTCACCATGTTGGCCAGGCTAGTCTTGAACTCCTGACCTCAGGTGATCCACCTGCCTCAGCCTCCCAAAGTGCTGGGATTACAGGTGTGAGCCGCCGTGTCCAGCCCTTTTATCTCTTAATAGTTCAGCAGGTAGTTCTAAAAGCAAAACTGCCCTTTAAAAATCTAATCATTATACCATCATCACAGCCCAGAACAATCAATAATAATTTCTTGATATCATTAAACACCTAGTTGGTGTTGATACTTCCCAATTGTCTTATACATGTTTTTCTTACATTAATCTCTTTGAATCAGTTAACATGTCTCTTAAGACTTAAAAAAGTCTATAGACCCCTTCTCCACCATCTTGTCATTTGTTGTTGTTGAAGGAACTGAGTCATGTGTCTTCTATGTTTCCCACAGTCTGGACTTTGCTAATTACATTCCCTTGGTGGCACTTAACAAGCTCCTATGTCTTCTGTGTTTCCTGTTAAGTTGGTGGTTGGCTCTAGAAGCTGCTCGGATCCAGGTTTGAAACTTTGCCAGCCCCACTGCATAAGTGGTGCTGTGCACAGGAAGCAGCTCAGATCCGATTATTTTTCTTTTCCTGATGTTAGTGGACTTTGATCATGAATGCCAAAATCCATTATTTCATTAGGGGTTGCAAAATGCTGATCATACAGTTATACCTTCCCTCTTTGCCAGGAGGTAAAGAGGAACTTCCCCTCACCAACTAGTTGGTTACTCTGAGAGATGCAGTATATGTAGAAATTTTCAGGATTTTTACTTGTGTCCAAACTACATCTAATTACTCTAGATGATGATGCCAGGACAGATCCTATAACAGAAGCAAGTTGGGGATAGGAGAGGGAAATGTGTCAGTTTAGGGTTGTGTTGCATAAATTGAGGGAGCTCTGCTTCATAAGCCTCGGTACATCTCAGTGTGGAGCTCAGTGAGGCCAGGCCAGGGAGGCAACATATCTGTGTCTTCAGCCTCTGGTTGGTAGAAGAAGCCAGGGATGTGGAAGGCCCTTCTGCAGTGACAAAAGCATTTCCTGGCCCTTGCAAGTGGTTGGGTGGGTGGATGGATGGATATAAGGATATTGCTGTCATACATGAGTGTTTATTATCAAGCGATTGCTCAGGAAGAGAAAACGTATGAAAAAGTGATATCACACTCAAACTGTAATCCTTGTTATGACAACTTAGCAGAATAATAGCAATAAACTTTTGGTTTATATTTTTCTATTCGGAAACTCAACATCCTTTATTTTATTTTATTTTTTTTACTTGGAGCGAAAAACTTGCATTACATCCCTTTAATGGGGCTGTTTAGATTCCCAAGGCCACGAAGGCTGCCTTGGCCTGCAAAATGGCTCCTCCTCTTGACTGCAGCCACTTCTCTCTTTGGGGCCACTGATCCCCATGATAGAGGGTAGACACTGCATTACCCTCCCCAGGCTCACTATTAAATGGTAACAGCTGACTAGCTTTGGGGAACACCTGGGAGATTTTCAGACTACCCAATCTGGAAGGAGGCAGAAAGAGATTTAGGTTCAACTGGTGAGCAAGAGGTGAAGTTATTCCAGCCACCTCCCTGGCAAATGCCAGCTCGGCCCACCCTGGTGACCTGCAGGAGTGGTTCTCAGTTGCTGCTCCTGGTGGTGTGCCCTGACTCACATGCTGAGGGGTAGTCACAGTGGGAACTGACCTTGGTCCCTACTATGTGCCAGCCACTGGGCCAGGTCCCTCACACACATCAGCAATTCATGTAGCCTAGTGTGTAAAATTCTGACCTTTGGCTATGACAAACCAGGTGCAAATTCTCGTTGCTGCTGTTACACACTTGGGCTGGACATTTAATCTCTCAGAGCCTTGGTTTTCTCTTTGTAAAATTAGGGAAATAATTTCTACCTCCTAATGTCTTTGAGATGATCAAGTAAGAAAATTCAAGTTAAGTCCCTAACATGCGTTCAATAAATTGAGTAGTAATTTTCGTTATTGTTGCCAATTCCAAATTATGCTTTTCAAAATGGAGTACTCAGGCACCCCCAGGGGGACTCTGGTGGTGTGTTTCAGAAGATAGGTGGTATTTGAGAAAATGTACATATTTGCATGATAAAGCTGTTTCTAGAACTTGGGTTTTTATGTCAAATTTTGTAAAGGGAAATTTTTTTTCTTTTTCTTTTTCTTTTTTTTTGAGATGGAGTCTTGGCTCTGTCACCAAGGCTGAAATGCAGTGGTGCGATCTCTGCTCACTGCAACCTCTGCCTCCCAGGTTCAAGTGATTCTCCTTCCTCAGCCTCCTGAGTAGCTGGGATTACATGCGTACGCCACCATGCCTGGCTAATTTTTGTAATTTTAGTAGAGACAGGGTTTCATCATGTTCACCAGGCTGGTCTCGAACTCCTGACCTCAGGTGATCTGCCTGCCTTGGCCTCCCAAAGTGCTGGGATTACAGGTGTGAGCCACTGTGCCCAGCCGAGGGAAATTTTTAACAATTAAACTATGAACTAGAATGCACATCTCAAGTTAATTTTTTAACAGCAGCTCCAGTTCAAGGGTATTTCATGTATGCAGTAGGCTGCTTTAACCTGCACCCCAGCCTTCTGGAACCGCACGTGCATTCTTCTCTGCCTACTGTCCCAGAAAAGCTTGAAAAATGGTCCTACCACAACTTGATGCTGCAGATGCCGCCATCACCCCCATTCTACAGGTGCGAGAAGAGTCTCAGAAATTTCATGAGGTGGGAGTCGAGATTTGAAAACAGATTGTTTTCACTGTGAAGTCCACGCTCTTTTCCCTGCCCCACGTTGTATCGGAGCTGAGAAAGAGAATAATTTAACATTAGGAAACATACCCCACAGGGCCCCAGCTGCCTCTGGGCTGGGTCACTTGGCTTGTATCACAGCAGGAGCAGCCCTGGCAATATAATGCACTGTTTCCACATTCATAAGGCCCGGTCGCATTCATAAGGCCCGGTCACTGTCATGGTGACAGTGACTCAGCATCCAGCCCTGCTGTGGCCTCTGCCTGTCTCTGTCTCACCCACGGTGGTGCATCCAGCAGTGGAGAGTTAGGGCCCAGTGAAGAAGGAAGGTGGGCAGTTGAATTGATTCACTCTACCAACACTGATAGAATCTTCTGAGGCACAGGGGTCTCAAAGAGTCTTTCCGAATGTTTCAAATGACAGCAACCGGCTCGATCAGGAATTTGATAAGAAGCCAGAGTGGCTAGACCATGGGTTACAAGGGGCATGCGATAAACGATGACAGTGGGCCTTGCCCAGTCATGGGCCATGTTAAGGACTGTGCGCTTCATCATAAGATGTGAAGACACTAAGGGGACCGAAGTGGACATGGTCAGATTCATCTTGGAAAATGTTGATTCCCGTTTACTTTAGTAGGGAGGAGTTTGGAGTAGAGAAGGGAGAGTAGAAGCAAAGAAACCAGTTGCCTGTTCAAGTAGTTCTTGTAGTATGGTGATATCAGAGGAAATGGAAATATGAGAACGCTTTACAGAGCTGTTGAGAAGGGAGAATGGAGGGGACGTGGTGATGGCCCAGATCCTCAAGGAAAGAGAGAGGCATCATCAAGATGGTCTATGGGTTCTATTGCGTGCAGCTTAAGAGAGGAAGCTGCCTTTTGCTGAGGCAGTCACGTTGGCCCGTGCAGTGGATGGTGGGGAGGGGAACATAGCTTTGGGTTTGAGCCTGCTGAGTTTGAGATGCGTTCCCAATGTGGCTGTGGTTTGAACAAATGTCTGTTCAGGTCTGGATTCTGGAAAAGGGGTCTGCGCTGGAGACATGGTCTGTGAGTCATGGCTGTGAAGGTGGTAATGAAACCAGGGGTGGGAGGGGCGGATGAGATCACTGCTTGACATTTCAGGGTGCACTCAGTACATGGAGAAGCTCTATTAAGCTTTGCAAAATACTTAAAAATAGTTCTGTTCCACCACCTCCCCTGCCCCCATCACTTCAAGAACTTAAAAGATTTTGGAGGGCCAGGTCAGAAACCAATAACCTGTTTTGTTTCTCTACTTCCTTTGGCTGTGGAATCTTTTATTCACATGAATAAGCTCAATAAATAATAAAGCCTATAAAGTATAAATAGCACAGGTCTGGTCAAAGCAGCGTTGTGAAGGGCAGGATCCCGGCCCACTCAGACTTCTCCCACCTGTAGGTTTCTCCAGGGACTCCCAGCGTTGCAGGGAAAACAGCCTGAAAGCTGTCAGCTTATATGATTTCCTATTTGCTTTTGTTTCTAAAGATTTCTGAGCATCTCTGATGGTATTATGGGGGTGTACTGAACAGTGAACATCATCAACATTTTCATAATGGCTCACAAGAAACCCCAGGATTTCATAAGAACTTTGGGTCCATCTTCCCAAACATCAGTTATCCCTGAGCGTCAGACCCTTCGAAGACTTTGAGCTGACAGAACTCCAAACAGACCAGCTTTTACAGAGGATGCAATTTAGAAACCCAGCTTTTGTCAGTCGAGAGTCTCCTTGACAATGAAGGCTTGTCGATTTCCCAACTGGCACTCTCGTTAAGGAAACGCAATTTAACTGTCAGCGGAACTAAGGGCATGTGTTGGATACTCCTTAGTGGCATTTATTCTGCAATGACAAAGAAGTGGAGGATGCCAGGAAAAGCTTGTGGGTCTGGGAAGGGGAAGGGAAGGGTGGCATTTGGGGAGTTTGCTGGTGCTAAATTGCTCCATATGTTGCATTAATAACCAATCCATCCAGGGGGCTGGAAAAATGGGTAATTGAAACATACGGTACCTATTAGGACCTATCTGCACATATGTAACTGCTCATTTCATCTGTACAAATGACTGCTTACTTAAGCAAATAGCAGGTCTGAGTGCTCATGTTGGGAAATTTTGCTAGGAAGTCATTTCTTTAGGAAAGGCTATATTCACATCCTCAAAGTGCTGAAAAGTCTAGGAAACACGATGCCATGGATGCATAAAAAGAGGGCTGGCCAGGATCGGTAGCTCACGCCTGTAATCCTAGCACTTTGGGAGGCCAAGGCGGGTGGATAACTTGAGGCCAGGAGTTCGAGACCAGCCTGGCCAACATGGTGAAACCCTGTCTCTACTAAAAATGCAAAAATTAGCTGGGCATGGTGGCGCACACCTATAATCCCACCTACTCAGGAAGTTGAGGCATGAGAATTGTTTGAACCTGGGAGGCAGAGGTTGCAGTGAGCTGAGATTGCACCACTGCACTCCAGCCTGGGTGATAGAGGAAGACTCTGTCTCAAAAAAAAAAAAAAAAAAGAAAAGAAAAAAAGAAAGAGAGCAGCAAGCAAGGTGGGAAGACCAAAGTCGTACTGGAAGGATGTGAGTATTTGAGGCTATGCTTTTCCAAATGCGGCTGGTAAGCGTGGCTTGCACTGGCCACAGAGTGGAGCAGACTAACAAAATGCTCAAAACAAAGCCCACTAGTGGACTAGTGGTCCAAATTTGGGGAGATGTTGGGCCAGACAGCTCAGTGTGATTTGTGGTAGAGAAACAGCATTAGAACCTAGATATAATCTAAAGCTCCCTGCTGCTCAGGCCCCAATACTAGTCTCATGAAAACCAAATGTCTCTTATTGATTTGGGAGAAAGTGATGAGGAATTATTTGTTATGTTTCTGTCTTCATTTTCTTACTTCTTTCTATGCTATTTATTCTGTTACCTCTATGGCCCTATAGAAACCAAAATCAGCTTCGTCACTGATTTCTACAAGTGGTCCACTTTTATTAGCATTTTTGTGTTTTTTCTGAGCTGTACCAGAATGCGGGGATGTGGGGAGATATGAGAAGTTTCCAGAGAAAGTTGTGAGACCACGCAGGTTCCTAGCTTTCTGCTGTCTCCTGAATCCCCTCTCTCTCTTTTGTCCTCTTATTTCAACATTCCACCTTCTCCTAGGCAACAAATAGTATCCTCTCCTCTGTTCTAGTGAAGCTTAAATGCTTCACAATCACTACTGTGACTTTAAATACTTATCAAACTATTTTTCTCATTAACTCAGCTATCACTTTTTTTTTTTTTTTTTTTTGAGACAGAGTCTTGGTGTCTCCAGGCTGGACAGCAGTGGCAGGATCTCATCTCACTTCAACCTCTGCTTCCCAGGTTCAAGCGATTCCCCTGCCTCAGCCTCCTGAGTAGCTGGGACTACAGGCATGTGCCACCAAGCCCAGCTAATTTTTTGTATTTTAGTAGAGACGGGGTTTCACCATGTTGGCCAGGATGGTCTCGATCTCCTGACCTGATGATCCACCCGCCTCGACCTCCCAAAGTGTTGGGATTACAGGTGTGAGCCACCGTGCTCAGCCTCAGCTATCACTTTTAAAGAGATTTTTGGTGAATTCATCTTCCTCCAACTTGTTACATAAATACAGGCCCTGATCTGAAATCTAATATAAGATTTTCTCTGTGATATAGACAGTTCCTCTTTTGTGTTGCCAGAAGGAAAAGTGGGTTTGCCCAGGCAGTATCAGGTCCTTCCACAGAAAGCGGCTTAGAATACTTTGGGCTCCAACTTGAATTCTCTTAAACAACAAGGAAATGTACTAGCTCAACATCCTAAGAACTCTGCAAGTGAGGAGGCTCTGGGTTGGCTGATTCAGCAGCTCAGTTAACTCACTAAGGACTCGTATTTTCTCATCTTCACGCTGACATCTTTAGTAAGTAAATGGTGTTCTTACATTGGCTCCTTATGTGCTCACAAAAAAAAATAAAATAAAATAAAATAAATAAATAAATAAATAAATAAATAAATAAAAGGTGCAGCACTTCCCACTATGATTGAACCCACGATGATTGGTCTAGAATAATGAGAGCCCAATCTTGCAGCTCGTAGGGATGAGGTAGCCAAGTCCTTAGGGAGGGGAGTAGGTCTCCGAAGAATATGTGGGTTCTGTTAAGAAGGAGAGGCAGGAGGAATTAAACCTTGGGTAGATAACCCGTGTTACCTGTTTCAAGAGAGGGGAAGTGAATGGAAAACAGAGAAAAGTTTCCATAAGGCTGTGGGCAACACTGTTCTATTGTTCTGGAGGCTGCAATAGAGTCTTGCATAAATACACATGAGCTTCTTTCTCTCTAGACCATGATTGCTGGAGTTTGAGCAAACCTTTATTCTCATCCTATTTGCAAGATAAGCCCAACAGCACCTTAATTTTTTTTTTTTTTTTGAGATGCAGTTTCGCTCTTCTTGCCCAGGCTGGTGTGCGATGGCACGATCTTGGCTCACTGCAAGGTTTCACACTTGGCTCAGTATGTCTGACTGCTTTCAACTGGCATCATGCTTTTAAAGACCATCCATGTTATTGCATATACTAGTCGTTCATTTCTTTTTATTGCTTCTCAGTGCAAGCAGGGGTTTTTCTTCCCAGGTTCAAGTCATTCTCCTGCCTCAGCCCCCTGAGTAGCTGGGATTACAGGTGTGCACCACCATGTCTGGCTACTTTTTAGTAGAGACGGGGTTTCACCATGTTGGTCAGGCTGGTCTCAAACTCCTGACCTCAAGTGATCCACCTGCCTTGGCCTCTCAAAGTGCTGGGATTACAGGCGTGAGTCACTGCACCTGGCCCACCACCTTGATTTTTATCTCTTCAACTACCAGCCCAGAAGCCTCATCAGTGATTCCCCATTCCTACCCCAGCCTTAGATATGAGCTCACATGAATCCCATATAGCCCATGAATTCTACACACATCGGCTGCATTGGCCTTAATGGGCATGGTTAGGATGGAGTACAGATAAAACCAAGTCTGGCAGACTGAAAAATGCCACCCTCCCCCATAAAAAAAGAGATTCCAAGTCCTGACCCCTGGAATTTGTGAGTATTACCTTCTATGGCAACATGAATATTACCATAAATGGCAAAAGAGGTGATTAAGTTAAGGATTTTGAGATAGAGAGATTATCTTGGATTATCCGAGAGGGCCCTAAATACAATCACATGTATCCTTGTAAGAGAGAAACAGATTTGAGACGGAGAGGAGAAGGTGATGTGACCGTAAGAGCAGAAAGAGTTTTGAAGATGCTGGCCTAGAAGATTGGAGTGATGTGGCCATAAGCCAAAGAATGCTGGCAGACACCAGTAGCTGGAGGAGGGAAGAAATGAATCCTCCCCTTAGAGCCTGCAGAAGGAGTGCAGCCCTTGGTGACACCTTGATTTCAGCCCAGTGATACTAAATTTGGACTTCTGTGAGAGAATAAATTTCTATTGTTGTAAGCCCCTGAGTAATTTGTTACAGCAGCCATGGAAAACCAATACACCAGGTCTAACCAGAATGAGAATTAGTGGTGGGAAGTGAAGGCAATTTTGCTTCAGGGGTTTGGTCTTCAGGATGTCATGAACAGACCAGTTGGAGTGACCCAGATTGGATCCTGACACATGATGATTTCATGCTAGGGACGCCCACCCACACCCGGAGTGTGTGTCATACACAACACAGCAGATGCCTGGGCTCTGGTCCCAGACCTGATTATCGGAGGCAGCTACAGGCCACTGGGACAAAGGGCTAAAGGGATGAAAGCTCTTCTGTACTAAAGGGGAACATGCCCTGCATCACTGTAAATCTGAGGAAGGCATGGAGGGGGCTTCTTGTCAGCAGCCTGGCTTGTGAGAGGGAGCCAGAAATTCCACCTGGGAGAGTGACACCCTAGCACACTTCCTAGGTTGGTAGAGTTTCGGGGAGTATTTGTCACTTGGGTATTTAGTGAAGACATTGGACTCAGCTCAAGTGTCAAGTTCAGTTCCTAGTAGCTGTGTTGGATGCCTTGTGGAGGAAGGTTTTGAGAAGGATGGCTGTGACTGAGTAGCGAGGTTCACCATAGACTCAGCAGGGCAGTGGCAGCCCTCCCAGCAGGTGTCTGCCCTGCCATGATCAGCATTCCTGGCTTTTTCTCCCAATGTCAGGCGTCCCTTTGGTTCAGAAATTACATTCCATCTTGCTAACTTATTAATCAATCAGTAGGAATCACAGAGCAAGTCTATGTCGAAAGGTCTGTGCTAAAATGTTGTGGAGACAAAGAAAAGGCCTTCATGGTGGTTGCCATCTAGAGACTGCCTTCTGCGTGGCTGTGTGTCCTTCCTGCCTTCTCCAGGGTCTACTGCTCATCTAGACTCACCAAAACAGAGGTGGAAAGGGCCCTTCAGTGGATTTATTCCAGGGTTTTCTATGCCTTTCACTTTCTTGGAGTAATATATATTTTTTAAAAACTTTTTGTTTGGCCAGGTAATGATGTAACAATAAACCTGCCACATAGTACCAGAAAAGGGTAATCTGTGACAATAAAACATTGAATGAGTTTAAATTATGAAGAATTTTCTACAGTGTCCTTTCTTTTCTTAGTTGACTGCAGACCACTAAAAACTTGTTCATGGGCTGGCTTTGAGCCAGCATTTGAGAGTCTGGATAATCTGTTCAGGCTGCTATAACGAAGTGCCACAAACTGGGTGGCTTAAACAGCAGAATGTACTATCTCCGTTCTGAAGGCCAGAAGTCCCAGGTCAAGATGTCAGCAGGGCTGGTTCCTTCTGAGGGCTTTGCGGGAGAATTGGCTCCATGCCTCTCACCTAGATGCTGGTAATTTCAGGCATTGCTTGGCTTGTAGAAGGGATTCTCCCTGTGTCTTCACATCACTGTCCCTCTCTGCATATCTGTCTCTGTGTCCAAATTTCTCCATTTTATGAGGACACAGTCACATTGGATTAGGGCCCACCTTAGTGACCTCATCATGGCCAGGTGAGGTGGCTCATGCCTGTAATCCCACTACTTTGGGAGGCCAAGGCAGATGGATAGCTTGAGCCTGGGAGTTCTAGACCAGCCTGGGCAACATGGCGAGTCTCTAAAAAAAATCCAAAAAAATTAGCCAGGTGTGATGGCTTGTATCTGTAGTCCCAGCTACTCAAGAGGCTGAGGTGGGAGGATCATTTGAGTCCAGGACATCGAGGCTACAGTGAGCCATGATTGTGCCATTGCACTCCACCCTGGATGACAGTGAGACCCTGTCTCAAAAAAAAGAAAAAAGAAAAAAAAAAGAGAGACCTCACTATAACTTGATCATCTGTGATCTTATTTTCAAATAAGATCACTTTGAAATATTTTAAAGGTATACAATTCAACCCATAATAAAAGGTATCATTTTATCCAGTAACATGTTCTTTCAGTGTGTCTAGTCACCCATCCACTAATCAGAGGCTGTCAGAGAAGTTGAGTGCATGAAGATACTGGCTGCAGTGTGCTTTATAACAGCAAGATCTGAGAGAAGGGGGTATAAGGAAATGATTTAGTGAAATGTCATCTCATCTCAATGGAGCCATTTAAAAGCTTGTTTATGAAGAGTCCATAACCACATGAAAAATGCATGACTCCTGTTAGTTTAAAAGGAGGTCACCCTTCCTTCCTCCCCCTGATCTTCCCTTAGTCTTAAAGATGTGTCTGGATCAAAGACAGGGTGTTTCAACCTCAAGAAGAGGAGTATTCCCGGCCGGGCGTGGTGGCTCACGCCTGTAATCCCAGCACTTTGGGAGGCCAAGGTGGGTGGATCACAAGGTCAAGAGATCGAAATCATCCTGGCCAACATGGTGAAACTCCGTCTCTACTAAAAATACAAAAATTAGCTGGGTGTGGTGGTGCATGCCTGTAGTCCCGGCTGGATCATATGGTGGGTGTCTATTGAACTATATAAGAATTGTCAAACTGTTCTTTCAAAGTGGCCAGGAGAGCCATTTTGCATCCCTGCCAGTAATGCATGAGAGCTCCAGTGCTCTGTATCCTCTATGGCACTTGCTGTAGTGCCATACGGGAGGCTGAGGCAGGAGAATCGCTTGAACCCGGGAGGCAGAGGTTGCAGTGAGCCGATATTAGGCCACTGCACTCCAGCCTGGGTGACAGAGTGAGACTCTCAAAAAAAAAAGTGAGAGGGGCATTCCCATGGATTGGTCATGGTTGAGGACATTGGTCAGGTCAGGTGTTAAGAGTATTCTCCCTCTCCTGATCCTCTGTCTCCTGTCTTCCCAGCAGCCTAGAAAGATCAGGTGCAGCCTGTGGCATGCTCCCTCCTGGGAGAAGCTTCTGTTCTCTGGTTCACTCTCTCCTTTCTCACAAGTTCACAAATGACTTTTACATCTGATAAGTGAATTCTCACAATAGTCCCACGAGATGCTTACATTAGGTGTGTCCATTTCACAGATGAGGACACTGAGGCACAGGAAGTCAAGCAACCTGCACAAAGCCATGCAACAACCAGCCAGTATCTGAGTCACGACCAAAGCCCAGAGCCCAGTCTGCCTTCTTGTCTGAGGTTCTTTCGACAGCCTGCATTGCTTCTCTTCTAGGACAATCTGGCCCTAGGGAAGGAGGCCACCTGGACAGCACCATGGTGACACAGAGGGAACCAGATGTGGGAAAGCTTCTCTCTGAGACCATGTTTGCTTCTGTTTCTCGAGCCAAGTTAATTCTCTCCTAGAACAAAGCCAGTTAGAAATGGGGGAAGCTACTGAAATACCTTTGATGGCTTGTCTTGCATCGATATTATTTTCTCCCACTGAGGAGTTAGAGGGTTTCTGGTTATGTGCTATGTAAATTCTTTGGCTCATTCATTTTTTTCCATCCTTCCCTCCATGGTCCATCAGGAAAATCATGGTTAAATGAGTGAGTAAAAACTTATGATTTGCCCGTCCACGTCCCAACTTCCTTCTTCTTTTAGACCTTTTTGTGTGACATGTATTTTCTTTGGCCCTGATTTTTTATTTATAGCTTCTACTTTATTGAAAGCACTCTTGTGAGCTGCCTCTATTCCTTTGTGGATTGAAACAGAGTGTAAGGAAATAAAATATTATCCTTTTTTCAGAATAAGAACGTTTTGGAAAATGAAAGTCTATTTTCTGTGTTTGTTTTGTTTTGTGATAGAAACAGAAGATAAGGGAAGGATTATCCAATTCCACAAGCTTTGTGCTCTGGGGAATACAGGACTGATGTTTGATATTAAATGTATGTGCTACAGTGTAAATTTCTACTATTGTAATAATTGTGCTGGCATTGTTATTTTCACCTTTATTATCACTTTCATATATTATTACAGGGAGGAGGAAAGAGTAGGATGTGAATTCTTTCACTCTTTTTGTTCAAAGTCAGCTTTATTGATAATTTACAAAACATAAAATTTATCCTCCTTAAGTATGCAATTCAATACATTTTGCCAAAGCTTCAGAGTCATATAACCACCACCACAATTCAGATGTAGAACATTTCCCTCACTCTAGAAAGTTCCCTCATGCCCTTTTGCAATCAACAATCTTCCCCATTCTGCCCCTGCTCCCAGCCCATTCACCTGATTTCTGTCCAAATATTTTTGAGTTGTTTTGCTCCAAGTGTTATTATATAAATAAAACCATACAGTATGTGGCCTTTTGTGTCTGACTGCTTTCAACTGGCATCATGCTTTTAAAGATCACCCATGTTATTGCATATACTAGTCGTTCATTTCTTTTTATTGCTTCACAGCTGTTTTAGTCTGTTTTGTGTGGACACAACATAATACAAGAGGCTGGGTAATTTACAGAGAAAAGAAGTTTATGTAGCTCATGGTTCTGGAGGCTGGGAAGTTCAAGAGCATGGTGCCTGCATCTGGTGACAGCCCTCATGCTGCATCACCCATAGTGGAAGGTGAAAGGGCAAGAGACAGCAAAAGTGAGAGAGCAAGAGAGTGCCCAACTCACTTTTATCACAATCCACTCTCGAGATAACAAACTCACTCCCTTCATAATGACATTAATCCTTTCATGAGCCCTCATGGCCTAATCACCTCTTAATACACTCACAATGTCAATTAAATTTTAGCATGAGTTTTGGAGGGGACATTGAATCCATAGCAGTAGCAATTTATCTTTTCATTAGTTGAGGAACATTTGGATTGTTTATAATTTGGGGTGATTATGAATAAAGCTGCCATAAACATTTGCATGCAGGTCTTTTTGTGGACATATATTTTCATTTCTTTTGGATGAACATCTATAATAGGATTGCTGGGTCATATGGTGGGTATATATTGAACTACATAAGAAATTGTCAAACTGTTCTTTCAAAGTGGCCAGGAGAGCCATTTTGCATCCTTGCCAGTAATGCATGAGAGCTCCAGTGCTCTGTATCCTCTATGGCACTTGCTATTGATGATTTTTGTTTGTTTGTTTGTTTTTGCCATTCTAATAGGTGTGTAGAGGTATCTCATTGTGGTTTTAAATTGCATTTACCTGGCCGGGCACAGTGGCTCACGCCTGTAATCCCAGCACTTTGGGAGGCCGAGGCGGGAAGATCACGAGGTCAGGAGATGGAGACCATCCTGGCTAACATGGTGAAACCCCGTCTCTACTAAAAGCACAAAAAATTGGCTGGGCATGGTGGTAGGCGCCTGTAGTCCCAGCTACTCAGAAGGCTGAGGCAGGAGAATGGCGTGAACCCCGGAGGCAGAACTTGCAGTGAGCCGAGATCACACCACTGAACTCCAGCCTGGGCAACAGAGCGAGACTCTGTCTCAAAAAAAATAAAATAAAATAAATTGCATTTACCTAATGGCTAATGTTATTGAGCATTTTTCATGTGTTTACTCGCCATCTGCATCTTTACTTGAGTAAGTGTCTGTTTAAATCTTTTGTCCATTTTTAATGGTGTTGATTTTCTAATCATTGAGGGGTAAGAGTTCTTTATATGCTTGGGATACAAGTCCTTTATCAGATATGTTTTTCCACAAGCACTTTCTACAAGTCTGAAGCTTGCTTTTAAAATTTTCTTAACAGTGTTTTCTGCAGAGCAGAAGTTTTTAATTTTAATAAAGTCCAAGTTATCAATTTTTTATAGTTTTTGCTGTATGTGCTTGTCTATAAAAATCTTTGCCTAACCCAAGGTAACAGAAATTTTCATCCATTCTCTTCTAGATGCTTTAAGTTTTAGGCTTTATGGTTATGTCTGTGAACAATTTTGCTTTGATTTTTGCATATGGTGTGAGCTAAGTGTTGACGTTCATTTTTGCTTGTGGATATTGAATTGCTCCAACACCACGTGTTGGAAAGTCTCCTCTTTCCCCTTTGACTTACCCTGGCATCTTTGCGGTCTCTCATTCCTGACTTGGAATGAGATGCTGCCATTTACTTCCCCACCTCCCCGCCCCACCATGGCTTTTCACGTCTCAGCTAGGCATGGAGCCTAGACAGGAATTTTTATTGCAATACGTAACCATCTGTAAGAAGAAAATGTTTTCTGTAAGCGACTAATAAAAAAGCCTCCTAAAGCCTGATGAATTGGCCTCCGCATCTAAGTGCTTCCCTCTGGTTTTAAAAGAGAAAGCTGAAAGATATCCAGGCTCACCTGTTCAAATGAAATTCAGCTTCCTCTGATTGGATGGCCATAAAATCTGCCATTATCTGCTGTCCTAGCCTTTTCTGAAAGAAATCCAATTTAGCAAGTAGAATATAGTTATTCCAGCTGACAACTACATGCTGGCGGTGAGCCGCGTAAGCCGCTGTGTACTGGCACCTGCAGATTGGCTGAAATGAAGATGGTGCCAACAAAATGTGTCTATGGCAGGCCATTCATCATGGGGCCAATGGGGGCCACCATTGAACATGACAATGGGACCTGCAGTGTTTGGGGGGAAAGCAGGGAGCTCAAGAGTCCTCACATTCTGTCACATATGAATTCTTTGATCTGGTGAACTTTTGTTTGCTTTCAGTCAGTTTCCTCACCCTAAGCTGGGGACAGAAGAACTCTTGTGTTGGGGTGAAGACAGGAGGTAATGCAGGTACCAACTTGAATATTCTGTACTTAGGGTGTTCTCCAGGGTTATAACCATCATCATGGTAAAAAAAAAAAAACAAAAAAAAAAACCAAAAAACCAGATGAACTTTCCACAGAGGTGTCAAGGTTGAAATCTTGGTTGGTATATGACAATGTGTGGCCCTCTTCTCTAATGCCTACTTTGTAGGATGGCTGAGTGGACTACGGTGGATCACCTAAGGTCAGGAGTTCCAGACAAGCCTGGCCAACATGGCAAAACCCTGTCTCTACTAAAAATACAAAAATTAGCCAGGCATGGTGGCAGGTGCCTGTAATCCCAGCTACTCAGAGGTTGAGGCGGGAGAATCGGTTGAACCCGGGAGGCAGAGGTTGCAGTGAGCTGAGATAGCACCACTGCACTCCAGCCTAGGCAACAGAGCGAGACTCAATCTCAAAAAAAAAAAAAAAAAAAAGAAAAAGAAAAAGAAAAAGAAATAATATAATTAAAACACCCAGTCCAGTCTGACAAAGCTTTCAGCAGTATTGCTTTTATTATTTATGGTAGGCTGGGTAATGTTCCCCCAACCCCCACAATTATCAGTGCCTTAATCCCTGTAATCTGTGAATATGATACCTTATATGGTCTGAAGGAAAAGCAAACCAAGAGATAGTGTCAGATCCCACAGGTTAAAGGCTCATTCCCACAAAACTGCCTCCGATTCAGACACCAAATGCAAGTGGTAAGTTGTAAAACAAACAAAAAGTAAGTAGTATGTTGTCACCTACACTGACTACAAACTGGGCTTCCCATGACCCTCAGCCCCCACACACAACTTGAGTTTGGTTAATTTGCTAGGATGTCTTATAGAATTCAGGGAAACACCTTACTTATGTTTACCCATTTATTACAAAGGACATTACAAAGACTACAGATGAGCAGCCAGATGGAAGAGATGCAGAGAGCGAGGTATGGGAGGAGGGACGTGAAGCCTGCACACCCTCTCTTGGTGCTCCACCTTCCCAGCCCACATGTTCAGCAACCTAGAAGCTCATCAAGTCTTTTTGTTCAAGAGTTTTTACATAAGAGAGCTTGATAGAGCTTAATCTCCAGCCACCAGCCTCCCTAGCCAGAGATCCCAGGCCTCATGCTGGGATTGGTCTCATTTGCTAGCTTGGTCCGTTCCTTAAACCCAGCTTGCACCTGGGATCGCTAATCCCCGCTGAAACGTGTTCTCCTGCTAGAGTTCTACTTAGGAATATCTGAGTGTCTCTTCTTCATCAGAGTGGAAAACGCTCCCTGTAACCTCTAAGCCTACGAGCTTAGACAGCTTGAATGTTTCAAAATCATGCCGCTGCTCTGGGATCTGCCTATAAAATTCCGCTCACGCTTTGCTTGGGACTAGAATGTCCCCATGCAATGCTGTCTGTACACCAAGCTCACAGCCCAGGATGCCAAAACGTTGGCTGATTTCGGCTCCTTTCATTGCTTTCTATCGTCCTTCCTTTCTCCCACCTTCCTCTCATTAATACTGACTGATCACATATTACCTGCTAGGGACTTCATGCCTCTTCTCTTTCAACACTCACAATAGCTTCATGAGATACATTTTCTTCTTAGATGAAGAAATCATTTCATGATAACAAGTGGGGGAGACACGATCCCAGTCAGAACTGTTTCCGAACGCACCATGCTGTGCTGGTCCAGTCCCTCATTCAGTTTCTGAGAGGGCACAGCTGTGAGGGATGGGCACAGCTGAGCCTGTTCAGGAACTCGGAATCCTGTGGCAGAGGCAGATTTGGAAAACTACTAATTACCACACGATGTGGTTGGTGCTCCTGTATTACAGTGGCTTTCAAAGCGTGGAGCCCAGAGCGGCAGCATCAGGATCAGCCTGGAGCTTGTTAGAAATGCACGTACTTAGACCCCAGCCAGGCCTACCAAATCAGAAACCCTGGGCGTGGGATGACCAGCCTTCGCCGTCATTCTGATGCTCACTAAAGTTTGAGAACCACTTTTAAGGTATGTGGGATGATGGGACAAGGAGCAATGAACCCTTCCTAGTGGATGGGGTAGGCTTTACGGACCTTCCAGCGGGAGCCTGAGAGGCAACAGAGGGACAGAGGCCTATTCCAGGCAAGGTAAGGAGCAATGCGGGCAGTGTCCCTGCCATGTAAAGGATGTGTGGTATTCTGAGATCCAGGAGCAATGATAGTACTTGATAGTAGTTCAAGTACAGGTATGAGGTGGGAAATTAAAATGGCACCAGAACTTGGAGGACATTGAAGCCAAGAAAGTTGAGACTTTCCTGTAAACAATAGGGAGTTGCTGATGACTTTTAAGCTGGGAATTGGCATGCTTATGTTTGAGTTTAAGAAGCATCATTTGGGGAGTGGGTTAAAGGAAGAGACAAGAGGCATGTAACCCTATGAATCAAACAGTAAATCGTTAAAAAAAAAAAAAAAAAAGGAAGAAGGGAAAGAGAAAGTGTAAAAAAAACAACCATGAGTCTAACGAGCTAATTGATAGTATCTTACCCTTGAATTGAGACTTAGTTTCTGTTCAGGCTGCTAAACTGAAATACCATAGACTGGGTAGATTAAAAACAACAGAAATTGGCTGGGCGTGGTGGCTCATGCCTGTAATCCCAGAAGCTTGTGGGGCCGAGGGGGGCGCGGATCATCTGAGGTCAGGAGTTCAAGGCCAGCCTGGCTAACATGGTGAAACCCCGTGGCCACTAAAAGTACAAAAAAATTAGCTGGGCGTGGTGGTGGGCGCCTGTAATCCCAGCTACTCAGGAGGCTGAGGCAGGAGAATTGCTTGAACCCGGGAGGAGGAGGTTGCAGTGAGCCAAGATCACGCTATTGCATTCCAGCCTGGGTGACAAGACAGAGACTCAGTCTCAAAAACAAAACAAAACAAAACAAAAAGAAAACAACCCAGAAATGTATTCCTTCAGTTCTGGAGGCTGAGAAGTTTAAGATCAAGGCATCAGTGGAGTCAGTGTCTGGTGTGGGCCTGTTTCCTGACACATAGATGTTGCCTCTTCCTGAGTCTTCACTTGGTGGAAGAGGTGAACAGGCTCCCTCCCTTGGGTCTCTTTTATGAGAGCACTAATCAATCCCATGACCTAATCACCTCCCAAAGGCCCCACTTCCTAAGACCTTGGGGGTTAGGATTTCTTTTTTTTTTAATTTTATTATTATTATACTTTTAAGTTTTAGGGTACATGTGCACAACGTGCAGGTTTGTTACATATGTATACATGTGCCATGTTGGTGTGCTGCACCCATTAACTTGTCATTTACATTAGGTATATCTCCTAATGCTATCCCTCCCTGCTCCCCCCACCCCACAACAGTCCCCGGTGTGTGATGTTCCCCTTCCTGTGTCCATGTGTTCTCATTGTTCAATTCCCACCTATGAGTGAGAACATGCGGTGTTTGGTTTTTTGTCCTTGAGATAGTTTGCTGAGAATGATGATTTCCAGCTTCATCCATGTCCCTACAAAGGACATGAACTCATCATTTTTTATGGCTGCATAGTATTCCATGGTGTATATGTGCCACATTTTCTTAATCCAGTCTGTCATTGTTGGACATTTGGGTTAGTTCCAAGTCTTTGCTATTGTGAATAGTGCCGCAATGAACATACGTGTGCATGTGTCTTTATAGCAGCATGATTTATAATCCTTTGGGTATATACCCAGTAATGGGATGGCTGGGTCAAATGGTATTTCTAGTTCTAGATTCCTGAGGAATCGCCACACCGACTTCCACAGTGGTTGAACTAGTTTACACTCCCACCAACAGTGTAAAAGCATTCCTATTTCTCCACATCCTCTCCAGCACCTGTTGTTTCCTGACTTTTTAATGATCGCTATTCTAACTGGTGTGAGATGGTATCTCACTGTGGTTTTGATTTGCATTTCTCTGATGGCTAGTGATGATGAGCATTTTTTCATGTGTGTTCTGGCTGCATAAATGTCTTCTTTTGAGAAGTGTCTGTTCATATCCTTCGCCCACATTTTGATGGGGTTGTTTGTTTTTTTCTTGTAAATTTGTTTGAGTTCATTGTAGATTCTGGATATTAGCCCTTTGTCAGATGAGTAGATTGCAAAAATTTTCTCCCATTCTGTATGTTGCCTGTTCACTCAGATGGTGGTTTCTTTTGCTGTGCAGAAGCTCTTTAGTTTAATTAAATCCCATTTGTCAATTTTGGCTTTTGTTGCCATTGCTTTTGGTGTTTTAGACATGAAGTCCTTGCCCATGCCTATGTCCTGAATGGTATTGCCTAGGTTTTCTTCTAGGGTTTTTATGGTTTTAGGTCTAACATGTAAGTCTTTAATCCATCTTGAATTAATTTTTGTATAAGATGTAAGGAAGGGATCCAGTTTCAGGATTTCAGCATAGGAGATATGAGGGAGACAAACATTCAGACCATGGTAGTTTCCAAGGGACAGACTGGTATTTTTGAGGAGATGTATAAATGAGTACATGCCTAGACCCACAGGGCTGTGTCTATACAGAATTAAAGACCTGGCTGTAAATGAAAAACAATGTTATTTTAATGGCCTTCCTGGAGTCTTGTAGAAATCTTAAAATTCAATGTACAAAAAAAATCACCTGAGGCTCTTGTTAAAATGAAATAGGTATGAGGTGGTACCGAAGAATTTTCATTTCTAAGCTCCAAGGTAAAGCCATGTTACTGGTCTGAGGGCCATGCTTTGATTAGCAAGACTGAGGACATATCTTATTATAGTCCAGAGATTGTATAGTATATGTATTTTTTTCCTTCTAGAGCAAACTCATTAGTGTATAATGATCCATCTGTTGGGTACCTTTATCTCTTCACTGTTTCTTCTTACGTCTGCGGAAACTGAAGTAGCATATGCTATATAAATACATGTCTTTAAGAGAAGACAGAGTCCAACAGACCAAGGTTTAAATCTCAGTTCTGGCAGTTAGTGGCTGGGTGGTGGTGGATAAATCATGCATATTCCCTGAGTCCCCTGCCTTTATTGGTAAAATGGGGATAATAACACTTATTCTAATAATTAAACATGAAGTGGGATAATGTAAGTCATGTATGCACATGGCATATAGCCGATATTCAGGTAATGTGAACTGTATGTTTACATATGCATTTGTGCAGCCCTAACTGCCTTCTCCATGGCACAGACCAGACTTCTGGCCAATTCTCTGCCTTGGGCAGTATGGATTAGAGAGAAAAAAGGTCAGAAAGACTTGTTTACTCTGTGTCACACAGGCCCCCAGGGAAGGGCACTCAGCATGAGAGAATACATTTTTCCAAAGCCCTAATGCTACAAGATAAGCATTCTGCTTGGTTGGCCAAAATGTACTGAAGAGATAAGGGAAACAGACAACAGGCCCCCAAAGCAAGATTCTTTTAGTCAACTAACCGTTATGTAATTCAGGGCAGCTTGAAGACTGGATGTACTTTCTGCAGCAGAGAAGCCAGTGACTGCCTCTCCATCAATTTCCGTCCAGCTCTCCCATTGCGGAGCATGTGGACAAAATGGGAACGGAAAAAAAATAAAACCTTGTAATCTTTTCCAAGGAGGCAGCACGGTGCAGTGCTGTCAGACAAATGTGGCTTTGGATTTCAGATCTAATGCTAGCTGGGCAAACGTGGGCGAGCTACTTAATTTCTCTAAGCCTCGTTTCATCATCTGGGAAGTGGAGATAAGACCAGCTCACTCCCAGAGTGGTTGGGAAATGAGATTGCACACATAAAGCAGTGTCAGGTGTGTGCACACACACACACACACACACACACACAAAATGCACCCAGTGAAGACTTTTTGTGTTGAACAGGTCATGTTACAAGGCTGACTATAAACTCTTTGAGGGCAGCAATAGTCCTATTCATTATTTACAGCCCATTGCCTTAAACACAGTAGGTTTCCAGTAAATGCCTTTGATCTAATTGATGCATCTATATACCTGTAATTTAAAATAATCTAGGGTTTGGAAAGGCTGTGATTTTTTACTGTCTCTAGATCAGAGTGAATTTTCTTAACCACAAAGATAAGCCTAGCAGCCTTGGCACACAGGCCCAAATAGCTCCCTCCCCAGGGCCTACAACAGGGATGCTTAATAGTTTCCATGTTTAACGTTTCATCCCTGGTTGATTGGCAGTCACTGCCTGGAGTCCTGAAGTGGGGAAGGCTTCCAGACTTCCCTAGATAGCCTAGAAGATGGCTAGGGTCAATGGTGGGAAAGATGCTGGATTCAATTTGTGATGATAGGGATAGGTGTGACAGGGGAAATTTAAGAGCTAGAATTTGACTCCCTGGACTGTATGATAAAATCTACAAATTTTTATAATTTAAAAACAAACTTCTGAGTCACTTATGAATTAAAGATGAATTAATAAGGAAAAATTTTTAAATGATTGGAACCAAGTGTTGATAAAATTGCTATTTAAGAAAATGTGGGATGGCATTAAATTGCTTTTTAGGAGGAATTTTATAGCCTTCAATGATGATATTGGAAAATAAGTAAATGAGATGAGAAAAAATGAACTAAGTGTTCAACTTAAGAAGCTGGAAAAAGCACAAGCAAATAAACTCAAAGTGATTAGAGTGGAATTATAAAAATAAATGCAAATATAAAATAAAATGAGAAAACAAAGAGAAGTATAAAAAACTTGAAGTTGGGTTTTTTTTTTTGGTTTAGCTTTTGAGACAGAGTCTCACCCTGTCACTTAATCTGAGTACAGCAGTGCGATCACTGCTCACTGCAGCCTGGACTTCCCAGGCTCAAGCAATCCTCCTACCTCAGCCTCCTGAGCAGCTGGGACTACAGGCACATGCCATCACACCCAGCTATATTTTTTGGTATTTTCTGTAGAGATGGGGTTTCGCCATGTTGCCCAGGCTGGCCTCGAACTCCTGGGCTAAAGCCATCCAAACCTGCCTTGGCCTCCCAAAGTGCTGGATTACAGGGGTGAGCCACCACATCCGGCCTGAAGTTGTTTTTTTAAAACTCTAAAAAGTTAAGAAACTTCTAGCAATATTGAAAAACCTCAAATATGACAAAATACTCAAATTTTAAAAAATATCAAAAGTAGGAAAATAGACATGCAAATTCAGCAGAGATTTTAGAAACAGTAAAAGACCATGTGAATACTTTTATATCAATATATTTAGAAGCAGGCATAATAGACAAATAATAGAAAAATATAGATAATTAAAACTGACTCAAGAAAAAGTTAAAAACTTGAGTGGTACAAGAGTTATCATGGGAATTAATTGTAGAATTCATTTTTTCTCATACATAAAACATCATGCTTACTTAATAGTGATGGTACAGATAATTTCACTCTTCACACAAATTCGGAGAAAAGCAGACGAAACACTCCTCTTAAATTGTTACAAACTTGATATTTAAACCAGAGAAGGACTATGTTAAAAAGCAAAATACGAACCAATCTTATTCAAGAATGTAGACGAAAAATTCCTAAACCAAATATGAGAAAACAAACTGAATCCAACAATAGATAAGAGTATACTATAACTAGGTTGACTTTATTTCAAAAAAGCAAGATTGACTTAACAGTAGAAAAATCTATTTATCTAAATTACAAGATTACCACATTAAAAGGGGAAAAGTTTGTCTGATAATCGTATTAGTACACAGGAGAAGGATTTGACAAAGCTAAGCCAAAGTTTACACTTATGCCTAGTGTTTCATTATTGAAACGCTAAGCACGTGGGAGCTATTTATATCCTACTGCTCAAGGTCATCACTAAGGTCAGATTGCAAAAATTCAAAAAAATTGCAACCTCAGGCATAAGTGGGTTAAAAACGAAACAACAATTTTATAGTGGAAATAAAGGGTAACTTCCTTTGCCTGATGAAGTTTAGCAAAACAACAACAAAATGTCCTACTCGAAGGTAAAATGTTAAAAGCATGCCTTTTTAATTTGAAATAAAACAAGGAAGACTACCATCTCTACCAGTGAGCAGTCTTTATGCTGCAGGTCTAAACCAGTACACAAGGCAAGGAAAAGAAATGAGAGTTGTAAGGAATAGAAAGGAAGAAGCTTTAATTATGCATAGATTATATAAACACTCACTTATAAAACTTAAAAAATTATGTACAAATTATTAATGTATGTATTGTGAAACAATTCACTAATTAGTGTTGGGACAATTTCTTATTCATATGAGGAAAATGAAATCAAATGCCTTCCTTATCTAAAAATTTATTTTGGATAGATAAAATATTTAAATGTGGAAAGTATAAACCAGTGAGAATGAATTTAGAAATTTATAGTAGGGAAATATTTCATAAATAAAAATGCAGGCAATAAAGAATATCAATCCATCTAGCCATATTAAATTGAGAAGCCATGAGTGGAGAAAATCCACAAACAGGGAAATTTATTTTAAACCTAAACTGTTTTGGTGTGCAGAACATATGATGAACTCCTAGGCGTCAATTAGAAAGCACTCCCACCTCTACCACCCCTCCAACATGTAACTTAATAGAACAAAAGACCAAAAAACCTGAACAGGCAATTCAGAGATGAGAAAATACAAATGGGCTAAAAGCGTAGAAAAAGATCAACTTATAAGTAACTAGGGAAATCCAAACTAAAATCACAATGAGATACCACTCAATACCAAGCACAGTTGCAAAATTTTTAAAAACCAGCTACTATTAAGTATTGAAGGGAAGGTTGAACAACAATACAAAAACTGATACTCCTAGTAAGAGTATAAATTGATACGAGGCCAGGCATGGTGGCTCACGCCTGTAATCCCAGCACTTTGGGAGGCCTAGGCAGGCAGATCGCTTGAGGTCAGGAGTACGAGACCACCCTGGCCGACATTGTAAAACCCTGTCTCTACTAAAAATACAAATATTAGCCAGGTATGGTGGTGCGTGCCTGCAGTCCCAGCTACTTGGGAGGCTGAGGCAGAAGAATGGCTAGAACCCGGGAGGCAGAGGTTGCAGTGAGCAGAGATCGCGCCATTGCACTCCAGTCTGGGCGACAGAGTAAGATTCCGTCTCAAAAAAAAAAAAAAGATACAAATACTTTGGGGAAATTTTTGACATTATCTGATAAGCCTTAATATAGGCATATTGCCTGAGCCAGCAATTCCATTTTGCTGTTTATATCCCAAATTAAATGTGCATTCCCACATGGCTCACAACAGCAAAATACTGCAAACAACCCAAATGTCCACCAGCAAGAGAATGGATAAAAAGTTATAAAACACTTTGTAGCTATGGAAATGAACCATGGATATATAGAGCTACATTTATGAATCTCACAATCAAAATATTGATCAAAAGGAAACTGACACAGCCATTCATTCAGACATTAGGATTCCAACTATATCAAGGTCAAAACTGGCAAGTACAAATCCATATACAAAATATAAAGAGATGTAAATGAATGATTAACACAAAATTTGGGATTTGAGTACCCCCTGGGTATTAGGAAGGGAGGAGGGTGGGGTTGGAGAGAGGCAAGTTTAGATTGTTGATATACTGGCAATGTTCAGTGTTTAAACTGGGAGGTGGGGCACAAATACTACTATTGAAACAACACATATTATATCCTGAAACATACGTATGTGATATGCCTCATAATTGTAAAGATTAAAATGAGTGAGTGTAGAGATACTACATGCAGTCACTTTCCTTGCTTTCTTCCGCAATATCCCATTGGATACACCAGCCACCTATTTTGATTCCAGTTCAACATAATTGGTTATTGTTTATGTCTCAAAAAAAAAAAGAGACAATTTTCTTGTTCCCTCCTTACATTTCTTTCTTTTATACCTAGGCCAGACCTAGAAATGTATTTTCCGTACAAATATCATTGCTATGCAAATAGAAATGTAACCTCACGTTCTCCCAGCAGGGTTATTTACAGGAGTTCCCTTCTTCCCTACTCAGTAATATGATTGGGAATAAACCAAAAGAGTTAACTTCCAGGGTGATTTGAAGTAGAAATATACAATTTTGGAAAGTAAAAAAAAAAAACTCACATTTTTTTTTGTGGAGGCTGACATGTTTGAGCCAGAGAAATCTGGAGTTCAATCCACCAGAGCTCCAGGTGTGTCTGATTCCCAAGCCCAAGCTCTTGACCACCATCCCATAATTACTAAGTACTTACCTTTTTGAGTCTTAGTTTCTTCATGTGTAAAATGGTGCTTCATCTTCCTGAGTCAGTTTCCTCATCATTATCCCTGTATCACAGCGTTGTTGCGAGAATAAATGAGAAAATATGTAGATGTCAAATAGTATGGCAATTACCCAGAAAAGTAAAAATATAATTACCATATGATCCAGCAACCCCACTTCTTGGTATGTATCCAAAAGAATTGGGTGCAGGGACTTGAAGAGATGTTTCTACAGCCGTGTTCACAGCAGCATTATGCACAATAGCCAAAAGGTGGAAGCAATTGAGGTGTCCACCAATGGATGAATGACCATCTTGTATGGCCTATGCATACAAAGAGAATAGTATTCAGCCTTAAAAAGGAAGAATATTCTGGCACATGCTACAACTTGAATGAACTTTAAGGACACTATGCTAAGTGAAATAAGCCAGTCACAAAAAGACAACTACTGAATGATTCCATGTATGAGGTACCTAAAGTCATCCAAATTCATAGAGACAGAAAGTGGAATGATGGTTGTCAGAAGCTGGGAAGAGGGAAAATGAGGAGTTAGTGTTTAATGGATGCAGTTTCAGTTTTGTGAGATGAAAAAAGTTCTGGAGATTGGTTTGCACAATGATGTGAATTCACTCAACAGTACAGAACTGTACACTTAAAAATGATTAATATAGTAAATTTTATGTTGTGGGTATTTGACCATGATTAAAAAATATATATGTACGTGTCTCAATGCTCAACACATAGTAAGAATTCATTACAATCTATAATTCTGTTCTGGTTGTCGTTGTCAGCCTACTCCTTTATCGGGTTAGAGCTGGAATTCACTCTATCATGAAAGGCATATGGCCATTTTTACTTTAGACGTGCCATGAGCAGATGACCTAACTCCTCCACTGTGGTCATGATGCAAACAGGGGAAATTATGTAACACAAGGCTAAAATGTTTCTTCCAAGAGCCCGCGGCTGCTGCTCATTGCAGGCTGAGTCTTGGATCATTGTTCATATTTCTTCCAAAATCAGTTTTAGGGCTTGCCACACTCCAGCTGTTACGCTGGTGCTGGCATCTCCATTCATAATTGACAAGGCAGAAAGTGAATTAAAAATTAACTCAAAATGCTTTGAAGGGAAATGGAGCTGATGTTCTGGGCTGACTGTTACCATTGCCTTGCATGTTCAGTGCCCCTGTCTAGTTCTGGCTCAATTGTCCAGCTCACAAACCTCTCAGAGATCTTGCCTACTTGACTACCTTTTTTTTTTTTTTTTTTTCATGCTTGGAGGAGGATGGAGACAGAATTCCCACTAAACAACCTATCTGATTACACTTAGGGGTTGCTTATCTTCAGAATGCCTTACGAAATGGCTTAGAAGCCAAGCATGACTCCCTAATATACACCGAAATGTCCAAACAGTCATATTTTCCCCCAAATAGGTTATTCCCTCAATGTGATGGTGTGTGCAAAATGATGTCATATGCTTCTGAAAGTAGAAGATCCCCTGATCCTTTCTTTCATCCCTCCTTCTTCCTTGCTCCCATCCAAGGGAGGAGGGTTAATAGGATTGCCTAGAGCTACAGCAGCTTCACTAGAGTGTAAAAACGTCAGGCAAAGTCTCTCTTTCACTCAGCTGGAGGGCAAGTTGCCTAGTCCTGCCATCTTAGTTTCCCAAGAGAAACAAGAGAGAGTCACACACACACACACATACACTCTCTCTCTCTCTCTCGGCATTCATGACTAAGCATCATGGCCATTGCCATGTTCCTATACCAAGTGTTTTATGAGATAATGTCAACACTATAAAATCTAGATAGCTTAGGGAGAAGTACAATTCCCTGCTTAGACCTTGAAGCTAGGCTTATATAACCCAATCAGCTTTTCCAGGAGTCCAAACAATGATAAACTGATGCTTTGATTTTCCTTTGCTAATGGTCTTATGAGAATCACTACACCTGCAACCCTGTGGGAGGTGAAGAGATGGACCAGGAAGTATCCAGATGCACTTGAATTCATTATCATCACCCTCAATCTGAACTCCTAATAGTGGATACAGACTATTCCAAATTATATCAAGAAAAAACGCTCTATGTTCTGTTGGTAATTTAGTTCAAAGATGAAGGCGGTGTGCTACAGTAAAAAGGGCAGTGTTCAACCCAGACAGCCCTGAGTTCAAGTTTGGGCTCTTCTTCTACGTGTGAGACCACACAGAAATCAATTCACCTCCATGGACTCAGTTTTAGTATGTTGTAAGTGGGAAAATGAGAGAACTTAGCTCAAAACGTTCTAGGAATATTAAGTGAAATACAGCATGGAAACAGTGGAGCCCTCCGTAACTGGCTGCTATTAATGTCACCATGAGGACTGAGACCCAAAGTGAGAGACTGAATTGGTGCTCTGGACAAGGGTATGCCTCGGCTTGCGGGATGAACAGTTAGGATGAGTGTCTGTGTTTCCAAGATGAGCTGTAAGCAGGGGCCTGCCTACTGACTAACTTCCTGGGTGCTTGTTTTACCCTTCCAAGAAGAGCTGGTTTATAAACTCTATGCTTGCATTGATCATGGATTCCTCCGAACCATTTAACCTTTAGTTGTCCAAAAACTAATAACTTTGGAGAAAGGAAGGCAGTTGAACTCATTCTTCTCAAACTTTTACATTATTCCTGGCACCATCTGTCTTCTTCTAGCAAAATGCTGCTTTTGGATGTGTCTGTGTGACTGGAGGGAGAAATGGGGATTTTGAGAATATTTGCTTTATTAAAATGAAGCATCTGGTTAAAGCAAAAATAAACATAGGCTCCAATTCTGGAAGAGGATATTTTTCCTTGAAAATTTTTTCTTTAATTAATTTTATTATTATAAATGTCCACTATAGGAAAATAAGATTAAAAATTATAAAATAAAACAAATACATTAAAAAATTAAGAAGGAGGAGGAAAAAATTAAAACACATATATTTCTACCACTCAACCATTATTCATATTTTGGCATACTCTTTCCAGATATTTTTGCTGTCTTTCTCTCTATGTACCCATCCTTTGAGAAAAATATAGGGATGCTTCTATGTAAGCCTATTTTGTATTTTTCAATTTTTTACTTAAAATGAACATTTTCCTACAAAAATAAATATAGATCCATATCATAATCATTCACAATGGCTGCAAAACAGCCCATTTTGTGGATGTACCATAATTTATTTAACTGGTCTGTTATTGTTACACATTGTAATGGACGCTTGTTGGTTGTTTACTCAGAATTCACATAAGTATTTTTCTAACAGTTGTCTAATTTTTATTCAGAAGACCATGGCTTCTCCATGTAGCACAGGGACTGTGGGGAGATCTTGCTGCACTCCCTGTTGCAGGGGCAGCACCAAACATCACATTTCACCCCCCGCGCACATTCATTCCACTCCCATTGTGGTTGTGCCGTCACCTCAGTTGGTCCAGTCAATTAGGCTTATCTCGCTGTGACTCTTCCTTGGAATGACAGAACAGATGTTTCCCTTCTCCCTCTCATGGATGAAAGAACAGGTAGCCCTAGGAGATGTTGGCAGCTGTCTTGCAATAACAAAGGGAAGCAGGCTTAAAATGTCCTGTACTGTTGGATTCCCGTGGCTGAAAACCATTGTTTCATCTGTTTTGTCCAGTTTTTTTTTTCACTTGTTTCAACTAGGAGCTTAAATCTGCTCTCCATTGTTCCATTTTGGTTGGAGGTGGAAATATGAAGCATCTAAATATGAAATAGAGGACAAAATTCTAATTGCTACTCCACAGGTCACAGGTCCTCTCATGTGCCTGAGATGGGGGAGGGACAAGGCACTGCAACCGTCTCTGCAAGGCCACCTAGAATGGGTGGTGGGTTAGTTCATCAAAGGAAGGGACTGCAGCAAGCAGCTGTGCCTGTTTTGCCATCTTCCTGGGCTGTCATGATGATTAATTGAGAATCTCTATGAATGACGACTGGCTTGGCATGGCTAGGTAATAAACGAATGTTTGTGATTATTATTGAAAAAGATAAGCAGATTGGAAAAAAATATTGTGGTTGAACCTTGCAGAAATGTGTTAGAAAGTGGCTTTGAGACCATCCAGCCGGGTGACGGGATAATAAATCTGATTATATTGGTTGTTTGGGAGGTGTCACTCATTGGCTTGGGGAAATCATATGCCTTGGAAACTGGAAGATTCTGTTTTTGAGGGAAATATCTACCAAGGAAGATGCTCAGTGCATTCCTTCTCAGAGATCTGAAAGCAACATATAAGGGGAAGTTGAAAATACGGTAGATTTTCAGCCTAGAGAAGAGAAGACTAAATGGGGGAGACAAGACAGCAATTTGGCGTGTCTGTGGGGCCTTGGTGAAGAAAAAGGATTCTAGTTAGTTGCCTTACCCAAGATTATACAGTTACTAAGTGGCAGATCTGGGACTAGAACCTCAGTGTATCTGATTCCTAGCTTGGTGCTGAGTGACCTTGGGAGCAAGTAGAATTATTCAACAACGAAATAGGGGACTTCAAGAGATGGTGGGTTCTTTGTTCCTGGAAGTATTCAAGCAGCAGCTAAAGGACCATTGTATTAGTCTGTTCTCACATTGCTATAAATACCTGAGACTGAGTAATTTATTAAGAAAAGAGGTTTAATTGGCTCATGTTTCTGCAAGCTATTCCAGAAGCATAATGCTGGCATCTGCTTGGCTTCTGGGGAGGCCTCAGGAAACTTACAGTCATGGCAGAAGGTGAAGTAGGGGCAGGCAAGTCACAAGACCAGAGCAGGAGCAAGAAAGAGAGGGGAAAGGTGCTACACACTTTTAAACAACCAGATCTTGCAAGAATTCCTTATCATAAGAACAGCACCAAGGGGGATGGTGCTAAATTCATGAGACATCTGCTCCCATGATCCAATCACCTGCCACCAGGCCCCACCTAAAACTTGAGGATTACAATTAAACATGAGATTTGGGTGGGGACACAGATCCAAACCATATCAACCATACACTATGAGTGTTGTAGAGAGGATTCCTGCAGTGGGCAGGAAGCTGGATGACCTGTCCTGAGGTCGTTTCTAACTCCAAGGGTCTAAAGCTTTCTCCAAGGTTGAGTTTTCTACAGGACTCCTGGTTCTGCCTATAGCATAATATGTGACGTGCTCTTAATTTTGAAGATACTAGAAGAAATATATCCAGCAGGAGCATACCAATTGTGCAATAAAATGAATTCATACATATTTTTATTGAATTTAGCTTCTCTGACTTCCAAAATACATTTCCTCCAGAATTTAATGGGGAATTAAAGTTACTAATTTCAGAAAAAGTCTAGGCAGATGCCAAAGTGATTCCATCACATCTTAAATAAAGACTGCGGAAGAAAGAGTTACTTTATTCTCTAGATACGGGAATAATTTTGAGGGTTTTTTGTTGTGAATGTTTTCTAGCCTTATTTGAGATTCTGTAAACAATCCCTGGATTCATACAGGAAGCATGCAATTTATGGAGTCATTCCTTTCCATGGGGGGTGTGGTAGGAAGACAATACATTTGTAAAGATGTTAGTTTTGAGATTATATAGACCTAGTCACGTCTCAGTTCTGCCATTTCCTGGCTGGGTAACCTTAAACAAAGCAGTGTCCTCTTTGAGCTTTATTTTTTCTCTTTTACTTGGAGAGAATCCCTATGTCACAAGATATTATTATATTAAATGAGCTGACATATTAAAGTTCCTGCAACACAGTAGATTCCCTTTCTGAATGGCCCACCTGTTCCATCACTGCATTATGTGTAAACATTGAAAGCCCTTTAAGTGCAGGTGCAATGACTGGTTCATCTTTGTAACTGCAGTACTTGGTACCACGCCTGACCCAGAGTGAGAACAGAGTGCCCTGTAGAGTGAGAATCCAGAAGACAGAAGCCAAGCTTTAAAAAGCAGACCCAGGGTAACATTGGGAAGAGACCTAGTAGAGCCCTTTTATCTGTACATAAATAAAAATAACACAAGATACAGGCTACATAAAATAGAGCATATCAAAGACATGCCACAAATGTGAATTTGTTTACAATAAGCACTAGTTACAGTGAGCACTAGAATTCATTTCTAATTACCATTCTTTGCTCTCAAGCATGTTTTTAGTAACCATGATCCTTGAGGTTTCAATGAAAGACTTATAAATAAATTTTCACTTGTCAATAATTATTCCACATTCTGACTACAATGGAATGAAACTAGAAATCAGTAGCAGAAGGAAAACTAGAAAATTCACAAACAGGTGGAAGTTAAACAATACACTCTTAAACAACCAATGAGTCAAAGAAGAAATAACAAAAAAATTATTATATATCTTGAGACAAATGAAAATGAGGACACAACATGGCCAAAACTTACGGGATGGAGCAAAGGCAATACTAAGAGGAAAGCTTTTTATGATAAACACCTTCATTAAAAAGAAGGATCTCAAAGCAACAGCCTAACTTTATGCCTCAAAGAACTAAAAAAAGGACAACTAAACCCAAAATTAGCAGAAGGGAGGAAATAATGAAGATCAGAGAAGAAATAAATGAAATAGAGAATAGAAAAACAATATAAAAAATCAGTGAAACTAAGAGTTGGTTTGAAACAATTTTTTAAAGATGGAGTCTCACTCTGTTGACCAGTGTGGAATGTAGTGGCACTATCATAGCTCATAGCAGCCTCGAACTCCTGGGCTCAAGTGATCCTCCCACCTCAGCCTTCCAAGTAGCAGGAACTGCAGGCACACACCACCATGTCTAGCTAATTTTTAAAAGTTTTTGTAGAGATGGAGTCTCACTTTGCTGTCCAGGCTGTTCTCAAACTTCTGGCTTCAAGCGATCCTCCCGCTTTGGCCTCCCAAAGTACTGAGATAATGGGCATGAGCCTGACTCATTTTTTTGTTTGTTTGTTTGTTTGTTGTTGTATTTTTTAAGAGCAACAAAATTGACAAACTCTTAGCTAGAATAAGAAAAAAAAGAGAAAACTCAATTAAAGAGAATCGGTGTTCTGTGAAAGGGCCATATATGCAAAGTGATCCCCAAATGCTACAAGAACCAAGAAACAAAAGAATAAGACAGACAAATCCAGTTTGTCAGTAATGGGTGTTTTATTGGAGAAACTTACAGACAGAAGTGTGGTCCTGGGTGGCTGCAAGACAGGTAGATCTCTGCACTGTTATTCCCCAGACCTAGGACTTAAATGCCATGGGGAAAGGGGATACATGCTCCAGGGAGATAATTAAGGGCAACCCTTCAGAACAGGCATGTATGGTACATGCATTATGACCTATAATTTGTGCTATAACATCAAGGTTCACATGTTTGTATGCTAGGGACAGTAAATAAAGTAGGACTTAGGAGGCGGTCACAGGACTGGGGCTAATCAGAAATCAACATGGTGGATTAGCATTAAAGATAGAATCACTGTTGTCTCCACAATCAGAAATGAAAAAGAAGACATTACAATTGATGCCACAGAAATACAAAGGATGATCAGAGACTACTATGAACCGTTATATGCCAATAAATTGGATAACCTAGAAAAAAATTGATGAATTCTTGAAACTTACAGCCTAACAAGACTGTATCATGAAGAACCATAAACTCTGAACAGAGAAATCAGTAATCAAAAGCTTCCCAACAAGAATAGCCTAGGACCAGACTTTACTGGAGAATTTAAAAAATAATTAATATCAATTCTTCTCAAACTTTTCCAAAAACTTGAAGGAAAGGGAACACTTCCAAACTCACTTTATGAAGCCAGCATTACTCTGCTACCAATGCCAGACAAAGATCTGTAAGAAAGAAAACTGCAAGAACTACAACAAAACAACAACAACAACAATAAACTGCAGCCCAGTATCCCTGATGAATATTGATGTAAAAATCCTCAACAAAACACTAGAAAACTAAGTTCAACAGCACATTAAAAGGATAATATGCCATGGCCAAGTGGGATTTATCCTGGGATATGAGGATGGTTCAGCATGTGAAAATCATATATAATACACTACATTAACAGAACAAAGGATAAAAATCACATGATCACATCAGTTGATGCAGAAAAAGCATTTGACAACATTTAAAGCACTTTTATGATAAAAACTCTCAACAAACTAGCAATAGAAGGAAATTAACTCAACATAATAAAGGCTATATATGAGAAGCCCACAGTGAACATCAGATTTAGTGGTGAAAAACTGGAAGCTTTTCTTTAAGATTAAGAACAAGGTGAGGATGTCCACTCTTGCCACTTTTATTCAAGAGAGTACTGGCTTCTAGCCAGAGCAATTAGGCAAGAAAAAGACGTAAAGTCATCAAAATTAGAAAGAAAAAATTGAAAACATTTTTGTTCACAGATGACATAATCTTATATGTGGAAAGCCCTAAAGATTACACACACAAAAAAACCGTTAAAATAAACAAAATCAGTGAAGTTGCAGGAGAAAAAAAACCCACAAAAATGTGTTGCATTTTCATATACTAGTAATGAACAATCTGAAAAGAAAATTAAGAAAATCCCATTTAAAAATAGCATTTAAAAAATAAAATACTTAAGAGTAAACTTAATCAAAGAGATGAAAGACTTTTACACTGAAAACTACAACACATTACTGAAATAAATTAAAGAAGACACAAATAGATAAAAAGACACCCTATGTTCATGAATTTTAATGGTCAATATTGTTAAAATGCCCACACTACTCAAAATGATCTACAGATTCAATGCAACTCCTATCAAAATTCCAATGGCATTTTTTTGAAGAAATAGAAGAACCAATCCTAAATTGTATACAGAATTTCAAAAGATTATGAATAGCTAAAACAATCCTGAGAAAGAACAAAGCTAGAGGCTTCACACTTCCTGATTTCAAAACATGTTACAAAGCTACAGTAATAAAAAGAGTATGGTACTGGTGTAAAGACAGACATATAAACCAGTAGACTTAAATAGAACTCAGAAATAAACTCTTATGTTTATGATCAAATGATCTTCAAAAACGGTGCCAATGTAGACCAACAAAATAGAATAGAGAGCCCAGAAATAAAGCTGCACACCTACAACTGATCTTTGACAAAGTCAGCAAAAACAAGCCATAGGGAAAGTACTCCCTATTCAACTAATAGTGCTGGGATAACTGGCTAGCCATATACAGAGGAATAAAACTGGACCCCTTTCTTACAGCATATACAAAAATCAACTCAAGATGGATTAAAGATTTAAATGTAAAACGTAAAACTATAAAAACCCTGGAAGATAATCTAGAAAATACCATTCTGGATACAAGCTCTGGCAAAGATTTCATGATGAAGATGCCAAAAGCAATTGCAACAAAAACGAAGATTGACAATGGGACCTAATTAAACTAAAGAGGTTTAAAGAAACTATCAACAGAGTAAAAAGACAACGTACAGAATGGGAGAAAATATCTGCAAACTATGCATCTGACAAAGGTCTAATATCCAGACTCTATAACAGACAGTGAGATTGAAACAGTGATAAAAAAAATTTCCAACAAAAAAAAATCCACGACCAGATGGATTCACAGCTGAATTTTATCAGGTATTCAAAGAAAAATTAGTACTGTTCTTACTGAAACTGTTCCAAAAGATAGAGAAAAAGGGAATCCTCCCTAAATCATTCTATGATGCCAGTATCACCCTAATACCAAAACCAGGAAAGGACATAACAAAAAAGAAAACTACAGACCAATATGCCCATTGAACATAGATGCAAAAATCCTCAACAAAATACTAGCTAACCAAATCCAACAGCACATCAACAAGATAATACACCATGATCAAGTGGGTTTCATACCAGGGATGCAGGGATGGTTTAACATGCACAAATCAATAAATGTGACACATCACACAAACAGAATTAAAAACAAAAATTACATGACTATTTTAATAGGTCCAAAAATGTATTTGACAAAATCCAGCATCCTTTTGTGATGAGAACCCTTAGCAAAATTGATATAGAAGGGACATACCTCAAGGTAATAAAAACCACTTATGACAAACTCACAGCCAACATTGTAATGAACAGGGAAAAGTTGAAATCATTCCTCTTGAGAACTGGAACAAGACAAGGATGTCTACTTTCATCACTTCTATTTAACATAGTACTGAAAGTCCTAACCAGAGCAATCATAGAAGATAAAGAAATAAAGGGCAATAAATTAGCAAAGAGAAAGTCAAACTCACTGTTCGCCAATTATATGGTTGTTTACATAGAAAACCTAAAGACTCATCCAAAAAGCTCCTAGATCTGATAAATGAATTCAGTAAAGTTTCATGATACAAAATCAATGTACACAAATCAGTAGCACTGCTATACACCACCAACAACCAAGCTGAGAATCAAATCAAGAACTCAATGCCTTTTTACAACAGCTGCAAAAAGTAAAATAAAATAAAATACTTAGCAATATACCTAATCAAGGAGGTTAAAGATCTCTGTAGGGAAAACTACAAAACACTGCTGAAAGAAATCATAGATGACACAAATAGAAACACATCCCATACTCATGGATGGGTAGAATCAATATTGTGAAAATAACCGTACTGCCAAAAGCAATCTACAAATTCAGGGCAATACCCATCAAAATACTATCATATTCTTCATAGAACTAGAAAAAAAAATTCTAAAATTCATATAGAACCAAAAAAGAGCCCACATAGCCAAAGCAAGACTAAGCAAAAAGAACAAGTCTGGGGCATCACATTACCTGACTTCAAACTGTACTATAAGGCTGTAGTTACCAAAACAGCATGATACTGGTGTAAAAATAGGCACATAGACCAACTGAATGGAATACAGAATCCAGAAATAAAGCCAAATACTTACAGCCAACTGATCTTTGACAAAGCAAACAAAAACGTAAAATGGGGAAAGGACACCTTATTCAACAAACGTTGCTGGGATAATTGGCAAGCCACATGTAGAAGAATGAATCCTCACCTCTCATCTTATACAAAAATCAACTTAAGATGAATCAAAGACTTAAATCTAAGCCACAAAACCATAAAAATTATAGACAATAACATTGGAAAAACTCTTCTAGACATTGGCTTAGGCAAGGAGTTCATGACTAATAACGCAAAGGCAAACGCAACAAAAACAAATAAATGAGACCTAATTAAACTAAAAAAGCTTCTGCACAGCAAAGGAAGTAACCAGCAGAGTAAACAGACAACCCACAGAGTGGGAGAAAATATTCGCAAACTATGCATTCAACAAAAGACTAATATCCAGAATACAAGGAACTCAAACAAATCAGCAACGAGAAAATAAAGAATCCCATCGAAAAATAAGCTAAGGACATGAATAGACAATTCTTAAAAGAAGATAAGACAAATGGCCAACAAACATATGAAAAAATGTTCAACATCACTAATTATCAGGGAACTGCAAATCAAAACCACAATGAGATACCACCTTACTCCTGCAAGAAGGCCATAATTTAAAAATAAAAAAATAACAGATGTTGGCATGGGTGTGGTGAAAAGGAACAGTTTTACAATGCTTGTGAGAATGTAGTAAGAATGTAAACTAGTACAACCACTATGAAAATCAGTATGAAGTTTCCTTAAAGACCTAAAAGTAGAACTACCATTTGATCCAGCAATCCCACTACTGGGTTATCTACCCAGAGGAACAGAAGTCATTATACAAAAAAGATACTTGTACACCCATGTTTATAGCAGCACAATTCACAATTGCAAAATCATGGAACCGACCCAAATGCACATCAATCAATGAGTAGATAAAGAAACTGTGATATCTATATATGATGGAATACCACTCAGCCATACAAAGGAATGAATTAACAGCTTTGCAGTGACCTGGATGAGATTGGAGACTATTATTCCAAGTGGAGTAACTCAGGAATGGAAAACCAAACATTGTATGTTCTCACTGACATGTGGAAGCTAAGCATTAAGAATGCAAAGGCATAAGAATGATACAATGGACTTTGGGGCACCAAAATCTCACTAATCACCACTAAAGAACTTACTCAGGTAACCAAATACAACCTGTACCCCAATAACTCATGGAAAAATAATAATAATAAAATTAAACATTAAACATTAAATTAAAAAATATTAGCAAGCAAAATACAAACAACCCCATTAAAAAGTGGGCAAATGACATGAACAACATGAACAGGCACTTTTCACAAGAAGAAATACACATGCCCAGCAAGCATATAAAGAATTCTCAATAACATTAATTATTAGAGAAATGCAAATCAAAACCACAATGAGATATCATCTCACATCAGTCAGAATTGCTATTACTAAAAAGTCAAAACATAACAAATACTGGGGAGGTTGTGGAGAAAAGGAATCACTTATACACTGCTGGTGGGAATGTAAATTAGTTCAGCCATTGCGGAAAGCAGTTTGGCAATTTCTCAAATAACTTAGAACTATCATTCAACCCAGCAATCCCACAATTGAGTATATACCCAAAGGAATATAAATAATTCTACCATAAAGACACACACATGAGTATGTTCATCAAAACACTATTCACAATAGCAAAGACATAGAGTCAATCTAAATGCCTATCAATGGAAGACTGATAAAGAAAATGTGGTACATATACACTATGGAATACTATGCAGCCATAAAAAATAACAAGATCATTTCCTTTGCAGCAACATGGATGGAGCTGGAGGCCATTAGGCAAACTAATGCAGGAACAGAAAACCAAATACCGTATGGTCTCACTTATAAGTGGGAACTAAACATTGAGTACACATGAACACAAAGAAGAAAACAACAGACACCAGGGCCTAATTGAGGGTAGAAGATGAGGAGGAGGGTCAGAATTTAAAAAATACCTATTGGGTACTGTGTTTAATACCTGGGTGACAAAATAATCTGTGCACCAAACCCCCATGACACATAATTTACCTGCATAACAAACCTGCACATGTACCCCTGAACCTAAAATAAAAGTTGGAAAAAAAAGAAGGGTGCCAAGACTACACAATAGGGGAAGGGATCATTTCTTCAACAAATGGTATTGGGTGTTGGGAAAACTGGACATCCACATTCAATGAAAAAAATTTGGACACTTATTCCACACCATATACAAAAATTAACTCAAAATGGGTTAAAGACCTAAACATAAGACAAACATAAAACCTGAAACTATAATATTCTTAGAAAAAACACAGGGGAAACGCTTCATGACATTGGGTTTGAAAAAATATTTTTGGATATTATATCAAAAGCACAGGCAATGAAAGCAAAAATAAACATATGGGATGACATCAAACCTAAAAGCCTCTTTGCAGGAAAAAAAACAAGACTGAAAAGGCAAACTACATATGGGAGAAAATATTTGCAAACCATTTATCTGATAAGGGGTTAATATTCAGAATATGTAAAGAACTCCTACAACTAAACAACAACAACAAAAAAACAGCCTGATTTAGAAATGGGTGAAAAACTTGAATAGATGTTTCTCCAAAGGAGATATACAAATGGCCAACAAGCACATGAAGAGATGATTAGTATCACTAATCATTAGAGAAATGCAAATCAAAACCACAATGAGATATGACTTCACATGTATTAGAATGGTCTCTATCAAAAAAACAACAACAGAAAATAGCAAGTGTTGGTGAGACTGTGGAAAAAATTGGAAACTTTGGGCATTGTAGATGGGATTGTAAAATGGTGCAGCCTCTATGGAAAAAAGTACAAAAATTTGTCAAAAAATTTAAAATAGAACTACCATATGATTCAGCAATCCCACTTCTGGGTATGTGTCTTTCTTATTTCATTTTCTACTGCTAAAACCAAATACCTGAAACTAGGTAGTTTATAAAGAAAATAATTGTCTTTCTCACAGTTCTGAAGGATGAAAGTCCAAGAGCATGGTGTTGGTGTCTGACAAGGGTCTTCTTGCTACATCGTCCCGTGGCAAAAAGTGAAAGGGTAAGCAAATATGGAAAGAGGATGAGGGGTGAGCTGCATCTTTTTATCAGGAACCCACTCCCACAATAACAGCATTAATCCATTTTAAGGGTGGAACTCTCATGACCTAATCACCTCTTAAAGGTTTCACTTTTTAATACTGTTACAATGGCAATTAAATTTCAACATGAGTGTTAGGACATGCAAACCATAGTGGTATCCAAAAGGATTAAAAACTGGATTTTGAAGAGATTTTTGCACACCAATGTTTATAGCAGCATCATTCACAATAGCCAAGAAGTGGAAGCAACCTAAAATGTGCCTCAATGGATAAATAGATAAAGAGGATGTGGCATAACAATGGAATACTATTCAGCATTAAAAAAAAGAAGGAAATCTTGTCACATGTTATGATAAACCTTGAGGGCATTATGTCCCGTGAAATGAGCCAGTCACGAAAGGACAAATACAGCACTCTTTCATTTATGTGAGGAGTCTAAAGTAGTGAGACTCATAGGAATGGAAAGTAGAATGGTGGTTGCCAGGGGCTGGGGGAGGGAGAGTTGCTTAATGGGTCTAAGGTAGAATAGCGGACTCTGGGGCTCTGTTGCAAACAACGTGCACGTGGTTGACAATATTCTACTCTTCACTTGGAAATTGTTAGAAGGGTAAATTCTGTGTTATGTGTTTTTATGGCACAATAAAAAATGAAAAATAAATTTCATCTTCTGAGTGTTTGCTCTATTATCCATCCTGCAGAACTCGACCAAGAGTATCTGTAGTTTTTATTTTCCATTTTTTATATCCCTTTTATTCACACTTTTATTCCTCACTTAGTTTTCAAGCCCTTTTCGGTGATGAGAAGAATACCAGGTCCTGGGGGAATGGAAAGTTGGATGAGATACTGTTCCAGATGTCAGGAGCTCACCGTTCTATGACAGGGACAGTCAGGTAAACAATAAGGCACCTCCCAGCCCAGCTGGGGTGGGTGGGGCTGGGAGTCTTGCCAAAGAGCCAGGAGTTGCCACACAGTAGGACTCTCCATAAGGAATTGTCAATAAATAGAGAATGGAAGGTTGGGCGAAGTATCACCACCTTTTTTTTTTTCCTTTTCACAAACAGAAACAAAACAAAACACCACTGGCTATGATTATGACTGTAATTATTGTAATAGTTATTTTGCTTTCTACCATGGCATAGTTCAACCATGATAGTAAATGGGCTTCTATGGAGAAAAAGAGATGAAGAGGGAATTTTTTCACTCTCTCATTATTAAGTTTCCTTCTCAAAGGGAGATGCCAGTGGAAAATGATGACAGAAAATACTGCGATGAATAATTCACTCTGCCTAATTTCACACAATTTTGTTTTCTTTATGAGTTAGTAATTAGAATATGCAGGTTATTTAAGGGACAGAAAATGGCTCTTTAAACTCAGGTAAAAAGAAGCTGTATACTATTATTGGTTTACAAAATTACAAACAAAAACCAAAAAATGCCTTCAGGAGCTATCTTGTCTTCCCTGGGTCTCTGGAAGCATCTCAGGGCTGCAGCTTTCACAGGGAAAAAGGCTTTTGGGTCAAAACCGTGTGGATGCCAGCACAGTGGTCTCTGTGCAAGCCAAAATGTCAATGCTTCTGTGAAGTTCAGGCACTTGGCAAGATTTTAAACAAATACTAGCTTGAATGCTCAAGATATTTGACTGACCTAAGGGGTGGTGGGCACCATGACTTGGATATAGCTGCATAAAGTATAATTACCAAGCCTGGCTGTCTGTATGCCGAGGATGCCAGGTAGCGCCCTGGCCACCAACAATTAGGCTCTGCCTTCTTTGTTGGGAGGACCACTGTGAGTGGTGTCTGGACAGAAAAGGGGGCTAGGGAGACCTCACAAATCAGTACCTGTTGCAGGTTCCTCATCTGTAAAATAGGAACACAAACAGCACCTATCTCATAGGGTTGCAGACAGGACTGGGTGAGATGATGAATGTCAAGTGCATGGTTTTCCGTGTGGCACATAGGAAGTGCCAACTAAGATATTCTTATGATTAGTGGTGGAGGCCCTATGAATACTGCATTATTGGGAGACACAGTAAGTTGAAAATATCACATGCCATTGTGCTAGTCATTCTCTGCATGTCCCCACCTCAAATCTTCTCCCCAGCCTGCTCTGAGTCCACATCATCTATGGGCCACATTATCTGGCTCCCTTGTCTTGCAACATCCTGGGGGTTCAGACAATGGGAGGCTCTGGCAGGGACAGAGGGAGGTCTGGTCCCAGGGCAGGTCCCAGGGCAGGAGGAAAGAGAGGTGGGGCATCTCTCTCCCTCCTCACTTGCTTCCTGTCTTACCTCTGTTTGGCTGTTTCTACTGTTGTAGGTCCTGTCACACAACCCCTTTGTGTCCAAAGCTGTCTCCAGGCCCTGGGAACATGCTTCCATTCTCTTGCCCCTTTGGGTCTGGAAGGATACGGGTCAGAGGAGCGGGATCTGCCCATGGGTCCTATTGACCCTGCCCACACCTCTGTAAATAGCCTCTTCATTAGCCTCCCCTCAGGTAAACCCTTTGAGGTTTCACTTGTAGCCTGCCGGGATACTGAGTAATCAGTTAAACATTTTTGTAAGTTTCTAATATGAGCAAAGAAGCATGCAAAGTATATGTAATTTCATTTTAAAACAAGCTTAGGGGAAAGGGCTTATTAATGTCATTTTGGAGACAAGGAAAGAGTGATTCTGAGAGGTTTAAAGTAATCAGACCAAGACCTCATGGAGAGTAAGAAACAGAGCCAGGGCTGAAAGCCAGGCCTGCCTTTCTCCAACTCCAGTCTCTGAGTGGAGTCTGTTGTAGCCTCTGATATAGAGGGGAAATGGACAGGGTGGAGGAGTGGGAGCCCCACGCAAAGTCTCAAAGCCTCTGATGTGTAGGTGTGGGAAGAAGCTGTATATTGCAGAGCAATAATGCTGCCGTGGAATTTGTGAGTAGTGGTTACAGATAGTCACTGAAGTGAGAAAAGAAAGAGAAAGAAAAAAAAGTGGGGGACGAGAGAGAGAGAACAGGTGTGTGTGTGTAAGCAACCACATTGATTTTTAACTTGTGGGCTCATGACACTTGGCCTGCAGCACAATCTCTGTTGCATGCCCTGAGACTCCAGCTAGGCTCTTTGGACAATGCCACAAACATCTGGCGGCTGAAAACCTGGCCCTTTTGGAGATGGTGAGACCCCTGCTGGGTTATTTGAAAGAAACCATAACTCTGATAAAAATTCCTGTGGCAGATACTCTTTTGGCATTTTCCCAGTCTTACTCAAAACCTGCCAAGACTCCACAGAAAGGCTCTTGATCTCCAGGTGGCTCTTGGTAATTAAAAAGGTGTGATAGATTACCCAGGGCCTGTCTGCAAATAACGCTGTACCTAGGGGCCAAGTCCAATTGCGCTTCAAGGAGCTTTTGCTTATCAGATTATAGGCAAATGTACTTCTGAGAAGGCGAAGTTAAATAGTTAGGAACATTGAAAATGATAATGCTCTTGACCCAAAATCCTCCTCTCACTTCTGTAGCTTTAAGAAGACTTCCATAAACCCATAATCAGGCTTTCCATGTAAAAGAAAGAACCGTCTCCAACTGTCACTTAACTGTCATCTAAAACTTGTATTCCCAAGGCCGCCTTCACTGTCTATTTTTAATGTGTGGCCATTATCTATGTAGAAGAAGCAGATGATGGTTCAGATGTATCAGCCACAGCCTGTTCATCCACCCATCCATCCATCCATCTATCCATCAATCCATCCATCCATCCACCAATCCTCTGTAACCACTCCTTATTCAAAAAATCTATCCATCTATTTGTCCATTCATCTACCTATTCATCTATAAATCAACTCATAAACTTATTAATGCATAATGCACTCATTGACAGAAAAATCCATTCATCATCTATCAATTTGCCTACTCATCTATCAACTCATTCACTTATAAATGCATACATGCACTCATTGATTGAAAAATTCATCCATCCATCCATCCATCCATCCATCCATCCATCCATCCATCCATCCATCCATCCTTACACTCATCTATCAATCAACTTGTTCACTTCCAAGAACATACATATAATCATTGATTTAAAAATCAACCAATGACTCCATTAATCCATCCATCCATCCATCTAGCCACTCATTTATCCATTCATTCATCCACCTACTTATCCATCAATCATCTAATTTACTTATAAATATACATACACACTCAATGATTGAAAAATATATCCATCCATCCATCTTTCCACCCACCACTCCCCTACTTATTCACCAGCTATACATCCATCCATTTGAATAAACACTCATTTGCTCTTATATTCAACTAACATTTACTAAGAACCAATAGTAATGATAACACTTTGTTTAGCTTTTAAGGTATGCCAGGTAGTGCACTAAGTGCTTTAACAGGGATTACCTCATTTAGTTATCAAAACAAGACCATTAAGGTAGAGATTGTTATTATCATCTCTGCTTCAGAGATAAGAAATCTGAGTTTCAGAGATCGAATACTTCTCCCAAGGTGACACAGCTAGTAAGTGACAAAGTTCATGTCCTTCGTCATTCTGTTGGGGGCGGGTCCAGGGCTGCACATGGAAAACATGAACAGAAACATGAAAGAACACCAGTGAGGACACGGGCTTGAGATGCTCCCAGCCCCTGGGGCTGACAGACACATTAAAAAGAAAATTCAAATGCAAAATCCTAGTGCCTGTTTTTGACCATTGGAGACCTGACTTCAGAAAAGTTGACTTTCCCAAACTTACATAGGTAAGGAGGGCAAAGCTGAAATTCAAATTTGGGACTGCTTTCTTCCAATGCCACTTTTCCAATAAATCACTATTGCCTAATATTCAATTATTTGAATAAGACCTTTACAATTTTCACCACTTCTTGTAGCTGCAATTACTATTATTCATTTAATATTTTTATTAATCTCAAAAACTTAACCCTGATCAACATAATCTGTGAGGTTGCATTTTAAGATGCCAATTACCTATTTTTTCCTGGTACACATTGTATTTGTTTATTAGGGCTGCCATAATAAAACACTACAGATTGGGTGGCTTAAAAAACAAAAATTTATTTTCTCACAGTTCGGAAGGCTGGAAGTCCAAGATCAAAGTGCTGGCAGGGTGGGCTTCTGGCAAGGCCTCTCTCCTTGGCTTATGTTGGCCTGTTGGCCACCTTCTCATGTGAGCTCACTTGGCTTTTTTTTTTTTTTTTTTCCGTGCGTGCACTCCCAGTGTATCTTCCTCCTCTTATGAAGACACCAGTCCTAGTGGATCCAAGCCCTACCCTCATGACCTCATTTAACCTTAATTGCATTCTTAAAAGTTCTGTTTCCTAAACACCATCACACTGAGGGTCAGGGCTTCAACATATTAATTTTGGGGGCACAGAATTCAGTCCATAACACACATTAAAGTAAGTTCAAGCCTAAAAACGCTCACCCAGGTGCCCTCTAAAATCATTCTGCACGTCACCATAATTAAGGGCATGCTGCACTCCCAATGTTGCCATTCATAAAACAGTGGTGAAGCAGCTGGTGGAAATACTTTGTGGATACAGACACAAGCCCAGATGGAGGGAAGGAGTCAGGCTACAGAGGAACAAGAGATCCCAGTATGGTGGTGAAGCTTTAATTGCTGAGTTGCTCCCTAGGGATGCTGATTAGAGGAAGAAGATGGAGCAAAACAGGTGTTTGGATAGATGAGACCCAAGAAAGGAGCCATATTTGGCTCTGTCAGAAATGTACTCATTTGCTACAAAATAGACCCAGCCTCGATGGAGCTGGGTTCTGCCCATTGCAAAGTAAAGTATGGGCTGTGCTGCAACCCTCTGTTTTGCTTGCAGTGGTTGCCTCTCTGCTCTGACTTCTTTGCTGGGACCCACCTAGGGCACATACTTGCTCTAGTCACTATGACATCTTCCCTCTACTTCCTCCCTTCATGGTAACTTGAACATGAGTCATTGAGAGGCTGTGTACTGCAGGTTGGGGTCTTCTCAGATATTTCACTTGTGCCTCTGATGCTTAAATGAAAGCCTGAGTGTTCATCCGATTTCTCAGAGCACAAGAAGGTAGTCAGAAGGGTTTGGGCCAGTACAGGAGGCAATCAGTAAAAGGAAGTGGGGGATACTCCATGGTCACTACTGAGACCCATGATCCCGAGTCCCCACTGGTGGTATGCTGTGCACCCAACTGGGGATTGGTTTGTGCGGGGATCTCAAATGCAGGTGACGGTGGGGACCATGCCACTAATGTGATTGAAAGAGGAAAGCCAGATGAGGTGGATGGAGAGAAAATGCCCCATCTGAATGGGATGTCTACGCAGCTCCAGGAAAACATGCAGGCCATGGTAGAACGTGGGCCACTCTGGACTTAACTTTCTAATTTTTC